>NC_142023.1:6217331-6517331 GCF_049901735.1 Notechis scutatus
TTGCAGGTAACGCTCACCTCTGCCAGGTAAAGAATGCAGAACCTCAGATCTTCGGAGGAATCTGCAAGAGAAGTAGATTTAAAGGGGTCATTTAACCTTCTCGGATTTGACAAATGAAAAAAATACTTTTTTTTGGCCAAGTGTTCAGTATGCCGTCGTTGTTTCCATGGAAAATGAGAAAGCTGGAAAACACAGCATTTCTAAACTTAAGGAGCTCCAAACAGGAGCCCTGGAAGCTGCCCTAGCCAACTGGTGAGCCCGCTGAGCTATCCAGCCCAGCCTTCTCTGCTGGAGACACACCTAGGAAACGCTCCCCTATGGATCAGGTGGACATAAAACATACAAAACTACTTGACAGCAATGCCTAGTCTCCTCCTTCATGGAGGAGCCCTTCTTTTCCCGCGGCTTCTGGACTCACCCTCTTGCAGCCGCACATCCTTCAGGTAAAGCGGGTTGCGAAAGACGCTACATCGCCCAGGCTCCTCTTCCTGGGTGAAGAGCAGTAAGTCTGAATAAATGAAGAGGGTCACCTGGACAAGGCAGAAAGAGAAAAGGAAAATGTCTGCCAGGGACCAAGTACCAAAACGGGGAAGCAAATTAATAACCGTTTCTGCAAATCGATTACATTTGGTTTCGTGTACCAGCCATCGTTTCAAATCTCTTTTGCTCTCTGTGCCCTGACGGGGACCGGCCTCTTCCCCGCTGCAGAGGGGGCTTCTTGGAGTCACCCCTTGGCATCTCATTTTGGAGCTTCTGGGCCTAGAAATTCCCCTTGCAACACAGCTCCAAAAACTTCCCAGAATTTCAAAGATTATCACTGTGGGAAGAAAAACTAAGTCTAGACAGGATGTGGCTGAAACTAGTCGAAGGTTTAGGGAATGGACATTTCTGGCCGAGTGCCACACAGTGCATGGCCAGCTGCCCCTTCCCTTTTAGGTGGGGGGGAGGGGAAAAAAGTATGATGTTATCACACTTCTGAGCAAAATTCTGGAAGCAGCTTCCCTACAACATACAACAATACAGTGAAATCACTCCAAGACCACCAGACGTTGCAACCTCGCCGACACATTTCGGCCAAATTCAGGAATTACAGTAGCAGCAAAAAAAAAATGACCACTTTTTGGTTCAGAAATGCTAGCCGAGGAAAAAAAAAAGACAAGCCATTATTGGAAACGAGGAGAAAAGAAAGGAGTTTTGCTATTCCAGATCCTAAAGTCACGTTGTTTACTTCAGGCTTCAGGATTGAGTTTATGAGCTAAAATCTGTTGCACTCTAGCCTCTTCCAGCACGGGTCCCATTTGTGGGATCGCTGACAGGGAGCCCGCTTGGATCTTCTTCTCCCCAAGAAAAAGCCACACAAGAATCTACGGGTCGGCAGCGAAGTGAGCTGGTGACCAGATTCATTCATGCCTCCAAAGATCACACACAGCTTTTTTTTAAAAAAAAAAAAAAAAAGAGCTGACTTCAAATCGAGAGACATTGGCAGGGGTGTCTGGTGCATGTCCACCAGGAACCAAGCCCCGACTGTGCCAGTACACCCCTCGCCACAGCAATGTGGGTGAGGTAACACAAACAGCATCTCAGCACACTGATTAGCCACTCAAAAGGAAAACTGGTAGCGGAAATCAATCCCTAGGTGCAGCAAAGCACGAGAGTTCAAAAGCAAAGGTATTGAAACTGCGAGGTCTATGGAAATGGGAGTGTGAATATGAACCACCGCTCATATTTCAAGGGGAGCCTGAGGGGTTTTGGAAGGAAAAGCAGGAGCCCCTGAGATTGTAGAGCAGCTCCAGAAGGGGACTGTCCCAGCCAGGCCATTTGAGAAAGCAGCAGCAGCAGTAGCAGCACTTCCAATGAAAGGCCAGGCCTGCACAGCAGAGAATCAGGATGACCAAAGGGGCAGTGCCACTTAACAGCAGGTCTGACCTGGCACCAGGGCTCTGGAGGGTTAGGTTTAGGGCAACCTACTAGTCCCTATGGCCAAGAAAGGCCTCTGGGGAGTCTGCTTCTCAAGAGAAGCCCGGGGGTTAAACCAGAATGGAGAAATTCCTCCGTTTCTGTATTTATCTGTAAATTAAATAAATTATTTGGCTCCATTAAAAGATTTCTATCCTCACCACATCTCAGCATTTGTTACTTTGAGTAAAAACATTGCAAATAATTAAGGGGGAAATCTTTGGAATTATTCTCATTAAGATGGAATTTATTGAACAATGAAATAAGAATATGTGATGAAATGGCAAATATGACAGATAAAAGTATAAGAATATAGTGACTATAGAATAAGAAATAAAGAATTTTAAGGTATCATATAAAGAAGATAGGTATAATTAAAGAAAAATATAATATGTTATATGAATTAAAATTGGATAAAATAAAAGTAAAAAAAACATCGGAATACTTTTTGAGAATTTATAGAAAACGGAAAATACAATCATATAAGAAACTGAATATGTGAGGTAGATATGTAGTTATGGTCATGTTTGTATGGAAATGTAAAAACCTGGAACCACGCTGTTCACTAAAAGAGATGTAAAAGATTAAAAATAAAAAACTTTTTGGAAAAAAAACATATTGCAAATATCACAAGCTACCCCTAACAATCCCGAATGCCTTGTGCCTTCTGAGACTGTGGCACTTCAGACAGCTCCTGCTGGATTCTCCTCCCTCGCCAAAGAGTCAGTATTAATAAATACCATTTCCTAGATGCTCCTAGATGCTCACCTCAGTTGGTTTGTTTCGAGTCTCATGAAGAAGCAGCTCTTCGGATAAAACCAGCGTCCGAGCTGGGCTGCAAAGGTCCAGAGGCTAGTGGAGTAAGAGAAAAACACATACAGACACGCAACTCAGAGACTCTGGCGAAGAGAAAACTCTACGGACAGCTCCATCCATTTATTTCTGCCGCAAGCCCCGACAACCAATGGAAAGTCCAGAGTCCAGAACAAACAGGGAAGCCGGCAGGTCACGCAATAACTATAAAAAGAATTCACTTTTTGGAGATGCAGTGGTCAGCGTTTTGCTCTTCCACAAAATCTTCAGTACACATTGAGTGCGAGGAGCAGTCGGAACCATCCTGCTGTGTGGCTGAGTAGGAAAACGTTGGCGGAACGGCAGGAGAAGGGAGGCACAGAGCTTACATGCCCACCTGGGCATCTCTGTCTGAGACGGGGACTCCACGCCTTCCTTCTCTGTGTAGTAGCTCCCCCAAGGCCACCCTCCATGTCTAGCCGGAGGAGGAAGCTGCCTGGGGGAGCTACACTGGGACTGAGCTGACCAGGACTGTCATGGCATGGAAGACAGTCCAGCCTCTTCCCAAAGGTCTCTGAAAGAGGCAGGGCTTCTTCGCAGGAGCAGCGCTCTTTCAACGGAGGCAATACCGGTTGCCCTGCATATCAAATTTTCCCAGTTACCTTCTGCCACGGTGTTCCTGCTCAGGGCTTAACTCTCACCTGGCCTCCCGGGCTATATCTACTCCCATGTGCAAACTCTGCTGCTTCAGCAGAGGCCCAATCAACTGGCATTAATCATGGTAACTGCACGGTATCTCCAGGGTCTGCATGCCACTGAACACCAGCTGCTGGAGGCTGCACCAAGGCCGGGTCTAGTCACTGCCTTTTTTTTTTTGTTGCATGAACAACAGTGCGTACAGGCTACTCGACAACGAAGCGACGGTTCTCACTGGAGAAGGAAGGCGAGCTAAAAATCAGCAAGAATCCTGCTTCTCCTTGCTGGTGAGTTTCCTGGGGGCCATTAGGGGAAAGGAAAGGCTTGGCTGGGTAGGCCGTGACTGGTAATGCTTTGCGCCCTGTATTTCCAGGGACACGAAGTACCACAATCCTAGTAAGTCGTCAAGCAAGCCTATTTTGTAGGGGACCTGGACTCCGAATCCGACGTCTAGGAGGGTGGCGGGAGACCTGAGGCAAGTGAGGACAGCTGGGCCAGAGAGAAACACACAGCTGAGAGAAAAGTTAACTTCCCAGGTGTGGAACCTTCTGAGACTCACCTGCACGAAGATGGGGAACACCAGCACTTTGGGAGCGAGCGTCACATAGGTGCCGTAACTGGAGGGTGGGATGTGGGATGCCATCAGAGGGCAGCTCTGGGGGCTGCTTCCATGGCTCTTGATGGTTTGCACAGTCTTCATGAGCCGGGATTTCTTGCCGCGAGATTCTCCTTTGCACACGTTGCCTGGAGGTTAGGAACAAAAACGGGGGAAGGAGCCTGCTTACATTCTCGTCCCAGGGAAGCAGCAGAGCCACGTGGCATGGCTGGTACTGTTGCCACTGCTCCCTGTTTTCATGCTTGCCTTGACAGAATGAGTGGGAGCAAGAGACTGGACGATACCCAGCAACATTGAACCTATAGACCAAACTTGACAGCTTTAAGACTTGTGGACTTCAACTCCCAGAATTCCTCCTCCAGTCATGTTAGCTCAGGAATTCTGGGAGTTGGAGTCCACAAGTCTTAAACTTGTCAAGTTTGAAGACCCTTGGCGTAGGGAGGAGAGGAGAGCAAAGGAAAACAATAAGCTGGATCTCAAGGAATTCCTGAGCTACATCCTATCCTACACGTGCAGTGACAAAGACACCAGAGCAAACTTTGCCAGCTCCCCCCAAGGCCCTTTCGGCCACCTTCTGGCTCGACCACGAAGGACCAAGCGGGAGCACGGAAAGGCACTTACCTCCAGGAACTTTGTTCTCCTGGCAGACTCGCCTCAGGAGCTGGAAGACACAAAAGTACACAAGCCAGTTCAACCCCTCCGCTATCCTTTGCTTTCATGACGCAGAACGATGGCCTTCTAGGCCTAGCTTTAGTTTACTTTAGTTTAATTTATTGTCACTGCACCTCGTACTACAACGAAATCAAACACGTGTCTTCAGTGCACATCATGACCACGAAAATAAACACAAACACACATCCTTCACACTCCACACATTGAACTGAAAACCTCCAACACCACACCAACACTGCACTATACAGCATAATTCAACAGAGCTCCTGCCCTGGGATAGAAGCTGTTTTTCAGCCTATCTGTCCTTGTTTTTATGATCCTGTACCGTCTGCCAGACGGTAATAGTTCTAAAAAAAAAGGGTTCCCAGGATGAGATGAATCTTTGAGAATGTTTTGAACTTTCTTAAGGCAGCGGGAGCTCTAAAGCTCTTCCAAAGAGGGGAGAGGGCAACCCATGATCTTCTGGGCAGTGACGTTAACCCTCTGGAGTGCTGTCCTATCTGCCCCTGTGCAATTGGCAAACCATATAAACCAGGGGTGTCCAACCTTGGCAAGTTTAAAACTTGTGGACTTCAACTCCCAGAGTTCCTCAGCCAGCTTTGCTGGCTGAGGAACTCTGAGAGTTGAAGTCCACAAGTCTTAAACTTGCCAAGGTTGGACACCCTGATATAAACCATAGAAAGCAGCCAGTCAGGGAGTTGTATTTTTGGCCCCACCTCTAGTTTTCTGCCTGCTATCTGACTGGAAAAAGTTCACCCTGAACTTTCCAGAAATAGTTTTCCTTAGAGGGAGGGGGTTCAAATTTTGATACCCGCCAGGCAATTCAAAGGATCAACGAAAGCTGAATGCCAACTCTCTCTCTCTCTCTCTTCCATAGGTACCAACGTGTGAGAGAAATGTGTCTACCTCGCATAGAAAAAGGGCCAGCTGGCTTATCAACCTCCCCTTTTCCCAATGGCCATACCTGGCCCCCTGAATTCAGTGGGGTGAGGATGATGTAGTTCTTGTCTGTACCACTGGAGGAAGGAGGTCGGGAAGGCGGAGGCACGGTGTGGTGCTGCTGCTGCTGCTGGGGAGCCTTGCCAAGCTCCGTGTATCGCTCCCAGCCGCTGAGCGCAAACTCGGGGTTCCCATCGTACAACACGTGGCAGCTCTGCCGATGCTCGGGGCCCCGCGGTCGCCCGGTGCTGCTCTTCTCCCGCCGAGCGGACGGAGACTGCAAATCGAACGTGGACTTGCAAGAGGGGCGTCGGGGGACCCCTTGCGGGCTGGGTTTGACCTGCGGCACAATGCGCCAAACAAGGAGGAGGATCTCCTGGGGACAGTTCCTAGAAGCGAAGGCAAGGCGGTCACCGATTGGCTGAGCTACACTTTTTCCCGGAGTGACTCCTCCCCTGCAGGGGAAGGTTGCATGGACAGCAGGACAAAACGGAGGCTGACCTTGACCCCATGGCCTGACTTGGGCCCTTCATTTCCCCACTCCATCCCCGCCGCCATCCCTTTCCACACACAATTCATAGTCACCGGATCTCATGGGCCAATTCTACGCATTTCCAGTCTTCGACAGGCTGCTCATTGAGCCGAAGCACTGTATCCAGCTGCTGCAAGCCAGCCTTCTCTGCTGGGCCACCTGGAAAGGAAGGAGAGGGAGCTAACGGCTCCTCCCCGGATTAGAAGATGTGGGGGAAAGAAGCAGGCACCCATCGCCTCCTTCCACACTGGAGAACAACTGCCCAACCCAGGAGGAGGGCTCAAGCCGTCCTGGGCCCCTTATGGAAACACAAGAAGGCAAGGTGTGACACTGACACACTGACACACGCACACACGCCCCAATGCCTTTGCACCTAATCTAGTCTTTCCCAGGCGAAAACACTGATATAAGTTACAGGCGTGGCATGGACCCGGTTATCTGAGGGGTAATCCCTCTCTCCTGGTTTCCACAGGGCATCTGACAGAATAGTCACGCTCCAGGTCCCCAAATAGGGTGGTCGATCAAGATTCCGGAAGAGTGCCTTCTGCCCTAGTGCCCCCCACCCCTCTAAAATGAGGTCACCCCTGAGAACTGGATGGTTTTCACCTTAAATGGCATTCAGGAAGGCCTGAAAACCTGGCTGTCTCGGGGTAAGGGGGATGGAGCCCCACCCCACCCAGGGTTCGGATCTATGTCTTGTCTGGGTGGCCATCTTGTGAGGACACCTGGGTGGCCATCTTGTGAGGACACCTGGGTGGCCATCTTGTGAGGACACCTGGGTGGCCATCTTGTGAGGACACCTGGGTGGCCATCTTGTGAGGACACCTGGTGGGAATTGAGAAGCAGAGGAGGGAATCTGCAGGAGGACCAAAACCCGAACGCATCCTTACCAGAATCCACCGCTTGGACCCTAACAGGAGAGTCACAGCAGATGGTGAAGCCAAACCCATTCTTCCCACGTGGGATTGTAATCTGAAACAAAATAAATTTTGCACGCTTTTTAAAAACTGGTTAAAACTGAATCATAACCATGGATTTTTTTTTTTTAAAAAAAGCAATGATTTCAGTATTTGAATAGCTTAACATTTTTATTCACTATCTTTCTTTTCCTCCCCGCCACTCCTGTTTTTCTAAGTTTTGTTCAGGTATACAATTGCTATTTTTTTTTAAAGCTATTTCAAATCATTTTTTAGGATTTTGTTCTTCCTTTTTAATTTTAATGTAGTATATGACTTTCCCTCTCTGTTTTTAATCTGTATTATTAGTTAGATGTGTTTTTTTCTTGAAGTATATTATCTTTTCTACAAAAATAATATACGCTTGCCCAGTTTACACAAACCATTAAGTATCAATATGTTGTGTCTATTAAGAACGTTAATTGTAACTTTTTAAAACTCAAAACAATATCAATATATTAAAATAAGTATTACTTCTGAATCTCACAGCAGAATCGAAGGCAACAAAACTATGCTAGGATTAAAGTGTGTTCATTCAAGGCACTTAAATGTGATATCATTGATCTTTTAACAAAAATATGTAACCCATTCTTTAAAACTATTACGACAGGCAGTGAAGGTAACAGCATTTTTTTTTAAAAAAAAAAAGGAACTGGACAAAGAAATAATTAGAGCCTAATTGTCAGGTGGTGCTCCATTCAAAGTCCAAGAAAGAAACACTTAGACTCCATTAATATAGAGAAAAACATCTTTTACTGGAAATCAAGTGGTAGCATCAAAGGAATTCTGAATCTGAGGAAAGGAAAGAAATCTTGAAGGCTGACACTAATAACTTTACTTGTTAACTAGGTAAACTGATACACAAACATCATTAACGGTAAAATTATCAAGCTGCATGAATTAGGCTCGTGTTTTATTGATAACTAGGTATCTTCTACTTAAAAAAAGGAAAGAAAAAATTAATTTAATACAGAAATCAAGAGTGTTTGCTCAGACTGCCAGGAGGAAGGGAAGAAACACGAGCTGACTCTCCAGCTAACAAACCCCACAAGGCATTTTTCTTTTCCCGCAGAACTCAGGCGTCTATTCCATGCGAGACCCTCCAGATTCCAGAGACCCCCGTTGGGCTTCCTGTTTGACCAGCCAAAGGGAAAGAACTGCCCTTCCGATTTCGGAGAAAGGCAGCCTGGAGGAGGAGGAGCCCTGCAGCGCTTCCAGGAAGCCCTGTGCTGAGGGGAGAAACAAGCACGGCGCCTCCCGCCGTCTGAGCTGCAGCTTTTAGGGACCAACTACAGGTAGGATGGAAGCGGGACAGATTCAAGAGGCTCATCACCAACTAATGCACACATGAAGAGGATGCTAAACACAGCCGGGCAACGGGGAACAATTGGAAGTTTGCAGCTGGATAAACGTTGCGATCCTATGCACTTACTTACTAAACACTTACTTCGTGTTTAAGTCCCGCAAAACCCAACAGATTTTATTTAGGTGTGTAACTGCGTCTTCTTTTTCTTTCTGGACGATTTAGAACCTACCCACCCACCCCATCTCCACAGCTGAGGGTGAGCTGCCTGCCAGAAGCCCGTAGTCCACCTCTGGTATCAAGCTCCTTCTTTAGCCCCCCGCCCCCAAAAAAAAGTCGGTGGCTCGAATGCCCCTCACCCCAAGGCCACGGAAACCCAAAAGACTCAGGCGGGGAGTCGCCCTCGACAGTGGGAGCATTAGGAAGACCGAGCAGGTCGGCCCCCACCCAAGGCCGCCCCTCCTCACAGAGAGTGCCCTCCCCTCCCCTGTTCCCCCCAAGAGCAGCTAGCCATACTAGTAGAGAGATGTCCAAGGAGCCAAGAGGAGAACAGCTCTTGCGAAAGGTAATGGGGCCAGGGGATGAGCCGGCATTCCCAGGAAAGTGCCAGCAGATAAAGTGAGTGCTGCCTGCTTCCCCCGCTGGGGAAAGAAAGAGGAGGCCAAGCGGAGAACGGGGAGAGTTACAGGGGCTCATTTGCACCATCACCGCCCAGCCGACCTCCCCGCGAAAGGCTGCCTAGCTCATCGCTCTGTCTCAGCTCTTGCTTGGCCCTGCTCCTCGTGGAAATAACTTTACTTCCAAGTCACAGGCCAGCTGCTCTTCAGCTTCTCCCACCTCCCAAGGATGTGGAAACTCGGTTGACTCGAAAGGCAACAGGCCCAAGGGGAGTCAGGCTAGCTGGGGTCTGTCCAGGCGGCCAGGTTGCCTCCCCCCCCCCAATCCGGCTCCCCCAGAAATGCTGAAGCCTCAGCAGAGCCCCGGGAAGGGGTCCCGGTGGCCAGTTGCAACCGACCTGCTGGAAGCGCCGCTCCGAGCACCCTTTGCACAGTCCCTGGAAACGGCTCATGTCCGACGCCGCAGGGCTTGTGACCAGCCCATGGAGGCACGCAAGGCTTCCGACTCTGGTCTGGCCAGCCAGAGGAGGACCCAGCCTCTGTGGCCCCGCACGGCTGCCCTGGGAACTCAGGAGCTCGCAGAAGAATGGCAGGAAGCCACCCCTCACCTCCCAGGCAGCCGCGGCCATGTGCGGCTTTGTGATAAGCCCGGAGGTTTCCTGAGAACTCGGAGGGAGAAGGAAGGCGAGAGAGTTCAGAGCCCGATTCCTGCCAGCAGCAGCCCTTGTTCTGTCCCTGCCACATACCAGCCCTTGGAGAAGCACCGCCAGGCCTTTCCCAGGGAAAAGGGGGGAGAGAAAGGGGGGCACACTTTCATATTCATGGGGAAGGAAAAGGACCGTAAATAACGAAGGAGCACAATTTCACATTAAAAATTTCTCTCCGCCCGTGGGGTGCATTGTTCAGTACAAACGCAAAGGCCTCCCGAACACCCCTCATCCCATCAGGGGACTGAGGCACAGGCACCTTCCTTCCTTTCTCTGGGGGGCGGAGGGGTGCAGAGCGGGAAAACAGCCTTTCTCCCTGGACTTTCCATGGCCGCTTAAAGCTTCCCCAGGGCTGCCTTCCTTTCGCCTGCAAACGCGAGTGATGCAGGCTGATTTTGGGGAGGGGGTGGGGGTGTCGAGAACAGTTGAGAGCTCCCAGGGCTGCTGGATCCTCCTCCGGTCCAAGGCAGGTCAGGGCAGCTCAACCAAGAGAAGCCTCTTTCCATCGCAGGTCATGAGCTGTGACCTGGAGGGCTCCCTCCAAACCCTTCGGACCCACTGAATTCACCCAGTGTGTTTCCAGTTGGGTGCTTCCTTTGCTCCTAGAGCTTGTCCCAGAAAATGGGCCCCCTTCCCACTTGATTCTTCCTTCCTTCCTTCCTTCCTTCCTTCTTCCTTCCTTCCTTCCTTCCTTCCTTCCTTCCTTCCTTCCTGATTCCTTCCTTCCTTCCCTTCCTTCCCTCCCACTTCCTTCCTTCCTTCCTTCCCTCCCTCCCTCTCTCCCGTTTGATTCCTTCCTTCCTTCCCTCCCTCCCACTTGATTCTTTCCTTCCTTCCTTCCCTCCCTCCTGATTGATTCCTTCCTTCCTTCCTTCCTTCCTTCCTTCCTTCCTTCCTTCCTTCCTTCCTTCCTTCCTTCCTTCCTTCCTTCCTTCCTTCCTTCCTTCCTGTTTGATTCCTTCCTTCCTTCCATTTGATCCCTTCCTTCCTTCCTTCCCTCGTTTGATTCCTTCCTTTCTTCCTCCTCCCTCCCTCCCTTCCTTCCTTTCCTTCCTTCCTTCCTTCCTTCCCTCCTGTTTGATTCCTTCCTTCCCTCCTGTTTGATTCCTTTCTTCCTTTCTTCCTTCCTTCCTCCCTCCCTCCCTCCCTCCCTCCCTCTCTTCCTTCCTTCCTTCCTTCCTGTTTGATTCCTTCCTTCCCTCCTGTTTGATTCCTTCCTTCCTTCCATTTGATCCCTCCCTTCCTTCCTTCCTTCCCTCCTGTTTGATTCCTTCCTTTCTTCCTCCCTCCCTCCCTTCCTTCCCTCCTGTTTGATTCCTTTCTTCTTTTCTTCCTTTCTTCCTTTCTTTCTTTCTTCCTTCCTTCCTTCCTTCTTTCCTCCCTCCCTCCCTTCCTTCCTTCCTCTGCCCTACTGGGTGAATGGAGTCAGCCATCTGGCTAAAGAAACTGGCTAGAACGGGGCTCGTCTCAGCTCCTCCAGTCGCCTTCCACACACCTTGATCTGCTCCATGTCCTGCTGCAGCTGCTGCTTCCCCAGTAAGGCCGCCGGCTTGGCTAACGTCATCTCTGGTGAAAAAGAGAAATGGAAGCACACAAAGAAAGAAGGAAGGACAGGCCCTTCTGGACCTTTGGCAGCTCGGTATGTCCTGCCCTCCCAATGGGGAGGGGTACATGAGGGTCCGCTACCCATGAATCATGCACCTGTTAACAGCTTAACAATCTAAAAGCATCCAGTACAACAGAAATCAGAAGAATAAAGGGGAAATACTACAAAAGATAACGCAACAAGACTAAAATGGTTATACTGCACTACCGTATTAAAATTAGTAATTTACATCTTATGCAAATCAGTGAATATAGTTTACAATACAGTCATGTTTTACTGGTTTTTCCCACCAAAGTCTTCTGACTTCTGTCTTGAAACAGAGAAAAAGCCCAAGGCAACATTGCAGGTTGTTCCGTGTCACTAATAGATAGATAGATAGATAGATAGATAGATAGATAGATAGATAGATAGATAGATAGATAGATAGATAGATAGATAGATAGATAGATAGATAGATAGATGATAGATAGATAGATAGATAGATAGATAGATAGATAGATAGATAAGATTAGATTAGATTAGATTAGATTAGATTAGATAGATAGATAGATAGATAGATAGATAGATAGACAGACAGACAGACAGATAGATAAGATAAGATAAGATAAGATAAGATAAGATAAGATAAGAGAGCTCCAAGTCCTCACTCCTGGACAGACCCACCTTGGCCTGGCTTGAGCTGCCGTGTGCCCACTTTCAGGTGCTTTGTTCGGCCCAGATCTTCTCCCAGTAAGTAATACCAGCCACAAATTTTCTGCAGGAAGGAAAGAGGAAAACAACAACAACAGCTGTAGGATTTACACTCTCTCGTTTGCTGTTAAATGTGCTACTAAAAAAATAAATCCCCGTGAAAGTATCTGCACAGAGAACTGGAAGGTTTTGGCCCCTAAAGTTCTACACATCATACTCACACCTCTTATATAGGCTTGGCTTTCGAAAGAGGCAGCAGAGGGCAGTGTTTGCCTACCAGCCTCATTTCCTCCAATTATACTGTAATTATACAATATAATTAAGCAAATGGAAAAGGTAATTAAAGTACCTCAAACAAATCCCATTTGCTTCTCTGAAGATCTCTATCTAGATTTTTTTTTTAAAGATATCTCTGTTAAGGTTGGTGATAGCTTTGAGAATTTTAGAGGGGAACACAATATCCTTTAACTTAAAATATCAACTTGTAAATTACTGTTAAGTTACTGGCTTCATTTTTACCTACAGGGATGTCATTTTCTGGATACTGCAAGGGACCATAGTTTGAATCCAGCCCTGACAGGAAGGCAGAAAGGCCCCACCCCATCCTACAGGGATCATCATATTGCTCTCAAGGCCTCCCTAACACGATAACACTACTAAGCCGTCTGAAAAGTTAAGTCCCTTCTGAGCATTTCCGGCAGATGGAACTGTGCCTCCGGAAAAAGATTGGGAGCAAAGTCACCATTCTCGGCTCACAGCTACTACTAAACCACCCCTTTCTCCACAAGGCAACCATTCTGGTTGGGCCCCCCACCACTCTGGGCCCCAGGCACCATCCCTACCTTCTCTGGACCCAGCAAGGTCTTCACACCGAAGCTCATGCAGCCAAGGAGTCTGCTCTGCCTGGGCAGGAAACAGGGGAAAGGGTAACAGACAGCACAGAAAGGAGCCCCTGGGTGTGTGTGTGTGTGTGTGTGAGGGGAACACTTTTGTGATTGCCAGCAGGAGCAGCTCTCTCGGCTCTGCCCTCTCACCCTTCCCTTGCTTGACGTTCACCCTTGGCACTGGAGGACAAAGGCCACCAGCCCTGGGCCAAGCGGCATGCCTGAAACCAGGCTGTGTGCAAGGCTGTGTGACAGGCATCATCCTCTGGATTACTCTGCCGCCTTTTACCTCGAATCCTGTGGTCGGTTCCAGACTGTGACAAGGAGGCGCTTCTGCTCATCTTCCTCCTGCAAACAGCTGGAATGCAGCGGAGAGAAAGTGACCCTCAGCCCTCAGGAATCACCCGCCCTGGGCATCCTCACCCTCTCTTACGACTGGCTGAAACCCGGAGGTTCTCTGCCTTAGGCAGCCTTACACCCTCCAGGGGAGAAGTTTCTTTAATCCAGGAGCTGCGCTTCGAACCAGAAAGGGGATTGTGCATCTGCTCAGCCACAATGCCGGCCCACCTCTGGATATAAAGCACTAGCTGCAGCGTTGTGGCTATTGAAGGATGCCACTGTGCAAGAATCCCCTTGGTCCAGCCACAGTGGAGATTCCAGCCCCATGGAGAGGAGGAGGGAAAGGGCCCTGGGAGATGCACCATCGACTTCCACGCGGAGGGGCCCAACGCTGTGGGAATTGGGGGTGGGTGGGGGGCTGGGCAGCAAGTCTTGATAATCCACCCCATACTCACAAGATAAACTGCTCGTGGAAGACAGGGTTTTTACTGCCCAAAATGGTCTTGGACTTTTGCCTGCATTTCCGCGATGTGTCTGGCACAATGGACACCTTTGTTAGGAGAGGAGGAAGGAAAAAAAAATGCAGTCAGACTTTTTTGGGGGGATAGATCACACCCACACCCACAACTGAGCTGCAACAAGTGGGGTAATCCTGTGGATTCAAGCACGAAAGGAATATATCCCCCCCTCCCCCAAATGCAATGCTCCTGGGACCTTCCCAAGTTCTGCACTAGGTTGGGTGGACACGGGAAAGAAGAGCAGAGAGCAAACCAGACTCCGTTCTCTTTCCTCTCCAGGCGCCCACATTTCCCAAAGCTGGAGGAAAACAGGTTAACCAGAGGAGAAGCAGAAAGTCCCTCTGACAACAGAACAATACAGGCAGTCCTCACTTAGTGACCACTCGTTCAGCCGTTGGTGATGGCACCAAAAAAGTAGTCCTCAGGACCAGGCCTTGCAGTTCCAGCCATTGCACTCCCCCCCCGCCTTTCCCACGGTCCTGTGATCGTTACCTGGCTGCTTGGCAACCGGCTGTGGTCACCAGGCCGCCATTTGCGACCTTCCCACCATGGAGGACACTAAGGAGACTCCTCCTCCGAAGTGACCTCCCCCAAGACAGTCCTCTTTCTGGGTGAACCACGGCCATACCTTGACAAAGGAGTCACACATTCGATAGTGTTTCCCCATGAGACCTTTGGCTTCCACGACTGAGCGGGTGGAGAAAGGAAAGAAGAAATTGCGCTTGAAACAGGAATGAATGGAAATAATTCTATTTTACAGACAGCAATAGTGACAGCGATCGTTATACACACACACACACCTCCTCCCTTGTCACTACTTTCTGCCGGTCTCACCCATTCGGTTCCTGCAACCCCAGTGCAACTCTCACTGCCCGATCTATGAAAACAACTGGCATGAACTTGGGGCGCTTCCAAACGCACAATGTTTCGGTCCACAATCTGCCCTTCTGGATTGCAGAATCCGGACTTGGCCGCCCTTAAGAGCCACCAGGGCGGAAAGAAGAACATGGGTGACGAGTATGCCTGCTTACGAGGCAAGGGGGATTGGTTCTGGATAGTGCCATGGGCTTCCCCCAAAACATTGTATTGTCAAGGAAAGCCAAGGAAGTCCCGTCCTTCTGCCAGGGCATTCAGTGTTTCCACAGGAAAGAAGCATCGGCAGCCCTGTTTTTTCCCACTTGGCACATGACCTGCCACAGAGACGGGGTCTGAAGCCCCACAGAACCTTGGAAAGTGGGTGGGTGGGAGGGCGCCGCTGGCTCCTGGCTAATAAGGGGCCTGTCTGGTCTTCGGCCAAATCTAGAAGCATAAACGGTTGGTTGGCAGACAGCCCCCAACGCCAAATCCCCAGCAGGCTGCGGTGTCCTATCCAAGCGCTTCATGTTTCCTCTTTGCTTGGGCAGGGGGTTTTATTACTTCTGTACCGTAAACACGCCCCACCGACTTACCATGAAGTTTAAGCCTTCTGCCTTGCATGTGGATGGAGAGCTTCAGCTGTCCTAGAGCAGACAAAGAAGGCGATTGCAAAGTTGCTTTGTCACACGCACACACACAGAGCCTCTCCCTCAATATTTCCCTCTTCCATCAGTGAAACAGAGGTGGGTTTCTTTCCCCCACAACGCTCTCCTCATGCTTGTTTACTTTAAATGCCCTATGTCGCCCACGCCAATTTGTGGCCCTTAAGCAGCTTACAAGTACACACAAGTCCTCGTTCCGCAACTGTTCAAAGTTGCGACAGAACCAAGACTGGTCCTTCAAAACGGTACAGGCTCCCCACTGGATCTCCACCGGGCTGCTGGGAGAACCACAGTTTCCCCGAAAGGGCTGACAAGGGCAGGGCTGTCACGGCTGCCTCTATGGCTTTGCTGCACAGGGGGGACGATGCAAAGACTCGTAGGGGTCTGGGCCTCCAGGAGCGGAGGGAGACAAGGGTGCAGTATGGAGGGACAGACGGGCTCTTGCAAGACTGCACAATGAAACAGGGACTAAATCGCCACCATTGCCTCGCCCCCACCTCACCCCGTGGAGGACTCACCAAACGTTGCCAGGCAGCAAGGAAACTGCAAACGGTTAGCTGACTTGGCACAGAGAGAGCCTCGGTGGGAAGGCCTGGGCTCCATAGTTCCCCTCAGCTCCTTAAACTGGCAGGGAGACCAGAGACCATTTTGCCCAACTGCCCAACGGAGGCAAGCACAATTTTTCCTCCCAGGCCGCTGCCTTCTAACCGCCACTATTTGAATAGGAACGAAAAGCCCATTGGTGGATTTGAAAGTCGATCTGTACCTGACGGGCAACAGCGACAGGCTTGGCTCCACACCTGACACGCCTCGTTGCCTCCAACTGCCCTCCCTCAATCACTCCACTCCCGAGGCTCTCCTGGCAGCGCCCTTCCCCAGGCTGGAAAAATGCTCTTCGGCAAGTCTTTCTCGGCCACCACCGATGCGCATTTGCCCTGAGGCATCCATGGACCGCATATAGTAGAAGGAAGCTTAGACACAATCTGGCCTTAAAGCTCGTTTGCTCAAACGCTAAAGATTCAAAACATGCGGAAGCTCAGCCTGACTCAGAAGAATTTGGCATCAAGATTGCTTTTCCACGCGTGCGAGCAGCGCCTCCCCTAACCAACAAGCCCTCTCCTCATGTTGCAACAGTTCAGGGGATGGATTAGGCATTTTGTCCTCTTGCTTCTGGGGGTTTTCTCATCAAAAGGTGAAGGCCGAGGCAATCCCTCGTGTGAAGGACGTAGGCATCGGTTATTGAATACCTTTAACTTATTGGCAGGTAATCTGGTTTACTTTCTAGGGGAAAGGCTGTTCCTCTTTTTAAGAAAGCACACACGGAATACCCATGTTCCTGCGCAGGCGTGCTCCCATCTTTGCCTCCCCACATGGGGACGATGTTCTCTTCTTTAGCCATGGACCTTTTTCTGGAGGGCTCCTGGCCCTGACTTTCATCTGCTTCACATTTGAGGTGCAGCATCCACAGGCTGATGCCTCTGTGCCAGTGTCAACATGAGGACTATTACAGGGTGTTGGTTTTTAAAAAATTTTCCTTAGTACTGTTGTTTTGTTGTCTTTAGCAATCTGTTTTCATAGTTCTGAATATTATTGTTTTGTGGACTGTAACAATCTGTTAGATAGTGGATGAGCTGTACCATGCATGAATGGATGGATGGATGGATGGATGGATGGATGGGAGGAGGAAGAAGGAAGAAGGAAGGGAAGGAAGGAAGGAGGGGAAAGGAAAGGAAAGGAAAGGGAAAGGGAAAGGAAAGGAAGGGAAGGAAGGAAGGAAGGAAGGAAGGAAGGAAGGAAGGAAAGGAAGGAAGGAAGGAAAGGAAGGAAAAGGAAGGAAGAAGGAAGGAAGGAAGGAAGGAAGGAGGAAGGAAGGAAGGAAAAGAAGGAAGGAAGGGAAGGAGGAAGGAAAGGAAAGGAAAGGAAAGGAAAAAGGAAAGGAAAGGAAAGGAAAGGAAAGGAAAAAGGAAAGGAAAGGAAGGAAAGGAAGGAAGGAAGGAAGGAAGAGGAAGGAAGGAAGGAAGGAAGGAAAGGGAAGGAAAGGAAGGAAGGAAGGGAGAGGGAAGGGAAGGGGAAGGAAGGAAGGAAGGAAGGAAGGAAGGAAGGAAGGAAGGAAGGAAAGGAAAGGAAAGGAAAGGAAAGGAAAGGAAAGGAAGGAAGGAAAGGAGGGAGGGAGGAAGGAAGGAAGGAAAACTGTGGAAATGAAAATGCTATTTTACTTCATACCTGGAAACTTCGCTACCTTACCTCCCTGTCTTTGACCAAGAGAGAATAATTGATGTAACATCCCGCTGGCCCCTTCCTTGCCTTCGTTCTCGGCACTTACCCCGCTCTTTAACACAAGTCTGGCTGATCTTCCTGCGTCGCTTTAGGTGGAATGCAGGCAGCTGTTTTGGAGAAGTCTGTCCTTGGGATGGGTTTCCACCCAGAAATTGCTCAGCTGTGCAGCCTTTGACACGGACCCCGAATTCCATTCCTGCAACCAAAGGAAATCCCGAGAAATCTGCTGGCTGGACGTAGATGGATGCCTACCAAGCCCTGACTCTACTTCGGACTGGGGTCGGGCCCAAAGAAGAAATGTCACTCCAGCCCCTTTTGAACTGGCAGCGTTTCTAATGAAGAGGCAAAAACGTTGAAGCAGGTTGGAAGTTTGGTTCAGACCGAAATATTCAGGCTGGCCTAATCCTGCACTTCAGAGACGAGGGTGTAAGCAATTCCTCGCACAGGCAGGGCAAAAGATGAACTGCGGCAACCGATTCGGAGGAATAACTAGTTTTAAAAACACATTTTCATATTGTCTTGAATTGCTCTTCGCTGCTCAGAGTTATGGGCTGAGACAGCTGGCTACATAAACCAAAATGTCAGCTAAATAAAGTGAGAGGGAAGCCCTTTCCAAGCCTACCCCACAAAAACCACAACCAAAGTGAGGCTGCTCCATTAGAAAGAGTTCAAAAGGACACAGAACCAAACCTTCCTCTGGCTCTGCTGAAGTTAATCAGTTGCCACAAGGCTTATCTTGCCAAAGATTTAAACAGTAACTTATCCTCTGCAGCGAGGCATTGTTTTCCCAGCCCTATTTCCACTGGAGCAGAATCTGCCCCTCTTACAACCTCTTAGAGCCCCCGGAGATGGCTGCCTTTGTGCTTTCTTCTTCTCAGGGCCCACTTCCAACCGGGGTGTCATTCGAAAGTTGGCCAAATCTTCCACTGCCAACAATTTGCCCTGAAAACAGTACTTGTCACCCTGTTCCTTCCGCTTTCTTCTACCTGGGAGAAATGATGAAACAGTGGTGGTGGATCCAACAAAAGTCCACCTGGGCCCAGCGTCGTCCATCTGATAACCAGATACCTCCAGAAAGTAGGCAAATGCACAACAAACACAAATGCACCATCGCTCTCGCTGCTGCTCCCAAACTCAGGAGGTAACACATCCAGATGTGGTCTCTAAACAACAAGGGGCTTTGGACTCCCTCATTCAGCCATAATTTCCCACTCCTCACAGGCTTCGTCCCTTTCCAAACCCACGGAAACTGTGGCCATTGCCAGCTTTGGCATAAAGCTCTTCCTTCTAACTTGAACAACCTGCCCCCAGCGTTGTAGATGTTAAGAACAGGCAGCTAAATTTATTGTGAAATCCCATCCCAGCATAGTTTCACAGAAGAAGAAATACTTTTCAATATTCAACAGCCACAAGGAAAGGGTCTGAAAAACCTCGCTGATCTAGAACATCAGGTGCAAAAAGTACATAGCTTTCAGTGCGTAAGTGTGGATAAACAGAGCTTCTTAAGAGTCAAGAGAGAGACGCACCGAAGCACCAAACTCCCTTCCTGTCCCATCCCTGGCCTGTAGTTTGGTCAGCCTTTTACTGCCTGGGGTGAGAGAGGCACAGAAGTCCTTATTTTCTCAGCCCAGCACTATCCATCTAATGCAAGAGAGGGAATCCATAGCTCCAGGCAATTATTTCTTCAAATGGTTTCCGCCCGCAGAGAGAAAAATGCAATGGTCGTTCAAACACAATCCTGATTAAACGGAACAGCTTTGCCCAAATCCAGCCCTGGATCTCATAAATGAGCACCCTGGAATTCTTTTCATCTCCCAGCATTGTATGGGTGGTTCGCACCACAGAATGATCCCCAGAAAAAGAGAATTACATATCCCCCAGCTATTCTTCCTTCTTTCTCCGAGGACGGGCCCAGGAGACGCCAGCCAACAAGCTGGGACTGCCAAGGAAAAGAAGGGGCTCCCCTCACAACTTTGTGCCCCAAAAACTTGGGGAGAAATTGTGCTCGTTTAAAATGTTGGAGAAAGCTAAACCTGGCTTATTTCATAGACATAATTAACTGTCTCACTATATAAAAAGCGTCAGTTGGATCTTTACAACTTTTCTTGGCCCCATTTGTTTTGTTTTTTTAAGTAGGCATATTGTTGCTTTCAGCGCTGACTGGTCATTCTCCCCAGAACGTAATTTCAAAACAAGGTAAACATTTCTCAAGCACCCACCTTGAGAAAGGCCTGGAGGAAGCTGCTGGTGGGAGCCTGGAAGCGCTGCTATGAATGGAAGCTGAGCAGAGGGGAGAACGCAAGGAAGATTAACCACAAGAGGGTGGAGCCACTCTCTCCTTTTCTTCAAAGTCAAGGGGTTGCCAAGAGAACTCCACAAGCAACACAAAGTTTGCTCCAAAGAGCCACGGTAGCAACAGAAACCCCACTCTGCTATACTTAATCACTCATCCTGGGCAGACAATTCTGGGCTGTCACCCTCTCAGCTTCTTCTGTACAGCCCTCTCTGGCGGGGCCACAAATGCTGCCTTGGGAGGCAAGACAACCGCTGTTTCCCCCAGAGGGACTGTCAGAGCCAGAAACACGGGGGATCTTGCCTCCACATTGCAAGAGCCAGGACTTCTTTAGATAATACTCATTGGCAAGCAGCATGGTCTAAATTTATCAGAACCACAAGAATGAACCAAGGAAGAAAGGAAGAGGAACCGACCTGAGTTTTATTGACAATAGGTAACCCAAAGCAGAGGACTGCAGAGAAGATCCAACGGTCAGGATGCTGCCTTTTACGCACGAGGAAGAGAGCCAAGAGGCAGAATCATCATGCTTTTATTTTCTCCCGAGAAGCCCCATTTATGAGGGGTGGTCACATTTATAACAGACCAGTAAAATCTTTAGATCAGAATCCGAAGCTTAGGGACCCCTGAATATTTGTTCCCTTTTCATTTCACAATAAACGAATGATTTCAGAAACCACCTTTCCTCTTCCAAATCCCTGTGCAAAACAACCCCGCTGCTCACAGAAGGGGAAAGAAACGAACGATGGCCATCCACCCGTGACTGCACAAAACGACCGAGCCCCTTTCCCCTTTCCCAGTCTGCTCCTTTAGCTGTCCTCTAGCGCAGTGGTCGCCAACCGGTGGGCCGGGGACCACTGGTGGTCTGCAAGGAAGTTTTGGTGGTCCGCAGAGAAATGTCCCCCCAAAGCAATTAATGCAGGCTGTGCGGGAACACAAGGCTGCGCCGCCCACGTGGCCTGCTCACCCGCTGGCTCCCACCCTTCGGCCAAGCACGAACCTTAAGTAGAGCCACATGAGCTGGAACAAGAAGGTAAGAGCAATGGCGGGGGAGGGAAATCCACCCCGGGGTGGCTTGGTGGGAAAGTCAGTCCTATATTCCAGAGCTGCCGTAGCCACAGGACTGGCCCTTTGGTCATCCCGGAGCAGCTGCTCCAGTCCATGGCAGGCCGGTGCATCCGGGTGGAGGAGCAGCTGCTCCGGGATGACCAAAGGGCCAGTCCTGTGACTACGGCAGCTCTGGAATATGGGACCGACGCTCCCACCGACGTCAGCAAGCCACCGTCAGTCAAAATTCATATCAGTGGTCCGCGGGGTTTAAAGTTATGAGTTTGGTGGTCTCTGAGGTCCAAAAGGTTGGTGACCCCTGCGTCTAGCAAACAGAACGCCCTGGGCCTTTGAATGACCTCCCCTTTGAGTTGGCTTCAAGTATGCCTTAACCTAAGCGCTGCATATGCCCACTGACCCGGCTCACGTTGTCTTTCTGGCCGTCCAGTGCCCCACCTTTGGGTTATTTGTTACCAAAAAGCTGTTTTTTTTGGAGACGAAGCTCAGAGAGGCACAAAGTGGGGAAAGCAGGAATTTTAATGGTTGCAAGTTCGAGAGTGGGCCCCCACCCCTTTTAAAATAGAAGCAACCCTCCCTGGAGTTGGCTGCTGATTATCCACCCAGTCCCCTCTGGCCTCCCTGCCCCTTTTGGATTCAAGGGAAGCCAGGGGGAGAATTAGGGCTGTTCTCCAAGGGGGAGGGGGAGGGGGGAGGTGGCCCCGGGGGCTGCAGCGGAGCAAAAGTCTTGGGTGCTTCCTGAGAGTCTTCTGCGGGCCAGGCCTCCCTGCTGAAGTCTGAAGCATCCCTCTCAGCCGGGGTGGCCTCCTTCCAGCTTGCCAGGTGATCGTAATACGGTCTGTACCTGAACTCGGCTTTCGGTAGGCAGGAAGCAAAGGGATCGCAGCCTGAGTAAAATCGAGCCAAAACAGGGCAAATGTTAAGGATAGAGATGTTTTACCAAAGGGTCCCCATGACTTATGCCACCTGAGGAAATGCCGCCTTTATTCAGAGAGGCGAGAGGAAAACACCTGGATAAAAGTTCTGCTTCTTTGCCCTACTGGCTGTGGAGGACTTCCTTCTTGTCTGCAATAAAGGAGCCAATCTAGCCAAGTGACCTCTGAGAGTCTATGGTCAAGGAGGCCTTTCCCTGAATAACAAGCACCTGCAGCGTAGAACTTACTGCAAAGCTCCGGTGTGAAGCCCAGCAACTCAAAACGGTGGAGAAGGGCAGCTAGCCCTTGACAAGGCAGCCAGGCTTCAAACAAGGACGGGTCCCTGCGCATCTCAAGGCCCCCGAGGTGAATCGGCCCAGGGACAGAAAAGGCTGCCCTGCATGCTTGCTGCCTTTTACACCCCCTGGGGTCAATGGCTCCCTCTCTCCTGCACCTGACCACCATTGGGGGCAAGTCTTTTGTCCATTGAGGAGCTATCAGGCCATGTTTACTGCGGTTACTTAGTACATGAAACAGTCTCCATGCCGGCTCCCAGGTCTACCTTTTCCACCAAGTCAAATGGAAAACACCCCGTGAAGGCCCTTCCCAGCAACGGCCTTTTCTCCTGGTAGTCTTCATACACCAAACGGAGAAATGTTGTAAGTTGGCTCCGCTGCTGTTCCACAGGCAAGAGAGAAGAGCATGGTGGAGCTAAAGGAACAGGCCTTTCCTCCTCCTGCGGCCTCCAAGGCTTCCCCTTCTCCTCCTGAATGGAAGGGAACATGACGTCCTGCAAGCATTCCACCATCCCTTTCTGGCTACTCTCAAGGCCAGCACTGCAGCCCTCTTGCCTCCAGGGTGCTTTACTTCCTTCCTTGTCAAGGAGAACATAAAACACACCAGCATGCAGACTCTCCCACCAACAAGCTGGCGGGAGAGCTTGCTGGAGGGGCAGGTGGGCAAGGAGAGCAGCATCGGGGCTTCTGCTGGGGGGTGAGCAGGGGGCAGCTGACAGAAAAGATAAATGCTGAACCTTCCCTGGCCTCAGCTCCTTAGGCTTCAACTACATTCATAAGGCAGACTGCTAGAATAAAAGTCCACTGCACTCACCCTCCATGCGCAGCCTTGCCACATTGCTCTTATATTCCATAAATTTCACACAAGATTTTCTCTTAGCAAACATTGCTGGAGACGCCTGCAGCTTGCAATTCCCTGCAGCCTGGAGGAAAAATACCCACAAAAACTAGGCAGGCTGTTTCCCCCAAAATTGTTTCTTTTTGTGGGGGGAGGGGGGGAGCACCAAAAACAACAGAAAATAATCAAGAGAGAGACAGCTCAGTAGTTAAACCACCTGAGTTTCCTGCCTCTTTTCACGTGGAGAGCAGGAGAGGGAGAAAGAGCTGGCCACCTTTCTCCGGCCAGGCAGGACCCCTTAAGTCCCCCTGGGCCAGGACTCCAGAGGGAAGATGCCCCATGCTGACAGGATGATCCTTCCAGACTGCCCTCCTTCCCAAGCCCGCTTCCCTTCATTGCTGCACTTTCATCCCTGCCACTTTAGGAATCAATCCTGGCACAATAAGCCTCCACTGGGGCGGAGACCACCACTCGTGGTCTCCATGGCAGACCAGGTCACCTATTCACGGGGCTTCAGGCAACCAACCCTTGCTACTCCCAGCACCTCCAAAAGTCCCAGAGCCATGCTACCGTCTGCCTTTGCTCAGCCTCTGCCTGGGTCTTCCTTCTCCCACTCAGTCAAGAATGCAGGAGCCACATTTGGGGGGGAATTAGTGACTCTGCCCTGGAGGGTCAGCAGCACTTACAGATTCTGGGGACATCTGGCTGCGCTCAAGGAGGCCCCCTCCTTTCTTGTCTTGATGGTTACCAGCATCCCCCAGCTGCTCTGCCCTCAGGTGTCTCAGGATCAGTGAGCCTGTGGCCAGTCAGAAGAAGTCGGTCACTCCTGGCTGGGAAGCCTTCCAATTACATTCAGGTAGCCCTAATGCTACAACGGAAAGAGGCAAACCTGCTGAGACGATCTTGGGCTGGCGGCCTAGGCTTCTTCCCGAATCTTTGCCTCTCATGGGGATCTGAAGAAAAGAGGGGGTGGAAAAGGAAGGAAGGAGGAAGAGACTGCAGCAAAGACCAGCAGGAAAAAAATCCCAGGAGGTTTGCCTCTTGCCTCTTTAATTCTGCCTCTCCGGTATTTCACCGGACTCCAATCGACTCCGAGTGATTCGCAGCCCCCAAACAAAGCAAGTAAGACGATCAAGGCAGAGACACAAGCAAGCAAACCAGAGAGCAAAGCCAGTCGCTGATCCCACCCAGCAAGAGGCCCCCAAAAGACCCGACTCTTCTCCCAGGCTCTGGGCTAGGGTGGTTGCAGCCCCTTGCCGAGGATACGATGTACCATAATATGTGAGCCATTAAAAAACCAGATTCGGGCCAGGCCGTGAAAACAGACGATTGCCACTGCGCTGCTTGGGTCTTGCTTACCTTCGCTTCGGATCGGTCAAAACGGGGTGCCTTCTGCACAATAAAGGAGGCTGCTAATTTCTCCTTGGTCTCCTGCAGCGACCTCCCTCTCTTGCTCCTCTGAGTCACACCTTCTTTTTGTAGCAACAGAGGCAGAGTGAGCACCAGTTGTTGCCTTGTCCTGAGGAGGCCGTCATTTGTGCTCTTTGGTTGGCCTGCAGAACTACAGCAGAGGACAATCTCAGCTCCCCTCCTTCCCAAGTGTCCCCAGAAAAACCCTGTTAACAGGAGCACAGAAGTAAGGCCTCTTTTTTCCCTCTCTGGACCAAAGATGCACCTGTCTTTTTCTCGGCATTTGGAGCCAGGTGGAAAGGGCAGAGTCCACCTTCTGCAAGAGATGCCGCCTTAGGCCACTTCCTCAACCCGACTAGCATTCTTGTTGGATAAGAGGATTAGCGCTTGGGTGTCCCGTCAAAAGTAGCGTTTTAAAATGTTTAGTTTAAACCTTCAAAAGGGAAACCTTCCTCTCTTTTTCTTTTTTACACTCAGTTTTTTTATCCTGTTCATATATGCTTTTTCATATTCAGATGTGTATGACTCTTACTTTTAATACTATTTTTATTCAAGTAGTACATTTTTTTTTCTTTTAAACTGGTTATCGATATAACGGAAAGACTGTTAAATAAGAATATGCGATGAAATTGCCAACCTGACAGATAAAAGTATAAAGCACAATGAATATGAAGATATGAGAATTATTTAAAGTTAAAAGAAATAGGTTTAGAAATGAATTGAACATTTATAAAATAAGCTTGAGGAAAGTATTTGAGAAAATTAATAGAAAATATGTAAAGTAATGATAAGATATGAAACTAAATGTGAAAGATGAATTTGTAATCAAAATCATGTTTGTATGGAAATGCGAAAACCTGGAATCCTGCTGTTCACTAAAAAAAGATGTTTTTAAAATGTGGAAAACTGAAATAATTATTTTTTACAAAAAAAAAACATAATGGAAAGACTGTACCGTGATTTCATGTGATAATTTAATTTGCTGTTTAAAAATGAGATGTAGTAATGTTTACTATAACAGTATCTGAGAGAGAGTGGCTGTTCCAAAGTCACCCAGCTTTTTAGAACTGACCTTGATTTATTGTTAGCTTTTTGATTCAGCTTTAGATAACGAAAGTAGGGTTGACCCCCTGTAGGAACTTGATTTGACTTTGTTCTTTTCTGCAAAAAGAGATCATTCAAATAAGAAAGCAAAAAAAAAAAAACAAAAACCATCCCAAGCACACTAGAATCCCATCCAAAGCTCTGCATGTGCCTCCCCCAATCCATCGCCCTCAAGTCAGAAGCTCCTAGTATCAAGGAATCAACGGAGAGAAACACCACAGAAGAGGCACCCTGAATATTCTCTTTCAGCTCGGCCATTCTCCTCAAGTGTTTTCGAATCTCCTTTGCCAAAATGCTTCTGGAAGGAGAACCTCTTCCCTATATCTCAGGAACGTCCAATCTCTGCCTTTACCAGCAGTCCCAAAAGGCTCCCAAGCTTCAGGCCAGACCAGGAAAGTCCTCACCTGGTAGATTTCCCTCCTTCAACCGAAGGGATAAAAAATGGGGGAGGACCTGTCAATCAAACAAACAAAAAGCACACACACACACACACACACACACACACACGCCCAGGCGCAACTCACAGCCCCTTGATGATCCTTGAGAGAGAGGAGATTTTCCAAAGCAAGGTCCTTCACACATATATTTTGTGGGGGCATCTTTCTAGAGGAGGGGGAAAAAAGGCCCACTTGATTTCTTATACAGTGATTCAACACCAGTTTAAAACAGAAGCATTGCCATACTGAATAAAAAAAACCTCTCTGCCTCCCATTTCTCTCTAAGGAGGAAAGGAGCCACCAGGCTGCCTTAATTAAAGCTCCCATGTGAAGGTTGGACTCTTCACTAAGCAAGCACCCCTCTTTCCCAGGTCTCCCCAAATACAAAATGTTTTGCAAAGGTGAGAACAACAGAATGAATCAGGTATGCAGCGGCCAAGGCCAGCAAGCAGAAGGGTGATCCTGCAGAGCAGAGCCTTGTTCACATCCACCCCCAAATGCAAGACTATACCAAATTATATTTATGGCATCACTTACACTCTCCCATTAGGATTCTGAGACTGCGGGAATCTGGGTCGCTTATCTGGAACCCACCGGAAAACCGTGCTTCCACAGGATGGCTGGGGACCCAGTCTGTGCACCACAAACTCGGAGGGCTCTGCCACCTGCACCTAACGTGTCCATGCGAAAGGAACGACTCCTTACTATTTGGCAAAAGAAGAGCTGAAGATCACAACAGGAACAAACGCTGGATTGTTCAAGGGTTAACAGTCCCAGGCTCTGCTGCAGTTCCAGAAAAGGCATCCAGGATGTTCTGCCTTGGTTGCTCTCTGGGCTAACTGGCTAGTTGAGCGCCCCAAGAGACTGTTCATCTACAGTGAAAATGAGGTTTCACTCCTTGTCTACTTGGTTTCATTAAATGATTTGGAAGATTTCTGAGACAATAAGCTCTTCGTTACCCACAGCTATAAATTCACAAGAAAAATGTTTATTTACTACAAATAGTCCTTGCTCAATCATAGTACAACGGGACTGGCAACTCCACCTCTAAATGATGGAGTCACAGGCATCATCACACGGCTGTGCCAACCTAAAAGGACAGCTGTGGCAGTTTCAGTTGTTCTTAGGTGAATCCTGCACAGTTGCAGAAGCCCCACTCAGCAATGCAGAAGGGCAAAATGTGCATCAGAATGCAGTACTGCAGGCAAACTCTGCACACAGCCTGGAGTCTGATCCTGACGGGGCTCAAGTTGAATCAGCCTTCCATCCTTCTGAGACCAGTAAAATGAGGACCCAGATGGTTGGGGGAAATAGGCTGACATTGTAAATTGCCCAAAGAGTGCTGTAAACTAAAGCACTATGGGATGGTCCTATTGCTATCAACCCTCACCTCAAAGGACTCAATGAGGGGCCACAATCGGCAGAGTTTCTTCTAAATGTCATTGCAGGATGCATTTAGCCACATTACTGAACACCGAATACAAGAAACTTGAAGCAGTTGGGTGTTGAATACGGTCTGGGTGAAGCCTCCTTCAAGGCCAAAGAAAGCACTTGTACATATCCCTCTCCTTTCTCCCCACCTTCCAAACAATCCATTGAATTCACTCACTTTCTCAGGTTGCCTCGAGCAGGTGAAATTTATTGGTGGGAAATGGAGAGACTGAGATTCCATTCTGGAGTTCAGACCTGGGAAAGGATTCCTTTCCGAACTGAAATGCACACAGAGGGAGACGCACAATGGAGACCATGCAGAAGGCACAAACCCTGCACAAGAATTCTGCCTTGCTTCTGCATAATTGCAGATATATGCAGAAACAGCCTGTCCTGTTCCATTGACTAGATGGGTGCTGTGAAAGAAAATCTGCATAGGCCTTGGGGGGGGAGTGGGGGGGAGAAGGAGGAAATTTCCTTACAGAACGCTGCTCTATGCCTATCATCCCAGAAACACAGGTAGAGGAAATCCAAATTTGCTGACCTCAGTACCAAAATGGGGGGTATTATCCAACCATCATTCAGAATAGAATTTGAAAAGCAATTTCTAGCTTCTTTGCTACTGGAAATTTTCTTAGAGCCGGAATCAAAACCTCCCACACATTTAACTCGTTCTCTCGGAGGATAAAGGAGGGGAAGGTCAACAATCTTCAGAGTTGGCAGTTTGTCTGAAATAAGGAGAAAGCAAATCTGTATTAAAAAAAAGACTGGGTTTTTTTTTTCTTTCATGCACATTGGCAGATCTATTGTTAGCAGAAGAACAATGAATCTGTTTCCTCTTTAATGTTATATCAATAAGCAAATGTGGTGTTGACCATATTTGCTTATTGATATAACATTAAAGAGGAAACAGATTTCCATTTCGTTCTTAATCTTTTCCATTCACATATCTTAAAGTATATTATTTAATATGACTATATCAAAAGATGATGTTAGGAACACATTTTCTCTTCTGAGTATCTATCTTTTAAAAAAACTTCCCAAAACGTTTGAAATACAGATTGACCACTGCCCAAATGAACATTAATATCTCTTAACAACCTGCTTGCTTAAATTAAGCCTTTTTGGAATGGTTTTTAGTTAGCACCGGCTATGAAACCTAGTTTGCTACTATGGCCAGAGATGGATGTAAGAGAATAACAATGGCCCCACAGCTTATCAGCAAATTCCTAGGGACTGGCCACATGATGAAGCATGTATTGCAACATACTTTTGCTTTATGTTAGGATTATTTTCCCCCAAACCTCAAGTGAAACAAATTTGCCTAAAGCGAAATGCCAGAGCTGTGAAAAAAATGCCAGCCACATCACCCACAGGTACATTTTGGCTTAATTCAGCCCCTCTTTTATATAGCACTTTCTTATTCCATAGCCAGGAACGGAAACAACTGCCTACTAGTCGGCTTTAGTGGCCTGGCATCTAATTTCTACAGAGCACTTCTTACCTTCAGATGCTGGGAAATCTCTTCCAGGTATGGCTACGTTCTTCAGCAAAATGTGAGGATGCCCACTTTCGATTCTCCGCATAGACTCCCAGCAGGGTGGATGCTGACAAGCGATCATATTGCAAACGGTTTCATCCCATTGACCACCGATATTGATTATCCCCATTGCTGTCAGCCACTTTCTGCAACAGGATGCAAGGAAGAACAAAACAAAGTGAAACAGCTGCTCCAAAATGGCAGATTTACAAGTTTGGTGTTCAGAAAGTCCCCCATCCTTCCGAAAACACAGTTGCTCTTCCCTTCGATGTGATAACCCCAGGCATGACACAAAAATAACAAAGTCACAAAAGTAGAATAAATTCCCTTTAATGCCTCCAACTTGGGCCCCAATGTCCAATTATCCTCAGCTGGATAACAAACTCTTCAAAGAACAATCTACGAAGGGCAGAAATGCAGTCCGAATCCAAAGTAAAGATAATTAGAAATAATTAAAAAAAACCAACACAAACCACACTGAAGTAATTAACACGGCAGGCCAGGATGATAAATGGCAGACTTTCAAAGGATAACGCAGCACCCACAGTTGGGAGGACGCCAAAACCCAGATAAGGCTCAACCAAGATAATCCACGCTTTGCTTCCAGCAAGGAGCTGTGTGCAAACACCCTTCTTATATTCTGTTCTCCCAGCTGCAACCAATGAAAGGATCAGGGCCCTTTTCTCTCCCGTAAGCCATGTTGCTCCCTTCTCTGTTCCTCCTTGCGTGCCCTAGCATGAAGAGGGGTTGGCCCTGGGTCTTCCTCTGAATGCCCAGCCAGACTGTGCCCTTCCCTTGTATCATCCACAGCCAATGGAGCCACACTCCCACTCCCTGTCAGCTGCTCAACCTCCCCCTCAGAATCAGACTCCAACAAGGGCACGACATCCGAATATAATCCAGTGTTGATGCAGACCCCTCAACAAAGTTCATTTGTGCTTTGGGGGCATCTCTTTCTGCAAGACAGCAAAAGAGGGGGGTTATTATGATGGGACCTCTTGGATGACCCTTGTGGTGGGTGTCTTTTCCCCGTGATGGGGAAGGGCAGCATCGGGATACCAAGAGAGGCGCTGCCTTCTTAGGCCCTGACCGAAACCATTGCACCTGTTGTCCAAGCATGCATCTGCTGCGGGTGTAAAAAACCCTCCACTTTAGCTTCTTGGAAGAAGCATCCTTCATAAAGGATAATTATCACAATTATTATTCTTAGGCCCATGGTCCCAGTGGAGGACCAGTCGTGGGGGAAGCTTCAGACTACAAACCGGGTGGACTGACTTAATTCTTTCGCCTCGGGAACAAAGCCAGCCTGAGGATCTGGGGCCAGTCACTCTCTTTCAGCCTCAGGCAACCCATTTCGCAAAAACTTGGCCCAGAAACCCGCAGGGACCGTCTCCAAGGTCGGGACGCGACTGAATAAGGAGCCCCGCCCGCTCCGTGGCTTCTCCTGAACCAGGCCGCGTCCGAACCCTCTCCGAACCCGTCAAAGCGGGCCCCGGCGTGAGGTCTCGGCCAGGCCCCGGCCCGTCCTCCGCCCAAAAGCCCGCCTCGGGCAGGCGAGGGGCCCCTTTCCGCGACGCCCGCCGGCCGGGAGCGGAGAAGCGGCGCTTCGCCATCCCACCTGCCCGAGGTGTATAAAAATAAATAAATAAATAAATAGGCGCCGTCGCTAGGCAACGACAAGCTGGCTCTCATTTCCCAGGGTGCACTGCGCCGGAAGGCAAGCACCGGATGTGGGCGGGAAAAGAGAGAGCGACGGCGAGTGCTTCGATGGGCCCCGCAAATGGCGAGGTTCCTTTCCTACTGCAGAGGGGGCGGCGCCGACCAAGGCAGCCCCGCAAATGGCTCCTCCCTCCCTCCGGAAGGGGCGTGTCGGCCCCCGGGCGCGGTGCATGCTGGGCGAGAGGGCGCCGGCCACTGGTTTGGCTCCGCGCGTCTTTCGAGCTCCCCGGCGGTGAGCGGCGAGCGGCGAGCGGCGGGCGGGGGCGGGGCCGGGCCGTGGAGGGGCGGGGCGATGCGGGCTCGGCCTTCGGGCTCAGGCGGGCCCGCGATCTCGTCGGGGGGTGGACGGGGGGTGCAGCCGGAGGCTCTGCGGGGTGAAGCGGGCTTAACAGATAATCAGAGTGGGAAGGGGCCTCAAAGGTCATCTAGTCCAACCCCTTCCCTTGCCCCCTTCACCGCCTTCCCTCCCTCCTTCCAGGCCGGCAGGATGGCTGAGCGGCCGGAGGACCTGAACCTGCCCAACGCGGTCATCACGCGGATCATCAAGGAGGCGGTGAGCCGGCGGGACCGGGGTGGGCGGGTGGGGTGCCGGGCTGGGCCGAAGCGCTTCCTCCCCCGGCGGGCTCCGGTTCTGGCGGTGCCGGAGACGGTCGCGGAGCCTTTCAGCCGACCCGCTTCCCGCCCCGCAGCTCCCGGACGGCGTGAACGTCTCGAAGGAAGCGCGGAGTGCCATCTCCCGAGCGGCCAGCGTCTTCGTGCTCTATGCCACCTCGTGGTGAGTTTTATTTATTTATTTTATTTATTTATTTGATTTGCCAATTGTTTACAAGATAATAAGTATAAATGTATACATAGTTGTGTTAGCTGGCCGGCCGCCCTGGCTTCCCTTCGGGGCCGCCGCGACCCTCCTTCCCTCCCGGAGGAGAAACCCCCCCCCCCGCCCGCCCGCAGCGCGTAAAGAGAGGAAGGGGCTGGTTTTCAACAGGGTTTTTATTTTAAAGCACTTTTTAAGACGACCGGTTTTTCTCCATTAACAAATCATTATTAATTCTGTGCAGAGACTATCCTGGAAACGGATAGTTACCGCTGGGGCTGAAAGCCTGCCAAGACTGCCAAGCTCGGCTTGTCTGATTTCCCTTTCGTCTAGTTCAGTGGTCGCCAACCAGCGGGCCGGGGACCACTGGTGATCCGCGAGAAAATTTTGCTGGTCTGCAGAGAAATGTCACCCCCCCCCCAAAAGCAATTAATCCAGGCTGCGCAAGAACACAAGGCTTGCGTCGCTTGCATTGCAAACAACATGAGGTAGTGAGGAAAGGGCGGAGGGGGGGAACTTGCCCCACTCGCCTGGCCTGGCCACCGGGCTGCTTCTTTCTTCTGCTTTTGGCTGCATGCAAGGAAAGCAGCAAAAGTTTCTTTCTTTTCCCCAAACTCCACCAGAAATGAATCTTTGGCACCCTGCAAGGCCTCCTGCTCCAAGAGGCTGCAAAGACTCATTTCTGGTGGAGTTTGGGGGAGAGAAAGAAAGACTTCTGCTGCTTCTGCTGCTTTCCTTGCATGAAGCCAAAAGTTTCTCCCTCTCCCTGAGAACGGAGCTGGAGATGGTATCCTGCAATCCCAAATAAAGAACGATCGATCGGTAGGAAAACAGGAGTGGGGGGGTTTCCTGCAGACTTTTTTGGGGATTTTCCCAGCGTCTCTGGTCTGCGGGATTTAAAATGATGAGTTTGGTGGTCCCTGAGTTCCAAAAGGTTGGCGGCCCCTGGTCTAGTTTACCAAAACGGAAGTGGAAAACTTTTAGGTATAATGGGGACACACACGTTCATTTGCTTTTATCTCTTTAAATTAGCGCCAACAACTTTGCGAGGAAGGGGAAGAGAAAGACACTGAATGCTGGAGATGTTATTTCTGCCATGGAAGAGATGGAATTCCAGCGATTCGTAGGACCTCTAAAGGAGTCCTTAGAAGGTAAGTGCACCTGGCTGCCTTCTGCACTCTCCATCCGACTCTTCTCCCTTCCCTTCACTTGCTTCTTTTAAGCTACTTGTTTGCCAAAGGCCAGTGCAAAGTTCTAAACACACTTGGCATTTTTTGTTTAAAAATTATTTCAACCGAAACAAAATCAGGAAAGATATCGATACACCAAATATGACTTGGCGTCAGAAGCAAAGAACCAGATGAAACTTTTCCAGCCCCAATTACCCTGTTAGAAAGTTTGCTGCTTTATTGCTGGAATACTATTTTGAGATACGCTATAAATATAAATATATCATAAAAAAGATTGTTGTGAAATGGGTTAGGAATAAAGATTTCAGCACTGAATGGCTTGCTCTTTAGACTGACTTCCCCCCACAAGGGATGCCCATTCATAGTTCTTCACGGATATCGGTGAGCTCCGCAGAGCCACCCTTCCACAGAAGCCGCAACAAGGCGTAATATTTTTGCCCCATCCCTTAAAGCGCTTCTTTGCATCACTGACTCGGTAGCATGCTGAACAGCAGGCACAGCGCCTCGTCGGTCTTCTGCTTTGGCGGTTTGTTTTAATGCTGTGTTGTCGGTCTTCTAGCTTACAGGAATGAGCAGAAAGGCAAAAGGGGAGTGACGGAGCTCAAGAAAAAAGACAGAGAGAAGAAGGAAGATGCCGAAGACCCTGACAAGAATCGGGAAGAGGAAGAAGAAAATGAGGAGGAGGGAGAGAGGATGGAGGAAGAGGAGGAGGAAGAGCAGCAGCAGAACGAGGAGGAGGAGGAAGAGGAGGAGGATGAGCAGCGGCGAAATGAAGAGGAAGAAGGGAGAGCTGAACTGTCCGGTGGGGGTGGAGGCAGTGAGGAGAGAAAGCCAACGGGAGGAAACACAACGGTCTCCTTTTTGTGCTGGAAATGGCTCAGCTGTTCTGGGGGCACCTCAGGGAAACCCCTCCTTGCCTTTCTCTCCCCGGTTGGAAAGAATGAAAGGGTGACATCTCCACCGCTTCTTTCTGGGCATGGAAATGCTGCTTGAAAGGGGCGCTCCTTATCTTTCCCTGCGGTGGTGCTGATACTCTTCATTTTGGCTTTAAAAGAGTCGGACTTTCTCCACTCAACGTGTTTTTCTTCAGCACTTCATTGAATGGGGTTTAATTAAAAGTCACCTTTTGCAAAGCTGCTTTTACTCTTGGCTCGATTTATGCTCTGCTGAGCAGGAGGGATTTTATTCCTGAGCGTTTTATTTCTGCCTATTTCCTTCTGTAATAAAACGGACAGTGAACGAAAAGTGGTTCCGGTTTGCTCCTGTTCCATTCGTGCAACAAAAAAAGAGGACAAGTTAGTTAGAAAACCTTGAAGCCTTGCTGACTTCTGGATGTTTTCCTCCCATCAGCAAATCACTTTTGCAGTCGGTCTTTCCTGCTGGGGTTGCATTTCCAGTCTTCACTCCTAAATGTGGACCAAAATACCCTTCAGCTAAGAAAAGGCACTTTAGGCTATAAAAAGCAAGTCAGCTGCTGGGGTCTTGTGGGGTGGGAGGGTAGCACCATTTCAAATGCTTCTGCAGGCCGTCACTTCTGATTCCAAAGTATTACCTGAGCCAAATTCACATCCAACTCTTGGATCCCTTGGCTCCCAAAAGTTAAAAATCACCTTCTCCCTCCCACACACAGGAGTTTATGGACTCTCAAGTGGTTGTAGAAGTGTTGGGAGTCCCTAACCACTAGTTAGGGTCATCACCAATCCAGCTGTTCCTTCTGGGCATTGGGTTTCCAGCTGTTCTGGCTGTAGAACTGGGAGAACCAGCGCCGGTGCCTCAGGATGGCGGCATCTTCCTTCACCAGCAGCGGCTTGGAGAGGAACTTCTTGTTGTTCCAGATCATTACGTCCCGCTCAAACTGGTTCAGGAGGGAAAGAGGAAGACAAATGATCAGGAAGCAGCAGCAGAACAAAACCCTTGGCCTAAAAGGCATGGAACAATATAAGGAAATCCAGAAAAATGTCAGGTATCCGCTGTGTTTTTGTTCAACCCTCCGGCCAGGAGAGGGTGGCTCCAATGAGTCATCCCAGAGGGGTCGTACCCTTCTTGGAGTCTGATTCTGAGGGGGAGATTTAGCGACTGACGGAGAGTGGCTGCAGTGGCTGTGGAAGAAATGAGGGAATGTCCAGCTGGGCATTCAGAGGAAGACCCAGGGCCAACCCCTCTTCATGAGCCATGCACGGAGGAACGGAGAAGGGAGCAACGTGGCTTATGGGAGAGAAAAAGGCCCTGATCCCTTTCATGAGTTGCAGCTGGGAAAACAGGATATAAGTGGGGAGTTTGCACACGGCTCCACGCTGGAAGCAAAGTGTGCATTATTTTGGTGGAGGCTTACCTGGGTTTTGGCTTCCTCCCAACTGTGCTTGCTGCATTATCATGTGAAAGTCTGCAATTTATTATCCTGGCCTGCCGTGTTAATTACTTCAGTGTGGTTTGTGTTGGGTTTTTTTTTTTAATTTCTAATTATCTTTACTTTGGGTTTGGACTGCATTTACTCTCTTCGTAGACTGTTTTTGGAAGAGTTTGATATCCAGCCAAGGATAATTGGACATTGGGGCCCAAGCTGGAGGCATTAAAGAAAATTTATTCTACTTTTGTGACTGTTACTTTTGTGTCACACCCCGGGTCATCACACCCTTCCTCCCCAACAGATGCACTCCTCTGTCCCTCACCAGCCCTGAGGGGCCAGGAGGTCGCACGGACCGAGTTTTCCCCCAGGACCATCCCTGCAGCTCCCCTCACCTGGACTCCCTCAGCCCACAGTATCAGCTTGGCTACGAAGGACGGTATGTTGCGTGGGTAGTAGATTTGGTGGACCACGTGCTGCAGAAGTGGCTCCAGAGGGATGACAGTCTGAACGATCAGCCCCTTGCCCAGGAAAGCGTGTCTCAGGGCCAAGGTTACCAACCCAGGACCGATCTGAACGGAGAAGACAAAAACCACCCAGTTAAGAGTCCATTTTCCCCTCCAAACTGAATTCAAACTAGATAGGGATTAAGCCAACAAAAAACACCCCAACAAATCAAGAGTGATTATTACGTTTATCTCTCTCTCTCTCTCTTTGGGAGAGGCAACCAATTCAACATCACAGTAATCGATGCAGTCCCTGGCTTGGGACAAACACCGCCCTCTCCCTGGAAGGAGAGGATCTCGTACCTGCCTGGCCGTAACATGTAGATCTAGGAAGGGGATGGGCTTTCCAAAGAGCACCACGTGGTGGGTAAGAAGCATGACTGAACAGTGTCCATTGGGCTCCGGCTCGGGCTGCCACTCTGCCTGGGAAACAAGCATTGCATTGACTGGAAATGCTCCTGCTGCTTTGGCGCCAAAGCCCCCACCAGCCCAAATGGATACACACACACATACACACATACCCAGGGGTGGGATTCTACCGGTTCGCACCTATTCGCTAGAGCCGGTTGTTAACATTCTAAGCAGTTCGGAGAACCGGTTGTTAGAAGAAATTACTGGGCTAATCCTGTAAGGAAGGCAGGAAGGAAACATTCTGGGGTTGCTTACAGAATCTGCCTCTCCATTAACCCTTCTTGGCAGGACTAGACTTCCTGTCTCAAGAACGTCTCTGGAGTTTTTCCCCCCTCCTTTGCTGGTACTTTGCTTGCGTGGAGTGACCCTTTAAAGTTGCAATGGCACTGGAAAAAAGTGACTTATGACCATTTTTCACACTTACGACTGTTGTAGCATCACCACAGTCATGAGAGGCCAGGCGAGGAGATGCGTGCCTCGATGTGATATTGAGTTGGCCACACCCAGCCAATTGCATGACCACCAAGCCACGTCCACCCAGTCATGTGACCACCAAGCCACACCTACCACATAAGCCACGCTCACAGAATCGGTTGTTAAAAATGTTGAATCCCACCCCTGCGCATACCCCTTTCTTTCTTTCCAGCATTACTCACGTTCTGGAGCCTCCCCACACACATTGCAAGCAGCCCAGGTGGGAGGTGGGGGCTGATCTGCCGCTATCCGCAACTGAAGGCAACGTAGGATGACAGGGAAGGGGGTCTCCTCCATGCCTGTCCTCCTCCGAGGCTTAGTAGCCGAGGCTTTTGGCGCGTGTTTAATGTTGGCTTTCCAAATATAGGAATGTAGGCAGCTTTGCCCGCTCCTCCCTTGTGTTCATGTTTAAAGTTGCAGCAGCACAGCCTCCTTGGCTTTCACAACAAGAAATTGGCCCGCCGGGATTTGGAACCAGTTGCTGGCTGCCTTACCTCCCAGGTGTGCTTGAAAAATGCCCAGCGGTGGTTGTCCGTGAAGCGTAGATCACTTCCACTCAAGACCGAAGGATTATGGAGAAAGGAAAGGTGGGCTACATCGGCAGCATTCTCCGGAATTTCCTGCCCGGGAGGGAAAGGAAACATTCACCTAGGCCCTGCTTGGCCAGAGGCAACTTAGAAGCACATCTTTCGCCAAGACTAAGAGAGTCACCACTGGCGGAAGCCCATCTAACTTTCAAACCCCAGAACCGCCTCTCTGCACCCCGCCACTTCTCCCATTCCGCTCCATCCCGCACCCCCAGGTTCAGTTTGAAAAGGTGCCACCGCTGGCCTCCCCTCGGCGGTCCAAGCTACCTCGATGTGCGCGCTGACAAAGTGCTCCGTTGCAGCCCGGAAGGCCCAGTTGGGCGACGACACCTCTTCCTGCTCGGCTACTTGCCATGCTGGGCTCGTGCCATCACAGTGATACCACACCATGATCATGTTGTTGACTTCACATGATGGCCAGACTTTGGTGCTTGCAAATGCAGGCACTGGAAGATATGAAGCACGAGAAGGTAAAAAGCGCCTCTTTGTGGACTGACACTCCATCCCAGGAGTGTAGGATTTCCCATCGTCGATGCATACAAGCTAACGCCAAGTTCATTTATTTGTCCCCGTGGCTGCACTGAAAACAGGACCGAAATGGTTTAGCAATTTATTAATGCTTTAAAAATAATCAGCCAAATAAAATTGTGTCCAAAATTTTGGAGGTCTGTCACTAGCTACATTTCTAGGAAGGAATTTAGAGGAACAAAATCCATTCTGGTTCCCCTGTTGCTAGGCATGGCTCACCTGATGCCTGAGCCAACTCATCCCCTGGAGAGTCAAAATGAGATGTCTCCCCACCCCATCCCACCCCCATAGCAGACAAAGGCCCTCCGTGATGCTCAGGGACACCCTTGGTTGCAACACCACAGCCACTAAGAACAACTAGACACAAGAACAGTGTTTTCCGAAACGCCATCACTCTGCTAAACAAATAATCCCCTCAACACTGTCCAACTCTTTACAAAGTCTACACTACTATTACTATTAATCTTCTCATCACTCCTTATCACTCATCCCCTCCCACCTGTGACTGTATGACTGTAACTTTGTCACTTGTATCCTTACGATTTATATTGACTGTTTCCTAGTATGATTTGATTGCTTACTGTACCCCATGACTATCATTAAGTGTTGTCCTTGATGATTCTTGACTCATGATGAATGTATGTTTTCTTTTATGTACACTGAGAGCATTTGCACCAAGACAAATTCCTTGTGTGTCCAACCACACTTGGCCAATAAAGAATTCTGTTCTATTCTATTCTATTCTATTCTATTCTATTCTATTCTATTCTATTCTATTCTATTCTATTCTAAGCCAGTCACGTTCAGTCGGGCCTAAACTCCCTGGTGCTTTCTCCCTTCGCCCAAACAGAAAATGACACCCTGTCACCTTTTTTGGCATATGGGATCTTGACGCAGCTCCCGTCCTTCCCAGAGAACATCCAGCCATGGAAGGGACACTCAATGCAGTTGCCCACCACACGGCCACCGATTGCAAGGTTGGCCCCGAGGTGTGGGCAGTAAGCGTCCAGAACATACACTTTCCCGTCCAAATCTCGGAACACAGCAAACTGTTCCCCTGGGCGTATGGAGAGAAGGATAAAAGTAAGTTTTTCTTCCTTTGCTGGGAAGAACGCAGCATCTATTTCACAAGGTGAGTCAGGATCAAACCCGTTTTACTAACCACTGAGACAGGCCTGCGCATCCTTTACAAAATTCACAGGAGGTGCCTGGGTACCATAGTCCATGGATGTGAGTCTTGTTTCCTCCGATAAGCTCGCAGGCAGATTGGAAAGGCATTTTGCTGCTGGCACACAAAAGGCCACTTCGGACAGCCAGCAGCGGCTCTCCAGATCCTCAAGGTGTTGTGGTTCGCTGGCAGCAGGTGCAGATGGCTGAGGTCTCTGAGAATGAGGACTCAGACGAGGGGCCTGCGTGGGATGCAGGGATGGGGCCAGGACCATCAGGGAGTGGAATGCTGCCTTTGGAGATGGTGGAGGCTGGCAGCAGTGATGAAGAGGTTCCCGAGGAGCCTGTGCCCAGTGTGCATCCGCACAGGGCTGCTCAAAGGAAAGAGCAGCTGCAGCAGCACGGGAGTAAGACTGTAAGACGATTGCTCCTCCCATAAGGGATAAAAGCCAGCCTTTGGGGTTGGCTTCTTTGCAGGAAGCAAAGAAGTTCTTTCAACTCCAAGTTCTTGTGGAAGTCCTGTCTATTCTGGTTTGTTTTCGGAGACTTTTGGTTTTGGATATTTCCCTGCAATTAATCTTGTGTTCTTGGCAGCCTTTCATAACCTTGAAAGGGCTTCCTCTTATCTGGGGCAATTAATTTTAATGACTCTTTGCTGTGAATGAACAGAATTCATAGAGACGCATTAAAAAGGTTTGCTTTTATATATACTTTGTGTTTATTTGATTTGAACAAGGCTTGGGTCAGAACACAAGGGGGAATGGAGGAAGAGAGGAACTTTCTCTTCACCTGTCCCAGGGCCAGTTTCAACTGCAGAGTGTGAAATTGAGTCTTACAAGGCCAGAAATGGACTTTTCACACTTATTCAGGACAGACTTCCCAACTCCTTCAAGCATGCCCCCCTTCTCAGAAGAAGATCTGGCAGTCCTAATTACTGCAGAAAAGGTTGGTGATGGTCTCTGCCCAGGTAGGACGTAGCCCCTGCCAGGTGTATCACACAGAGCAATTGTTCTCCACCTGCTGCCCCCCTAGATGTGTGAATTGAGTCCCAGAAGCCTCTGAGGGCTGGGAAATTCTGGCAGTGGCTCCACACATCTGCTTGCCGTGCTTTTGACAATGAGCAAGATTCTCAGAGTCTTCGGCCAACGCGAGCGAGCGAGGCAGTCTGTGAGGCTGGCAACTCGACACAAAGTGGGGAAAGGATGACCGTTCCAGGACATTTAGTCCAAGTTGCCCTACCTAAGGAAACGGGTATTACTCTAGGGCCTAATTGCAGCCAAAATGCCACAATAAGAACAACCTCTTCTCTGCCTCCAACCTGCTTTTCTTGCTCTGCTCTACGGGGGGAAAAACTAGAGAAAGAGACACAAGAGGTCACTATGTCAGTTTGGTGTCTTGGTGAAGGTGCCGGCTGAGAAACCCCTGCGAGGCCTGCCTCAGACAGGTGAGCTGGCTGGGTGACTCTGGGCCAGCCACTCTCTCTTGGCTCAACTCAGCTCACAGGGCTGTTCTTGTGGGCAACCCAGGAGAGGGAAGAAGGGTATTCACCGCCTTGAGTTGTATATGAAAAAGAACAAAGAGAAGAGTAACAAGATCATGCTAAGAACCTGTGGGCCTCCACGCCTCTCCTCTTCTTCTTTTTAACCAACCAGAGGGAATGAAGGATCAAACATTCTAAGGGTTGTTGGCAAACATGGCCAGTTAATTTCCCAATCTCTTACCTAATCTCTTACCAATTGGCCTAGTCCAGTGATGGCTAACCTTTTCAGCTTGGTGTGTCGAAAATCGGGAAAAAGTGTAGCCTTCCTCGGGTCGTGTGTCACTTCAAGAAATATCAATAATTTGGTTTATGACGGACTGGGCTGGGGTGATGACACAGGGCTGTGAACCTCGTCTCCCTGGTCTCAGGGCTGCAGGTGCAGGATGTGGGGATCGGAAGGCCACCTGACAGGGCTGTGAACCTCATGGATCTCCTTTCCTCCTGTAGCGTTCCTGAGGTAATGGAACTGACAAACCTCAGTTTATGGCGGTTAAAACTGGTTCTCTGCTGCAAAGATCTTGCGGCAGCGGTGACACCACGCCTCCACGCAACAAGCAGGGAGCAGGGATTGGAGCAGAGCACAGGCAGCCTCTAAATGTGCAGGTTTTCCCCACACCAACAGGCGTGTCAGTCAAAGTGTGCCTCGGCGTGTCACAAGTGACATGCGTGTCATAGGTTAGCCATCACTGGCCTAGTCTGAGTCCCAAAGCATCTTTAGTAATACTAGCAGAAGAACAATGTTGGTTTCTGGCTAGACAAATCAGTTTGTGCAATACATTTGATAGCACAATAAAGCAATGGATCAGGAAACACGACAGATTTCTGGATGGGTTTACTGCGGTAAGAGAGAAAACCTGCAGGCAAATTGGAGCTATTTCAGAGATATTCATGGTGGTGCAGGAATGGAATCGTTTTTAATACACTTCAGAATGTGCTGGCATTGTGCCATGAGGAGGGAGGGCTAGTTTGGTCAGGTGCTAAAAACTGGAGACAGTGAGTTCTAGTCCCGCCTTAGCCATGGAAGCCATGTGTCAGCTTTGGAATCCTTATTCATCGCTGCCACGTAGCTTGAGAAAGTGGGAGGGGGTGATTTAAATTGAGTAGCTCTTAGTAGACAAAATAACTGATTTTGTTAGTTCAAGGTCAAAGAGGTTGGCGCAGGAAGAAATGGAACTTACTTTGAGATTGGTTCATGTGATGTGATGAGGAGTAAAAAGGGGATGGTTTGTAGGCTGGGACATCGTGGGAAGTCCGGGAAACTCTTGGTTTTAAAATTCCACAGATGGGCCAGGTGCTATTTCTAATAAAAAGTACTTTTGAGATTATGCTTGTCTCGGAGTTCCTGATCGGAATGGAGGTTCCCTGGAACGCTGACACTATGTGGGTAACCATGAGCCCATCACTCTCTCTCAGCCAGCCCATCTCAAGGGGTGGTGGTTGTGGGAGGAAGGAATATTAGGTAAGTTTGCTGCCTTGAATTATTTGCAAAGGCATGATATAAACAAACAATCAAACAAATAACTAAATGGCTTTTCTTGTTAATTTAACAAGTAGGGTAAGGTATTACTTAAAGAAAGTAAATTAAAATATTACCATATCTCAGAGTCTACCCGGTGCCAAGGAGGGATGGCATTGAGCAGGTGTTGTACAAATAAGAAGATCAATAATTATGCCCCAGGCAAGAGTGGCTTTTCCCTTCTTTGAAGGGCAAGTTCAAGCAAGTTAAAGAAGTATTAGTGGGTGAAAAAATTGGCCTGACCTGGCTCAATCTTCCCTCATCTAGAACAGGGGTCCCCAACCGCTGGTCCGCGGACCGGGACCGGTCCGCGGAACAAGTCTTACTGGGCCGCTGGTTGCTGAGGCGCCGCCATCTTTTTGGTAAAAAGTGCTTCCGTGAGCTTTTCCGGGTGAAAGCTCACCGGAAGCACTTTTTCATCAAAAAGATGGCGGCGCATAGCGCTGCGGTGAGCTTTTCCGGTAGAAAGCCATTTCTACCCGAAAAGCTCACCGAAGCATGGCACGCCATCTTTTTGACGAAAAAGTGCTTCCGGTGAGGTCACCGAAGCACTTTTCGTCAAAAAAGATGGCGGCGCCCAGTTGATGCCTCGCACCGGGCGCGGCGTCAAAAGGTTGGGGATCACTGATCTAGAAGACTTTTCTCTGTCGCATGCCTCGGAAATATATTTGGGGGGTGTATGAATTCTTTTTAGCTCGTATAACTATAGGTAGCCCTGGACTTACAACCAACAATCGAGCCCGGAATTTCTGTTGTTAAATGAAACATTTAAGTGAGTTTTGCCCCATTTTTACAACCTGCCTTGCTACAGTTGTAAAGTGAATTTCACTTCCCCATGGACCTGGGGCACTGCAACGGTCATAAGCACGAACCAGTTGCCAAGCACCTGAATTTTGATCATGCGACCAAGGGGGGTGTTTCAAAGGTCGTAACTGTGAAAAACAGTGATGTCAGTTTTTTTCAGTGCTATTGTGAGTTTGGTGCCTAAGTGAACTTTTTTGAGTTGGGGACAGCCCTGTGGTGAAGGGTGTGGCCACCTTTATGTAATGTTCAAAATAACTGCACTGCCTGCACCACACCACAGAAGCCAAATAGAGCCTTTTAATAAAAGGAGGGGGTGCATACCACACTGATGAGAGCACCCATGGGCACAGCCTCAGTTCACACAGCCCGAGTCAAGTAAGCTCTTGTACATAACCCACTGAGTCTGATCTTGGATAAAAGATCTAACTTTCATAAATGAATTATGCAAACTGTGTTTATTATTATTAACTTGGCCTTGGGAAAGCATCCCACCTTGTGTAAACCGAAGGTCCTCTGACATAATCCCACGTATTGAGCAAACCCCAAACCGCGCATATTCCACCCCTGCTGAGTGGATGCCCTCAATTTCTCGCTGTGCCCAATTTATTACCGTGTTTCTCATATAATAAGGCCAGGTCTTTCTTTTTTTTTGAGCCCCGAAAAAAATGGCTAGGCCGTCTTTTCGGGGGCTTAATTTCCCCCCCTTTGCATCTTCGGGCGGGCGGGCGGCGATGTCTTGAATGTTGACCTCGGCGTTGGTGGGGCACTTCGTATCGGGGTCAACGCAGGCAGCACCATATCCGGGTGTGCAACAAAAGTACTTCCTAACGGCAACCCCCCCCCCCCCCATTTTGCATGTTTTAATATAGGCCTTAATTTGGGGGGGGGGAGGGGCTTAATTTCATTTCATGCCTATAAAACATGCTGGGACTTCCTATTGGGGGAGGCCGTATTGTTGGAGAAACAGGGTATTATTTTGGTTTGTGGCACAATGAGTCTAGGCTGGATTTGACACTTTTTATACGCCTATGGGCTCTTTCCCAAGATGGTAAACACACTGGATCTCCTTGCTTTCTATCCTCCCCCCTCCCCCCCCCCAAAAGCCCCAACTCTGTGAGACAAGTTGGGCTGAGAGAGCCCAGTCCGTTCCCTGCCGAATCCTTGCCAGCTCCTAGCCTCTAGGCCAGCACCTTCACTCCCACACCAAGTGGGACTCTCCGCGTTTCTGGAGTGCCCGTCTTGTTTAAAAAGCCAAGCTGAACCAAGGCAGGGAGGGAGACAGAGCAGAGCCGGGGGAGAGGAGGGGAGGCGGATCAGTCTTCCCATTAAGGGATACAACTCCCCAATCCTCGGAACTACACGAGCCGGACCATCGGCAGCTGATCTCCCGCTTGGGCGGGGGGGTTGGACTAGATGACCTACAAGGTCCCTTCCAACTCTGATTATCCGTTATAAAAAATCTCTGCACCTGCCCTGATATCCCTGCCACTGGCCCCGCGTTTCAGCTGAGAGCGGGAAAGGGTTTCCGCTGCCATTTGACATACTCGAGGGGCGCTTGTTCCACCGCATTCCGGACCTCGGCTGCCCGTCTCCCTCCCTCCCTCTTCCGCTCTTCCTGGAGCTCCGTGGGAGCGCAGAGCCACTCACCCAGTGCAGCCAAGTTGCGCAGCTCCCCTCGGGCCAGCTCGGCTGAGCCCAAGAGCCGGAACCAGCCATTGGGGTAGGAGGGCAGGACCTGGCCGGTCCGCCGGTTCTGGCGCATCCGTGCGGCGCTCTGCGCGCGGGTCCAGCCGGGCTCAGTCAGGTAGCCCACCTGGTCCAGCGGGCGAATCAGCCACTTGGGCCGCAGCTCCAGCCACGCCACGCAGCCGCCGGCCGCGGCCACCAGCACCAAGAGAGGCAGCAGCAGCAGAAGCCAGAGGATCGGCGGTGGCAGGAGGAAGAAGGAGGCAGCAGCTACAACAGCCGCTAGGAGCGCGACCAGCCTCATCCTGAAAAGCCCGCCTGCAGCGCGTCTTCGCGCCTCTTATAGCTCCAGCCGGGACGGGGGATCCGGGGGGGGGGCGTCTCAGCCGCTTCTGCCGGGGCCGGCCCAGCCGCAAAGGAATGACCACTCGGGCGCCTCCTCCCCGGCTCGGCCTCCTCGTGTACCTGCATCCCGTAAAGGAGTGGGCGGCTCAACGCCCGCCGGCGGAACTCTCTGCCACTGGGCAGCTCCGGCAGAGCGCGGCACGGGCCCCGTCGCCCGGTCCAGCCCAACGAGGCCAGGAGCACCCGAGGTGGCCATCGGGCGACAAGCGGAGCTGGAAGAGACTCTGGACAAGGGGAAGGGCTGGCGGGGTTAGAAAAGGCGACCCTGCCTTCTGTCCCCTTAATGTCTGCAGAGACACTTTCGGCAGCTGCCCCTCTCCAGCCAGGACGGTCCCAAGTAATTCACGATTAATCGGCAAACGGCTTATTCCCTGTTTCTCCCGCTTCCCCGAGGGGGACAATGGGGAGATGGAGGGGGAATTGCCTGCTGGGGAAGCCCCCAGGATCTCCTGCTTGGGAGGAGAGAGACCCTCCTAGGGGCACAGAGGGGGTCTCCCCACACTAAGGGAGCCAGCTCTGCCCGCTTGTAGGGAGGCACTTCAGCACCTGGGCGGAGGGGCAGCTGCAATGTTAACCCTACTGCAACCGCCTTTCTAAATCTGGGGGGGGGGTTTGGGACCCCAAATGATAAGGCAGGGCTTCACGGGGACCCACCGTCAGATCGACCCTGCTGCTGAGAACTCAGAAAGGCCAAATGGACAGCAGGGTGGGGGTTTCCACAAACTTTAAGGGGGGTGTCTTGCACTGGCAGCAATGCTTGCCAAAGCACACCATGCTCTCTGGCTTCTGTAGAAGGTCCTGAGATAATTGCAAAGCCCCCCTAATTTCTCATAGCCTCACTTTCTGAGGCTTGTGCCACACACACACACACAGTTATTTTCATTCCTGTTCTCAAAGCACATTTGGGAGATGTGGGACACCAACATAGTGAAGTGTTTCTATAGCAACGTGCACTTTTTAAAGACGTCACCGGGACCGGGTTTGCGTGGCTGGATTCTGGGGCTGCTGGAAAGGGGTGGGTGGGGGGTGAGAAACGCAGTTCTTTTGTTCTGAGCAAGGTGGGGTGGGCTTAATCTTCATCGAGATCGGTGGGTGTCAAAGTGAAGATATATATAGGAATTCAATCCAACCCCGTCACTTCGGCAGTATTTGCCATTGTCTATACTGAATGCCTGCCCGTCTCTCTGCATCTTTACAAAACCTTTAATTTGCTGGTGGCGATAAAAGCTGCTAAGAGGAGGAAGGCTCCCCCTCCTGCGTTTGTTGAAGGCCTTTCAAATGAGAATAAATAAGGAACCAGCATTAGTTGCCATCAGAAGCAAAGGGGCGTCCAGGTTTCCATTAAGTACACATATAGACTCGGTGAAACCAGGCTCAATGGCAGTAACTGTGAGAAGGATCTTGGAGTCTTCGTGGACAACCAGCTAAATAGGAGCCAGTCGTGTGCAGCGGCAACCAAAAAAGCTCATGCAATCCTAAGATGCATAAAGAGAGTGATACAATCCAGATCAAGTGAGGTATTAATACCACTCTATAAAGCCTTAGTAAGGCCACACCTAGAGTACTGCATCCAGTTTTGGTCACCACATTATAAAAAAAGATGTTGGAGACTCTAGAAAAAGTACAGAGAAGAGCAACCAGGATGATGAGGGGACTGGAGGATAAAACATACAAAGAACAGTTGCAGGAACTGGGCCTGGCTAGTCTAGTGAAGAGAAGGATCAGGGGAGACAGGAGAGCAGCCTTCCAATATTTGAGGGGCTGCCACAGAGAGGAGGAAGGGGTCAAGCTATTTTCCAAAGCACCCGAAGGCCAGACAAGGAATAATGGATGGAAGCTGAACAAGGAGAGATTCAACCTGGAAATTAGGAGAAACTTTCTGACAGGGAGAACAACCAACTCACAGAACAGAAGTTGCCCTCGGAAGTTGTGGGAGCGCCAATCACTTGAGACTTTCAAGAAGAGATTGGACTGCCAATTGTCAGAAATGGTGTAGGGTCTCCCACTTGGGCAGGGAGGTTGGGCTGGATGACCTACAAGGCCCCTTCCAACTCTGATGATCTGTTATCTGTTAAGGAGGGAGAGGCTGTATCTGCTCGTCTTGACAGCCACGGGACGGATTCCTAAGCAGCCAACCCAGGAATCTGCTGGTCTGCTGTTTGGGGAATTATGCGGCGGCCTCATGAAGGGATCAGAACCAAGAAAACCCCACTGTAGAGTCTAGAGGAGAGTAGCCAGGTAGAGCAACACCTGGACCACTGCCCGGCCTGTACCGACCACCAGGACACTCCTGCCCAGCATGATCACTGCAGGGAAGCCTCCTGTCCCCTTTGCAGTGGGGGGCATAGAGCCCCAGGGGGGTTCACTGTCCCCTCTCACGGGAAAGGAAGGAGACCTACGTCTTCCATTTGGTTCCCATCTGCACAGGTGCACATCTCCATACATTGCTGGGCTGTTCTGTCCGGTATGTCGGGAAATAATTCTCTCACACACCCCGCTCCCCCTCGCCCCCCCAGGACGGGTGAGCTGTCCGCCTGCTCGCCGTGTCCTTTGGCTTTACTAGATCCTCTCCCTCTTCTTCCTCTTCCACAGCCATTCTATCCATCCATCCCTCCTTCCTTTCTCCTCCCTCTAGATCCCTCCTTCCTTCAGTTGGGCTGCACCCCCCCAACCAGAGGAAGCATCTCCTTCTCGCCTGAAAAAACAGGTCACCTGCTTTTGGGTCGGTTGCCTCGCGAAAGCTGAAAACCGTGCGGGCGCGCGGGGGGTCGTCCTTGGAGCTGGGGGAGTTGCAGAAAGGGAGGGCAGAGGGGGCTCTTTCCTGGCAGAAGCCCCAAGGTGACCCCCACCCCCACCCCCTACTTCCCTTTTCTTCTATTCAGATTCCGGGGCGGCGCGGGGAGGGGGCGGGGGGTCTTTCTTCTAGAAGCCGCTGGCGTGGAAAGTGGGGGTGGTGGGGCTGGAGGGTTTGGCCGGGCGGGGGCTGGCTTTCCGGGGCCCCTCCCTCGCTCCCTCGCTCGCTCGCCCCCGCCCCAGTCGACGCGCCGCGGCTGCCGCAGTGGCAGGTTGGCGGAGCCGCCGGGCGCCCTCTCCCGCGCGCCCGCCCGCCGGACCGACCGACCGACCGAGCGAGCGCCGCCGAGGGGGGCCGGGGGCGGGGGGGGAGAGAGAGAATTCAGCACCGCGGAGAGCGGCTCGGCCGGGCCGCCGGGCGCCATGCGGCTGCTGCTGCTGGCCGTGCTGGTTTGGTTCTCGGTAGCCCGCGCGGGCTGCGAGCCCAAGATCATCAACATCGGCGCCGTGCTGAGCACCAAGAAGCACGAGCAGGTTTTCCGCGACGCCATCAGCCAGGCCAACAAGCGGCACGGGACCTGGAAGATCCAGCTGAACGCCACCTCCGTCACCCACAAGCCCAACGCCATCCAGATGGCTCTTTCCGTCTGCGAGGACCTCATCTCCAGCCAGGTAAGGCGCGGGATAGGGTCCCCCCTTGCAAGGGCTCTTGGCCTGCCCCTTTCTCCCCTCCCCTCCCCCTCGAAACCCGCCCCCTCCCTCCTTTCCCCAGAATTTTGCCTGGGAGCCCCAGAGTGGGGTGGAGGGGGTGAGAAGGTGGGGGACCCCTTCCAGAAAGCCACCCCCCCCCGCCAAAGCCCCCTTCCTTCCTTCCTCCTCCTCCGCCCTACCCCAGGATGAGCTGTGTGAGCATCACGGGGCGGGGGAGGGAAAACTCGGGTGGGTGAATGGGGGGGAATCAATCTGGCTCACATAATGGGCCAAGGCGGGCACGGGGCATGTAAACGTGCATCTGGGAGGGGGCGGCTCTTGCAAGACTGAGCGGGAGTGGAATGGCAGGGAAACCGTCGAATGGGAAGGGAGGAGCGCTTTGCCTGCCGCCTCCGCCCCCAGGCGATGTGGGGCATTACTCGGGAGCAAGCACTCCCCCTTCACACACACACACACACAACCGAGAAGCCTCCCCGCTGGGGCTTGAACCCTGGTGCGCACCCCCACAATCCAAAGCCGCTGCGGGCACAAACACAAGCTTTCTCACAAACTGGGCAGGGGGGGAGAAAGGATCATAAAACCACCCCTGCACACACACACACACACCTCTTGCAGGTTTACAGGTAGACAGTTTTTTTCTCTTTTAGAAAATGTAACCCAGAAACTCGACACTGGATTAAAAATGAAGGGTCTCGCAAATACATCCTCGATGCCAATAAGAAAGAGGAGGACCAAAAACCCAGCCAGGTGTCCTCAGGCCAAGCTTGCTTGCTGCCACCCCCCCCCCCCCCACCTGTTGGTTCTCCTTTTGGCTCCAGAGCCAAGGAAGACGGGGAGGGGGGGAGGCAATTGGGTGCAATTCTTGAAGCTCCCCCACCCCAAAAACAGCAGAAGAGTGCAGGTTAACCAGCTGCCTGCCTGCCTGCCTTGAATCCCAGGGGTATTCCCAGCAGCTTCCCCAAAATCCACTCTGCATCTCGTCTTTTTTTTCCAAAAACCTCAGGGCTGCTTTGCTTCCACGGGTCCTGAGCTGACTCGTAACCCCCCAAGAAATCCAGTCAGCGGGCCCAGAAGGGACTGGAAGGGAGTCAGGATCTCATTCAAGGGATACGAAACAGGAAGACCAGGAGGGCTTTGAAGCCACCAACGAGGATCTGACAAGCCAGATACTCTAGAAGGAGTGAAAGGAAGTTCCTCGCCTCACGACGGAACAGTTAAAGAGCAGCAAAGGGACAAATCTACTGAGACAAACTATAGGAGGATATAGGCAGGGAGAAACGAGGACCAGAGAAGAGGAGGAGAAATTCCCGAAGGAAAAGGGCCATCCGCGGAGCTCTGCCTCTGCCTTCCTTCCCATTTTTCTGGGCAGGATGCCTGGGAAGGCCGGTTGCTAGGGAACGGGAGTGGGAGCTGAAGACCTCTCCTCTGCTGTCCCTCACAGGCACCCAGTCAGAAGATGGACCTGGAGTGTAAGGGAGGAAGGACGGCCACGACAGCAGACAGAGGCCAACAGGAAGGCTAGGAAAGGAGCAGGCAGGGAAGGCGATGCTCCGTCTTTGCCACGCAGCGCCAGGAAAGGCTTGCATGGCCAAGAAGCGGGATGTTCTGCAAACCGCTTATGGCTGAGCAGGAGGCACTGCCTTTGGTGAAGGCTTCAGCATCGCTCAGCCACCGAAACACACACACACACACACACATACACACACACACCCTGCAACCTGGTTTGGCCTCGTGCAGTAAGCCCACTCATCTTTTTTACAGGGAACCGACGGCGGGGGGGAATGAGCAGAGTCATTGCTTTCTCTGACATCCCTTCCCTCCAACATGGGAAGGCTCGGATTAGAGGCTTTCCTATAGTCCTCGCAATCTGCCTACGGGCTGGATAAATTGGGGGTTTAACTTGGCCGATAGTCATTTCGATGAGCACGAAACCTAATGTATGCATTATGATAATTGGGGATTTTTCCCCCTCCAAATTGGTTCCCCCAAAGCAGTTGGATGGTATACGTCACAGAAGGGGGGTGGGAAATCTGCATACATTTTGTTCTGACCCACGGCCTTTTCCAACAAATCAAACACAATCCAAAAGGAACAGAAACCTTGTAATGCTTTCACAAAATAATTAGCTGTGATAAGCACAAGCCTTGCCAAACTGTGTGAGGCTTGCCAAAAAGATAACAGGCAAGAAATAATGTGCAATACAAGAATCTTCAAATACAAACTCAGGATACTGGAATGTCCATGAGGCTGGAGTTTCAAAACGTCTTTGCCTTCTGCAAAGAACGTTTCTTTCACAGCTGGCTTTTATCTTCTTGAAGGAGGGGCCATTACCTTGTAGCCTTACTCCCAAGTCACCCCTGCTGCTGTAGCCGCTCTTTCCTGCGAGCAATCCTGCACACGTGCGCACTTGGCACAGGCTCCTCGGGAGCCTCCTCATCGCTTCTGCCAGCCCCCACAATCTCTGAAGGCAGCAGTCTACTCCCTAACGGTCCTGGCCCCTCATCTGAGTCCTCGCTCTCCTCAGCCTGTCCACACCTGCTGCCGGCTAACCACAACATCATTGGTTAATTTGGCCCGTTGCAAATCCAGGGCACCATCCCTTGACGGCCAGGCAAATGCTAGCGGTTGCTCAAAGGCTCCGTGGATTTGAACAGCCCAATTCTTCCCCAGAGCGGAAGAGAAGAAAAACCAGTCCCCAACCTTGCATTTCCTGCTCCCCTTGCAACCGTCCCCTCCAACTCCCCCTCTCTTTCTCAGAATCTCAACGGACTCTTTCACCTGAAACAACCCTTGGAGAGAAATTATACTTCCACACTAAATGTGCAGTTAAATAAATCATATTATCCAGCCTGCCTGTTCCGCAGGGACTCCTTTTGACCCTGGAAATGCCTTGGAAAGATTCATGCAAGTCAGCAGAAGCCAAACAGCCTCAGGAAAGCTGACGCATGTCACACGCCGGGGGGCGGCTAAGGAAGTATCTACTCCAATTTGCCCCAATCTAGTACCCTGGGAGATACTGCCCAGAACACCCAGTGGGCGTCAGTTGGTGAAGCTGATTTTACCACCAGCCAGCAGAATTTTATCCCAAGGATAACACGTATCTCCCAAATCATGCCAGGAGATAATAAAATACTGCTTTTGTTTTAATAATAGAAGGCTAATGAAACGGAATTTCACAGCTAATACCAATTCTGTCTGGGTTCCCTTAATACGGTCCCAGGATTAGTTCAGTTTTCTTGATTTGCATGAAATGCTAAACTACAGCTTGCTGCTGTTTCTAGCCAAAGAAGTGTTCGAAATAATATTTTAAAATCCCAGATACTTCTACGATCAAGCAAAACAAAAGCTTCAAATGGAATTGTAATTCCATAACAAAAAGCAAATTTGCAATATTTCAGAAATGCCACCTGTCCTGACCAAAGGAGACGTTCGGGAATTATACTTTCATAAGTGGCTAACTAAGAAGAGTACAGGTAATCCTTCACTTACAGCCCAATTGAGCCCAGACTTTATGTTGTTAAATGAGACATTTGTTCTTAGTTTTGCCCCATTTTATGACTGTTCTTGCCCCATTTTGTTAAATGAACCACTGCAGCTGTTAAATTAGTAACATGGTTGTTACTACATGGTGAATCTGGCTTCTCCGTTGACTTTGCTTGTTAGGGGATCGCAAAATAGGATCGCATGAGCTCAGGAGAGTGAAATTGTGTCATGAATAGGAACCAATCATCAACTCTCTGGATGGAAACCATGTGACCAACTGCAACTGTCACAAGTGTGAAAAATGGTCCTAAGTCACTTTTTCAGTGCCATTGCAACTTTGAACAGCCACTAAATGAACTGTTGGAAGTGAAGGACTATCCATATCAGCTCAGAGACACTGACCCTTCTCAAGTCCCAAGCGTATATTCTGTATAAGCAGGAAAAAAACAGAAGCCTGATTCAAGCCAAGAGGACAAGACAATAGCAATAGCACTTAGACTTAGACCCTTCATAATGCTTGACAGCCCTCTCTAAGCAGTTTACAGAGTCAGCCTCTTGCCCCCAACAATTTTGGGACCTCATTTTACCTACCTTGGAAGGACGGATGGACGAGTCAACCTTGACCTGGTCAGGATCAAACTGCTGGCAGTGGGCAGAATTAGCCTGCAATAGCAATAGCACTTAGTCTTAAATACCCCTTCATAGTACTTTACAACACTTTCTAAACAGTTTACAGAGTCAGCCTCTTGCCCCCAACAATTTTGGGTCCTCATTTTACCCACCTCGGAAGGATGGCAGACTGAGTCAACTTTGAACTCCTGACTGTGGGCAGAATTAGCCTACAATGCTTTATTCCAACCACTGTGCCACCACAGCAGATAGATGGATGGATGGATGGATGGATGGATGGATGGATGGATGGATGGACAGACGGACTGACAGACAGACAGACAGACAGACAGACAGACAGACAGACAGACAGATATAGACAGACAGACAGACAGACAGCAGAATTAGCCTGCAATAGCACTTAGACTTATATACCGCTTCACATTGCTGTACAGCCCTGTCTAAGCAGTTTACAGAGTCAGCCTCTTGTCCTCGTTTTACCCACCTCGGAAGGATGGAAGGCTGAGTCAACCTTGAGCCTGGTGGGATTTGAACTGCCAAATTGCAGGCAGCCGGCAGTCAGCAGAAGTAGCCTGCAGTACTCCACTCTAACCACTGCGCCACAGAGGCTCTAAGTCTCTGGCGCTATAAATCAGTTATGTGAAGGCTTCTAAACACACCAGTCATGCACCGACAGAGGTTCTCCGCTTATCAGTGCTCACAATTAGTTCTAATGCGAGCGTTTGGTTTTTCCAGCGGGCAGAACTGATCGGCAAATGGCTGTGCAGTCTCACCAAGTATGTCCTCCCTTTAAAAAAAAAAAACATCTTTTTCCTCTTTTAAACAAGAACTGACAAATGGACAATGCTTTCTGTGGCATTTCGAAAGCACATTTTTAAAAAAAGTTTGGGGGATACAGAAAAATCTCTGTAGAACATCGGCTCCTTTTGTAGTAGAGAAATCACAAAGTCAGACAGAAGCCAGGTAAAGGCATGCTTGAAGAATATAATTGCCCCCGCCGTTCACTGTTCTGGAGGCCGTTGTTCATTTCACTGGCGCAACTACTAGCATTAGAAACAGCGGGTGTCTCTGGGGCAGAGACAGGGTCCTGTGTGTGACCCAGATGTTTGGTGTGCTGTACCCTACAGGTGTATGCCATCTTAGTGAGCCACCCACCAGCTCCAAATGACCACTTGACACCAACTCCAGTGTCATACACAGCAGGGTTCTATCGGATTCCTGTCCTTGGGCTGACAACTCGCATGTCCATATATTCAGATAAGGTAACGAACTCATTATTATCCTGACGACTGTTATTATTACTGTTGATACTAGGGTGCATATATTAGGATAAGAGATAGAATATTCTCTCACGTCTTGTGTTGTAATTTAAATTCCTTGTTTCTTGTCCGTCCCCTAGGACAATTCTGAGCCCTCAAATTTACACAGCATTCCTTCAGATACTTGAAGACAACCATCGTGTCTCCCTGTAGTCTCCCCTTCTCCACGATAAACATACCAGCACCATCAACTTTTTTTTTATAAGTTTTTTTTCCTTCCAAGCCCTCTGTCATCTTGGCTGTTGTCTTCTAGATCAGGGGTCACCAACCTTTTGGACCTCAGGGACCACCAAACTCATAATTTTAAATCCCACGGACCAGAGACCCTGGGAAAATCCCCCAAAAAGTCTGCAGGAAAATTCTCCACCCCATTTTCCTACCGATCGATTGTTCTTTATTTGGGATCCCAGCTCCGTTCTCAGGGGGAGAGAGAGAGAGAGAGAGACTTTTGGCTTCATGCAAGGAAAGCAGCAGAAGCAGCAGAAGTCTTTCTTTCTCTCCCCCAAACTCCACCAGAAATGAGTCTTTGCCGGCACAGCCTCTTGGAGCAGGAGGCCTTGCAGGGTCCCAAAGACTCATTTCTGGCAGAGTTTAGGGGAGAGAAAGAAAGACTTTTGCTGCTTTCCTTGCGTGCAGCCAAAAGCAGAAGAAGAAAGAAGCGGAAAGAAGCAGCCCGGTGGCCAGGCGAGGTGCGTGGGGCAAGGGGGGCAAGTTCCCCCACTCCACCCTTTTCCCCCTCCCCTCACTACCTCATGTTGTTCGCAATGCAAGTGACGCAAGCCTTGTGTTCCCGCAAGCCATGTGGGCAGCACAGCCTTGTGTTCCCGCACAGCCTGGATTAATTGCTTTGGGGGGGGGGGACATTTCTCTGCAGACCACCAAAATTTCCTTGCGGGCGACCAGTGGTCCCTGGCCCACTGGTTGGCAGCCACTGTTCTAGACATGCTGATGACTTTCCTATTCCTAGAACTCAGAATAAGTAAGACAAGCCATTGAGAGACAAATGAAGAAGGAGTCCTTGCTTACCGCCTGAGAGTGATCTATAGATCTTTTAGTGGTCAGCCCAGGGAAACAAGATCTTTTCAAAAGCAATTAAGCTTTAGAAAGATCTATCAGGGCAAAGTAAAAGGCTTACAAACCATCCCTGGAGAACGAAATAAAAATCCTACAGTTTGTTTTCTGGATTCTCTATAAAGACGACCACTTGTGCGGAAAACCTTCCAACCAACCACCAATGTAGCTCTTTTCTTTTCAGACATTTGATTGGCTCCTGTCTTTCGCTTGCAGAGTATCCACCTGTCCTTCCTACGAACGGTGCCCCCTTACTCCCACCAGTCCAACGTTTGGTTCGAGATGATGCGCTTTTACAAGTGGAACCATATCATCCTCATTGTCAGCGATGACCACGAAGGACGGGCTGCCCAAAAGAAGCTGGAGACCCTCTTGGAAGAGAAGGAATCCAAGGTCAGTATCCCCCACGCTCCGCCGCCTAAACTTCTGTGGATACAGCAGAACCTTTAAAAGTCTCAGGCTTGTTGTATGTACGTAGAGCCGTGTATGTAAAACACCTTCTTTCTTCCCATTGTTAACACGACTAACATTATGCTTTAAGCATCAACGGTGTCTCTTGAGTAGTACCTAACGAAACTTTGTACTCTTATTCATTTCACTTGCTTTACCATGGTCGAAAACCTTCTGCATTAAAACAAAAAACAAAAAAAAGAGAGAGAGAAAAACAAAAAACATGCAAACGAAACCGGCAACAACTGTGAAATGAGGAGAAACATAACCTGGAGCTTTGCAAATCCCCCTTTTTCAATGGCGAGTGTGCTGATAAAGCGAAAGCTCTCCAGAGTAGCAAGGAAGCTATCCAAGGCCTCCTGGCTTCTTGTTGGCCAGCTGGGGTCAGAGAGAGAGAAAGAGAGCGTGAGAGAAAGAACATAAGAGAAAAAAAAAGAAAAGAAAAGAAAAGAAAAGAAAAGAAAGAAGAAAGGAAGGAAGGAAGGAAGGAAGGAAGGAAGGAAGGAAGGAAGGAAGGAAGGAAGGAAGGAAGGAAGGAAGGAAGGAAGGAAGGAGAAATGGTTAGCTGAGCATCTCAAGTCCTAGTACTTCTGTGGGCTCCCTGATTCCTACTGGCTTGGTCTTGTTAGAATACTTTAGGGGTCAGACTTGGTCTTGGACAGTAGCACAATCCTTGGCTTCCAGTTTCTTTCGCTTCCCAGCTTCCTTACATGCCTTTCTGCCTCTCCTGTTCTCCCTGAGCCTCTTCGACATCCCTTCTAAGCTCTCGCCCCTTTCTACAATGTATACTGCCAATCAATTTGCATCGTACGATTGACACCCTCTTCCATAATCCAGTTCAGAGAAACTTAGAATGAGCATCTTCCTCCTCCCTGCAAAGCATTAAAATGTCACCTTTATTGTGATACAATAACTTGTAAGGCAAAAGTTTTCTTCCGTATTATAAAAACAGTAAATTATGGCGCAGAAGTGCTGTAGCCTTTTTCTACCGGCTGTTATTAACTCACTGGCTTCGTGGCCTTCTCTGGCGAACACAGCCAATAAAGAGAAATCAGAGCCATTTTCCCTCACGTCTAGACAGACCTCTGCAGGAAAGAGAGGGAGAATCACATCAAAAGATTCCCCTCCTCAACTAAATCCCTCTGCACACACAGACAACGAGCAGAGCAGGCAGAACTCTAGCTAAGAATGGCTGCTTTTCTATGTTTGAAAGGTTTTCCTTTAATAAATGGACAACACTCACTTATGAGATCTTACCCTGGCCCAGAAATGCCAAAATCCTGCAAATATCTAAGGACATGCCAGTCAAGAGGCACCCAGGCTCTCTTTACGAGCTGACCTACATAGACGAACCTGATTCCTGGGCACTGAATCCTCTTTGACCTGACAATGCTGGCTTTGCAGGGCCTTTAGACCAGCTGGGTTAACGACCATCTGGGTATTATATCAGATGCTCCCTGCAGCTGTCTCTGTAGCTCTTTTGCGGGGGACAGTCTTGATAAAGGGATCCATCTGATGAAATGGTCAGATGGCGAGACCAGCAGCCTGCGGCCAAAAAGGCGACTTTAGAGTAGGTCTCTCGCTTTCTCTCTCCTTTCACTGAGTTACTCAAAGGTCAGATAAGCCCTACTCCAACTTCTGAACAGCAGCAACAGAGCCAGCTGCCTTTCCTGCTCCCATCTGCTCTCTGGCTGTCAGCAGCTACATCGTAATAGACATACAGGGCTTTGTGGCCCTCAGGCCTGTATGAGGATCACCGTTTCCCTCCCTCCCCTTCTAAAATTAAATGAACTGCCCTCCCCCAGACAACTTCTACCTGCATGAGCCATTCGCCCTGTGCTTGAAGCAAATATGGTATTTACTACTGGTATTTTAAGGAGGAAGCAATGTGTTATGTACGAGCAGTCCAAGCTATATACAGGCAGGGTGCAGAATGTGGCTCTGCCTTGGGTCAGAAAAAAGTGGTTCATCGAGACTAAGCCCCGGTCTTGAAGTCACTTTGAATGGCGCATAGAATCTTTTGTCTGTACACCCTGTCTGAGCAACATAGCCAGTGGTGGGATTCAGCCGGTTCTCACCGGTTGGTGAGAACCGGTTGTTAACTTTTTGAGCCGTTTGGTGAACTGGTTGTTGGAAGAAATCATTAGGGCAGAGAACCGGTTGTTCAATTATTTGAATCCCACCAATGAACATAATGAAACCAAAGCCCGCTATAAATGAAGTCTAGAGTTTCCCCAAGTTTAGAAAACACTCTTCTAGACTAGAAGCGAGAGGGTATTTTTGAAAAGCTTCCCAACTTCTACCAGAGGCTCAGATGGCAGGGCAGAAGGCCAGAGCAGTGGATCCTGCAAAGACTCGGGGGATCCCATCCTTTTTTTTTTTTTTTTTTTGCTGCTTTGACTGCATGGTCCTAGCCAGGATTGTTCCAAAGGATGGCTCGGTTCAGTGCTATCTAGCCAGTCCCATTAGGATTGCAACCCTCTGGGACGCTGCCTGTTCTCTAAGGGGATGTGGCTCGGCTCAGAGATCTCCCACGAAGCCCTGGCTATGACCCGTGGCATGGCATGTTAATGGCTTCCATGTACTTTCCATAAAAGAGGGTGTCCACCTTCCAGCAAACCTCCATTCCAATCATTGACTCTGAGACCAACATATCTCAAAAGTACTTTAATTAGAATAGTACCCGGCCCATCTGCGGCAACCCGAATCTAAAAGTTTTTTGGGGCTTTCCACAATTTCCCCAACTAAAAATCCATCTCCCCTTGGCCGTCATCACATCACATGGCCCAATCAACGATCCGTCCAAAAGTAAGATCCTTATTTCATCCTGCGCTATGCTAAAAGTGACCTTGGACTAACAAAAGAATTTTATTTTGTCTACTTAGAGCTACTTAATTGAAATCACACACACACACACACACCCTTCCACTCTCCCAGGCTATGTGGCAGTGTGGAATAGGGCTTCCAGAGCTGATAGGGGTAATCTTCCTGTCAACCACGCAGTCACCATAGTTCAGGAGAGGCTCCATTTCCAGAGTCTGTGTCCTTGTGAACCCTGGAACCAGCTGCGAATGGCGGTTTGGCCTTAGGAGTTTCAGGCGTAGATGATGGAGGGGAAACCTGGGCTCCCTTCAATTTATTCCACTGAAGTTCTTCTCATGCTTCCCTCTCTCTCACTCTGAAAGCTGGAGGAGGCGATGAGAAGGAATGTCCCATTTCATCTTTGTGCATCCCCCCCCCTTGCATCTGTCTGCATCTGGCCTCCTTTTAGAGGTCTTATTGGATGTCTGCACAGCCATCTGGAAAGCTGCTTATTCAGACCAGCTACTGGGATGACCCAAAGGGGCGTGGCACAAAAATAACAAAGTCACCAAAGTAGAATAAATTCCCTTTCATGCCTCCAACTTGGCCCCCACTGTGCACTTTTCCTCGGCTGGAGATCAAACTCTTCCAAAAAACAGTCTACAAAGGGAAGAAATGCAGTCCAAACTCAAAGTACAGATAAATTAGACGTTAAAAAAACCCAACACAAACCACACTGAAGTAATTAACACGGCAGGCCAGGGTAATAAATGGCAGACTTCCAAAAGATAACGCAGCACCCACGGTTGGGAGAACGCCAAAACCCAGATAAGCCTGGACAAAGATAATTCACGCTTTGCTTCCAGCAAGGTGCTGTGCGCAAACGCCCCTTCTTATATCCTGTTCTCCCAGCTGCAACTAATGAAAGGGATCAGGGCCCTTTTCTCTCCTGTAAGCCACGTTGCTCCCTTCTCCGTTCCTCCCTGCGTGCCCTAGGATGAAGAAGGGGTGGCCCTAAGACATAGCAAGCAAGAGGGGAGCCAGGTTCCACTGGGGAGGGGCCAGAGGCCCCCTTCTCTCCTGGGTTTTGCGTGCTCCAGGGTTATAGCATTCCCTTTTCACAAACAGTGGAGAAAGAGTTGGATATTGGATTGCTTTACTACACGTCATTTTTTTTCAGCTGTTTATAATATTCTTCTGTGTCTACATATTTTTTCTGTGCACATTATTCATCAGAGTAAAAAAAGGAACTATGACAGCCTCGAACAACTATCCTATGACAGCAAGCGAGGACCCAAGGTATATTTGCATGGACAATGCACGCCGCCCACCAACCTAACTAGCAAAATGATGAACTTGGCCACAGGCACAAGGAAAAATTAATTAAAAATCAAAATCAGAATCAAAAAAAATATGTACCAAGCAAGCGAGCAAACTCCATGTTTTTGGTAGCACGTTATTTTATGTTGGGATAAGTTTGTTTTGACCCTGAGAATGGAAATGTAGCAAGCCAGCCCTGGAAATATTTGTTTTGGAGACATGCATGTAAAGCAATAATCAACTTGCAAGTATTTTTTTTCTTTCTTTCTTGAAAAATTGAACCAATCCCTTCCTGCTGTCCTTTGCTTTCCTCTTCTCCCCCACCCCTCTGACAAAAAAGAAATGGTTCCTTGGTGTGAAACTTTCACTTTGATTCCCCACGTTTCCAAGATGAACCTTGTGCATTTTCAAAAATTTTGAGTTCCCCTGGTTTATTGTTTGGTTTTGTTTTTCTGAAAAACAACACTGGTTTGAGTTTTCAATTGCATTTCAAATAAACAAATATGTATCTATGATACTTACATATGCCTTTTTTCCTCTTTTCTCTACAAATGCACGCCTCTCTTTGAGTCTTGAGTGACTGCATGCACAGTGCAAAAGTTTTTTTTAAAAAAAAGTAAAGAGAAAACAGTATCGATTAATGTCAAAGAAAGGGGAAAAAAAAACCCTAAGAGAAAAAGAAAGAAAAAAAAGAGAAAAGAAAAAAATAACTTCCCTCTGCCCTTCCTTTCCATGCCTAGCGGTGCTTTGAAAGAGGGATGGAATTCTCTTTCCTAAAAAGCATGGTTCTGACCCAACTCTGTGGCCTTTGCGCTAATCCGTCTCGCTCACACCAATTGCAGGCCGAGAAGGTGCTTCAGTTTGAACCGGGAACAAAAAATGTGACTTCACTGCTACTGGAAGCCAAAGAAGTGGAGGCTCGGGTGATTATCCTCTCCGCAAGGTAAGCCCTCGACCTAACTGCCACCTGCCTTTCAGCGTTCAGGCCTTGCGCACAGAAGCCGGAGCCACTGGGTCCAATGATGTCCTGGCCCCTTATTCCTGGGGGGCCACCGCGAGAAGCAGTAGGAGCGAGGTAAATGATACACCGGATGGGAATCCAGTCAAAGTCAGATTGGTTCCTGGCACAGTCACAAGGGAAACCCACAGGCCCACAGACAGGACAGGAAAAAGCTGCCCACCTGGCCAGGTGACAACAGGTTTAGAGTTCAAACCAAGGAGCTATAGAACGGGAGGAGTCCCACTGGGACCTGCACCGTCTTCCTTCTAGTAAGCAAACCCTTTGGCTCCTTTTCGGGCTCCTCTCCACCACACCACACCCGGCCTCTGGAAACTGCAGTGGGGAGGTCTTCTCCTCCCCACCCTCTCCTCTACGGTAGCCACACACGATTGAGCAATCGATGGGGCCGAGGGCAGAGCTAAGACCCCTGCTTAATATCAGTTCTGTCTTGATCTGGCACAGTGTTGTTCTCTGCCCTAATGTTGTGGTTCGCCAGCAGCAGGTGCAGACAGCTGAGGTCTCGGAGAGCGAGGACTCAGATGAGGGGCCTGCGTGTGATGCAGGAATGGGGCCAGGACTATCGGAGAGTGGGGTGCTGCATTCCCAGCCCAGAACTAATTATAAACAGTTCCCCAAGATAAGCACACGCCTTTCAGTGCTGTGGAATGCTGCCAAAAACAGAAGTATCCAAATTAATTATAACAGAAACCACCCAAAGTACCAGAAAAAAAATGACCAGAATAAACAGAGCTTCAAGGAGGACTTGGAATCTAATTGAACTGCTTTGTTTCCTGCAAAGCTTTTGTCACTGAGGTCTGACTTTTATCCCTTAGGGGAGGGGCAATCACCTCCCAGCCTTACTCCCAAGTCACCGCTTCTGCTTCAACTGCTCTTGCCTTCTAGCAGCTCTGTGCACACGTGCACTGGGAACAGGCTCCCCTGGGTCCTCTGCCTCGCTGCTGCCAGACTCCAAAGGCTTCGAAGGCAGCACCCCACTCCCAGATGGTCCTGGCCCCATCCCTGCATTGGACCCTTGTCTCCAGACCCCCGAGTGGTCCCTTTTCTTCCTCACTGTCCAACTCTGCTGCCATCTGCACTGGCTTCCGGCAAACCACAACACCACCCAAGAATTTGCCTGTTCAGTCAGTTTGTGAGAGCGTTCTTCCCTTAAGGCCTCCCTCTTGAAGCGGGCCTAAGGCAGACAAATAGAAGGTCCCACCTTTGGACTCCTGCCTTCTGCACTGGAGAAACCTTTGGGAGCTTCCCTCTCTTCCTGAGATCTCCACTAAGGTAGAGGGGAGCACTTGGCAGACGCGTCCACGAAGGGGAGCATTAAGGAAGGGCAAGAGATTCCTTGCCAGTGACATCGCTGTTCTCTTCCAGCGAGGACGATGCCACCACCGTGTATATGGCAGCAGCCAAAGAAAACATGACCGGTCCGGGTTACGTATGGCTGGTGGGAGAAAGGGAGATCTCGGGCAACGCCTTGCGCAATGCGCCAGAAGGTACCATTCCTCGTCCTGACTCTCCTCTCAAAAGCCACGCAGCTTCTGCCTTCCTCTTGGCTGTCTGGCTCTGCTGAGGTTTCTGTTCTGGGTTGCCAGAGGAGGGAATTTACAAGAGTGGGGGGGTGGTCAGCAGTAAGGGGGCAAACTGGAGCCCTGCCTTGCCCAGCGTGGACAGAATGGCTTCACGGACAGACTCATCTTCCCCTTTTTATAGTTGTACCATTTCATGCGGTAAGGTCGATCAGCTGAAGCCCAAAGGCAACGCTACTCCAACAAGCAGATTCTGGGGACAAATAGCTCAGCCTCACTGCCCTTGGTGCCCACAGAGTCCTTGGCCAGCGGAAATGGAGCTCACCGGAGGGGGGTCTTCTGACTCTCTTCTCTTCGACCATTTCAGGACTGATTGGTCTACAGCTCATGAATGGGAAGAACGAATCTGCACATATCAGAGATGCTGTGGCAGTGGTGGCCCAGGCTGTGCACGACTTGTTTGAGAAAGAGAACATCACCGACCCCCCTCGAGGCTGTGTGGGGAACACTAACATCTGGAAGACTGGGCCCCTCTTCAAAAGGTAGGGGTCCTCCTCCTGCCCATGCTCTTCGGGCCGTGGGCCAGCGGCGAAGGCCGCTGGCCATGGGCCAAGCAAATCCCCCAGGAGGAGAGAGGGAGGGCCGGCTTCTGAGGGTTTACATCACTGAGTGACGGGGCCTGTTCCAACGCTCGCCTACCTGCCCAAGACCACCCCGAGTACATCCCCCAGACCCTCCCAAGAGGTGAAGGGGGCAGCCCGCAGAGCCTAAATGAGATGACTTCTCTTAGGGTGCTGATGCATACCAAATATGCAGAAGGCGTGACTGGCAGGGTGGAGTTTAATGAAGACGGGGACCGAAAATATGCCAACTACAGCGTCATGAATCTCCAGAACAACAAACTGGTGCAAGTCGGAGTCTACAACGGGAGCCACGTACGTACAAGCCCGTTTACTGAATCTTCCTAATCCAGCTCTGGAAAGGGAGGCCCTGAATTGGGGGCCTCCTGTGAATTTCCAGAGTGTGACAACGCAGCATAGACACATACAGTCACACGCGGCCATAATTAGGGGCTGCAGCCTCTGCCCAGCTCACTTTGTAACCCTCCTGCCTGAACTGCATCTTCACAGTTTCTGCCCAACGACCGAAAGATTGTCTGGCCGGGAGGGGAAACAGAAACACCGCAGGGTTACGAGATGTCTACAAAACTAAAGGTAGGTTCCCGCCTGGTGGCGGCCATGCCACCAGTGGGGGGAAGCCCTGTGGCCTCATTTCCAGCAAGAGAATTAAAAGTGGGTTCTTGGGGGGGGGGCTGCCCTGCCGGGTTCACCCAACAGGGAGAAACGGAGGGTGTCCCTGGCAGTCAGTGGGGGTGGGTGGAGGGTGGGCTCATTGTGGCCACCGCTTTCCCTGCTGAACCTTACTTTTCCCGAGCAGACATTTGATTTGATTTGATTTGATTTGATTTGATTTGTCAATCGCTTACAAGGTAATAGGTATAAGTATAAATATGAGTAAGAATACAGGAAATGGGTACAAATAAATGGGGACGATAGGACAGGGACAGTAGGCATGATTGTGCACTTATGCACGCCCCTTGCAGACCTCTTAGGAATGGGGTGAGGTCAATAGTGGATAGTTTGAGGGTAAAGGAGTGGTGGGGTTTGAGGATGTAATAACGGAGTCAGGTCGTGCATTCCAGGCATTGACCACTCTGTTGCTGAAGTCGTACTTTCTGCAATCAAGTTTGGAGTGGTTTACCTTGAGTTTGCATCTGTTGTGTGCTCTTGTATTGTTGTGGTTGAAGCTGAAGTAGTCATTGACTGGTAGGACATTGTAGCAGATAATTTTGTGTGCTATGCTTAAGTCCAACCGTAGGCGGCGTAGTTCAAGGTTGTCCAAGCCCAAAATTTCAAGCCTGGTGGTGTAGGGTATTCTTTTGCGAGCAGAGGAGTGGAGGACTCTTCTCGTGAAATACTTCTGGACTCGCTCAGTTGTATTAATGTCCGATATACAGTGCGGATTCCAGACAGATGAGCTGTTTTCGAGTATTGGTCTAGCAAAGGTTTTGTATGCTTTAGTTAGCAATTGGATATTTCCGGAGGCGAAGCATCGTAAAATTAGATTTACAACTCTTAATGCCTTTTGGGGAATGCTGTTACAGTGAGCTCTGGCGCTTAGGCCATTTTGATATGAATACTCCGAGATCCTTGACAGAGTGAGGGTCGTCAACGAGGTCATATCCGCCTAGTTTGTATTGTACTTTAGAGCAAGGGGCTCCTCCAAGGCTTACCAAGCTTTCTGGCCTCTCTTTCCACAGATAGTCACAATCCACCAGGAGCCATTTGTCTATGTGAAGACCACCCTGGCCGACGGGAAGTGCAAGCCGCTGCTCAACAGCACGGGGGGATTGGTGCAGCAGGTGCTCTGTACAGGGCCCAACGAGACCTTGCCAGGTGAACCGCTCAGCCCGGAAGCTCAAAAACCCCAACTGAACCTTCTTCCCACCCACCCCCACGCCCCAAAGACCCACCACTTCCAGGTGAAGGACTGTGGCTCCCACTTCCTCTCCATTGGCAACGTTCACTGCCAGTAGCTTAATAAGTTGAATAGTGAGGGACCTCCAAGGTATTTGATACGATGGAGCCTCAGTGGTGCAGTGGTTAGAGTGCAGTACTGCAAGCTACTCCCACTGCAATTTGGTAGATCGAATCCCACCAGGCTCAAGGTTGACTCAGCCTTCCATCCTTCCGAGGTGGGTAAAACGAGGACCCAAATTGTTGGGGGCAATAAGCTGACTCTGTAAACCACTTCAAGAGGGCTGTAAAGCACTGTGAAACGGTATATAAATCTAAGTGCTATTGCTATTTCCTTTATTTGCATTCCAATAATATTTGATAGAGAATTCAGTTTTCTTTGGAACGAAGAGTAGGGTAATTGCAGTGCTTTAAATCAACATGCAGAACATTTACATGGCTGTCCAATATCCTTCAAGGAGTCTAATTCTGCCCACCATTTCCCTGCCCTTATTCCTATCTTTTCCTTAGCCGCATCACGAAGGGAAACAGGAAGTAGCTATTCTGAAAGCTCCCTAGTGCACATGGGATCTTCAGAGTGTGTTTATCTTCTTTCTTTCTTTTTTTCTTTCTTTCTTTCTTTCTTTCTTTCTTTCTTTCTTTCTTTCTTTCTTTCTTTCTTTCTTTCTTTCTTCTTTCTTTCCTTTCTTTCCTTTCTTTCCTTTCTTTCTTTCCTCATTGCAACACAGGGCGCCCCAGCGTAATGTTATGTTGCTATGGCTTCTGCATCGACTTACTCATCAAGCTTGCGAAGACAATGAATTTTACCTACGAAGTTCATCTAGTGGGTGACGGTAAATTTGGCACACAAGAACGGGTAAGAATACCACCTTCCTCTCAGTCTAAGTGAAACGGGGCCAAAACAGTCCACAACTGGCAATCGTTCTCAATTCGCTTTGCATTTATAACCGTTGCTTATTTTTCTTTCCATTCCAAAAAAAAGGGGGTGGTAAGTCTATGTTACCATCATGTCCAACCACTGTGCGTCAACATCTGGGGGTTGCACCTTGTCAGCATTCAACCAAGTTGAGAAACAGCTCCCTTGCTCTGGAGCCTGTTCTTTTTTTTGGGGTGCTTAAACCGTGTCATTTACCCCAGCCGCTCTTAAGGCTTACTAGTAGCCATAGTCCATGTTATGCACTTCTGTCCCCTTCTCTGCTTGGACGTCCTAAATGGTTCGTGGAGAGAGTTACTCCAGAGGGAAGAGCTCAGACATTAACTGAAAAGGCTCATTTTGGACAGACCTGCACCACGGAAGTTTGACCCTGGCTGGGGCTCTAATTGCAGGTGAACAACAGCAACAAGAAGGAGTGGAACGGGATGATGGGAGAGCTGCTGAGTGGCCAGGCCGACATGATTGTGGCCCCGCTAACCATTAACAATGAGCGGGCTCAATATATCGAGTTTTCCAAGCCTTTTAAGTACCAAGGACTGACCATCCTCGTGAAGAAGGTAATGCACAAATACCGACAGGGCACAATGGTAGCCGAGTATATGAAGAGAAGTGGGAGTTGAATCCCAGGCCCCCAGCTAGGATGGAAAGATGGAGCTTGGAGTAAAAGGAATGAAGCCATCCTTGCCTGATAATACCCAGCCCAAAATTAACTGTAATCCTAAACAATAAGTGAAGGGGAGCTGCAGAAATAAAATTTAACAGCAACCTCCCTGATACGGAGTGGAAGGTCCTGATGCTTTCCAGCCGATTATGATGAACATAACGATAGCAGTAGCTCTTAAGACCTATATACCACTTCACGGTGCTTTCCAGCACTCTCGAAGTGTTTACAGAGTCAGCCTCTTGCCCCCCGCAAACAATCTGGCTCCTCATTTTACCCACCTCAGAAGGATGGAAGGCTGAGTCAAGCTTGAGCCTGGGGAGACTTGAACTGCCCAACTGCAGGCAGCTGGCAATCAGCAGAAGTAGTCTGCAGTTCTGCATTCTAGCCACTGCACGGCCACCAGAGCTCTTGAATGGACTCCCTCATGCTTGGGGGGCAGCCAATCCCTGAATTCCTCTTGCTCTGTGAAGACATAAGAGTGGCAGGGTAAGAGTTTCCACTTTCCTGCCCTGCTGAGGATTTCCCAGCAGCGTTGCAGTGGCAGCGACAGGAAAACGGGTCTCGTTGGTCTGTTCTACCCTGTTTTCAGCAGATCTGATTCTGGCTGGAGACAGCCCACTCTTTGCAGGCTTTTTCCAGCCACGATTTCCTTCTGTGTTGCAGGAAATCCCCCGCAGCACCCTGGATTCATTCATGCAACCGTTCCAGAGCACACTGTGGCTCCTGGTGGGGCTGTCGGTTCATGTGGTGGCTGTGATGTTATATCTGCTGGACCGTTTCAGGTACCCTAATCCTCAGAATGGGGAGGAAAGACAAGGCGCGTGTGCGGCTGTGGGTGGGTAGGGGCTGTCATGAAAAAGCCTCTGCAAATGGAGATGCTGGGAATCCAGAATGTTGACCACGATTGTTGCTCAAGGTGGAAAAATCCAAAGGCCATCACCATCAGTTCAGCTAAGCAGCCACTGAACAGTCTCAGGATATGCTTCCGTTTGCATGATTTATGCGTCATCCAGTTGGAGGGAAGGACTAAAGTTACATTCCGCTCAAACTAGGGGTGAGATTCTACCGGTTCGCACTGGTTCTATAGAACTGGTTGTTAATGTTCCCGGTAGTTTGGAGAACCGATAAAACGGACCCCTGGCTGGCCCCACCCCTCTCCGCCTGCTCCTCCGCTCCCGGAACCGGTTTTTGTTATTGCACATGTGTGACATTTGCGTGCATGTGCGACAATCCTTGCCTCATTCTCCCCTGCCCGCCCCTCCCTTCCCGGCCCAGTCAATCATTATGGCGCATGCGTGACATTGCGTGCATGCGCAACAATCGGGGACGGCATTCTCCCCTGCTGCCAGCCCCGCCCTGCAGTTCCCGGCCCAGTCAGCCATTATTAGCTCAAACCCTTGGAGTTTCCTTCCCTGTTTCTCTTCGGTAACCCTCAGGCTGAACCGGAACTTGCTCTTGAGTGGACAGGCACATCCGTGCCTATAGCGGCTCTTGCTAGATGGGGCAGAACTCAGCCAAGTGGGGTTGCTTTCTCTTTTGCAGTCCCTTCGGCCGATTCAAAGTGAACAGTGAAGAAGAGGAAGAGGACGCCCTGACGCTTTCATCGGCCATGTGGTTCTCCTGGGGGGTCCTTCTGAATTCTGGCATCGGAGAAGGTGAGCCCCAGACCCCTCTGGGGAGGGAAATGGCTGAGCCTGTGATCAGAGAGGAGAGGCATCAATAGAAGGAGGAATGCCTCCCTTGAGTCTGAGACCTCTCTCGGTCTCTTGTCTTTTCTTTTGGGTCTTTACAAGTTCCGCGTAGCAGATAATCAGAGTTGGAAGGGACCTTGTAGGTCATCTAGTCCAACCCCCCCACCCAAGTGGGAGACCTTACACCATTTCTGACAAATGGCAGTCCAGTCTCTTCTTGAAAGTCTCAAGTGATGAAGCTCCCACAACTTCCGAGGGCAACTTCTGTTCCATGGGTTGATTGTTCTCCCTGTCAGAAAATTCCTCCTTATTTCCAGGTTGAATCTCTCCTTGTTCAGTTTCCATCCATTATTCCTTAGCTGGCCTACAGGCACTTTAGAAAATAGCTTGGCCTCCTCCTCTCTGTGGCAGCCCCTCCAATATTGGAAGACTGCTAGCATGTCCCACCCCCCCGGTCCTTCTCTGTCAAGCACAGAAAAAACTTTCCATCTCTCCCTCTCCGACTTCAACGGATTCCTTTTTTTCTCTTTACTCTCTTGACTCTTATCAGGTGCCCCAAGAAGTTTCTCAGCTCGCATCCTTGGCATGGTCTGGGCTGGTTTTGCCATGATTATCGTGGCCTCCTACACTGCCAACCTGGCTGCTTTCCTGGTGTTAGACAGACCGGAGGAACGAATCACGGGCATCAACGATCCTCGGGTAACGAGAACAGCCTATCGCTTCCAAACAGACCTTCCGCTGGCCTGTGACTCGGGAAATGGCACTCAAATATTTCAGTGTATAGTGCCCCAAAGAGGGTGTGTTTCTAAGGATCACAAAAAAGCAAGATCTGTCAGTGTGAGGAAGGCTCCACAGCCCTGGCCATCCAATATAGCCCTGGTTCAGATTTGATGGAGAGCAAAGGGGTTAGGGGGTTGGGGAGCCAAGTAGGTAAAATCTTCTTGTTCTTCTTTTTCCAGTTGCGAAACCCTTCGGACAAGTTCATCTATGCCACGGTGAAGCAGAGCTCGGTAGACATTTATTTCCGAAGGCAGGTGGAGCTAAGCACCATGTACCGGCACATGGAGAAACACAATTACGAAAGTGCTGCCGAAGCCATCCAGGCTGTTCGGGACAAGTAAGTGTTTCGTCTGCGGCGCTCCCATCTCTCCCATGGCTTCTCCTCTTGGGGTCCCTTTCCTGGAGTAAACGATGGGTTTAGCTGACTCTTCCAGCACAACAGTTGCCTTTATAATAGGGAAAGAGATTGCAATGGGAAGGGAAGCCTGTCCAGTCTCTCCCAGGCTCAAGGAAGCCAGCCAGGCGCAGATGCTCTCTGCAGCCAGTTTAAGCCCCTTCTTGCTTTGAGATGATCTGACCACAGTGGAGGCAGTGGGCTCAGCGGCTTCCCCACACAGAAATGAGCAAACAGGCTCTTCTGATCAGTGGATACGGTGGGTGACTGTCTGGGTTTCCTTCGTCGTGCCTCGTTGCTTCAACCTCTCCCACGTTTACTTGATGGCCTTCCTTCCATCTCCACCACAGCAAGCTCCACGCCTTCATCTGGGACTCGGCTGTACTAGAATTCGAAGCCTCGCAGAAGTGTGACCTGGTGACTACAGGGGAGCTTTTCTTCCGGTCGGGCTTCGGCATCGGGATGCGCAAGGACAGTCCCTGGAAGCAGAACGTCTCCCTGGCCATCCTCAAGTCCGTACTCTGTCCGGTGGGAGGGGGGGCAGGGAGAGGGGAGAGCGGAGGGCTTTGGGAAAAGGGGGGCAGGTGGGATCAAAGGCCGGTATGCTTCTTTGAGCGCGACAATAGAAAGACAGCATGCCTCTCAAAACACTAGGCTTCAAAGATAATTTGTCAGTAGTTGACAAATCCCTGTGTCAGAGCCCCAAGCACACGACACTCTGTAGCTATTCACTAAGGGTACTAACTTAAGACAGGTGCAAACATCCGGGCGATGGTTAGACGGGAACAGGGAGTAGCGTTTCTGTAGTTCTTTGCTTTACTCACTGCCCTCCACCCCTGCCTCATTCCAGCCCGCTTATCTTGACTATGGGGCCAGTGGCTGGATAAGTCAATCCATCCCGATACAAGAAACACAGAAGAATGATCAATAATCCTATAAAACACTTGTGGGGGGCTTGGGGGAGGAGAAATCCTTCCTGAGAGGTAAGAGAGAGAGAGTACAGAGCTCAGTTTAAATCTCTCCCCATTGGAAAGCTTAGCTCAGGTTGTATCGGGGGCAGAGAAGGAAACCGTTTTCCTCTCCGTGCATCAGGAGTGGTTTCCTTCCCCAGAGAATCATCCGTGCCCCCTTCTTCTGCTTCCAGCCTCCACGAGAATGGCTTCATGGAAGAACTTGACAAGACTTGGGTGAGATATCAGGAGTGTGATTCCCGCAGCAATGCTCCAGCAACACTCACCTTCGAAAACATGGCAGGTAAGGTGGCTGCTTCCTACCTGCTTCACGCTCCCCTATTTTTTTCCCTTTGGACCCCCCCCCCTCCCCAACCTTTTCAAAAAAAAGCTCTCCTCCATTTCTTCCAATTCAGCATGTGTTTGACTTTAGTGATGTGTCAGCTGTTATCACAGAAGTCCCTAGGGTTGTAGTTGAATTAGCCTTTTTCTGGATCAGCATAACGGATTGAAAAGCTAATCAGTTGGAAGCGGATTTGCGCAACTGAAGGCCTATCGGTTCAAAAGCTGAGCAATCTTAACCAGGGTGTGACTCTACCCACAAGGTTTTCAACTGGCAGGGTGATATGTACCCAATGGGAGTGGGAGTAAGGCAGAACCCCGGGGCTGCACCCAAAGACCCACTGGTGAAACTGGGCTGAGTTTGGTCCCTGGGGGGAGGGAAGCGAGCCCACGCTTCCCTCAAGTTGTCCTTGGGATCCGAGAGCCAGGCTCAGACATCAGGCTGTCCGTACCGGCGGTCATGCCTAAAAAGCAATACGGAGGGTTCCGTCTGGCTGAGGGCCACGGCCACGAGGAGAGAATGCTCAGCTACCAAGGTTGCCTCGGCAGCTTTTGGCAACCTGGAAGCTGGAGCCACCACGAGAGCCAAGCGGCTGCTCTGATATCCCTAGTTGAGCCACGGAACCATAGGATAAAACCTGGCTTTGCTCGAATGCTGCTAATCATGGAGCAAACGGCTTAGAGTGCACTTTATTGTCACTTTAAATGTATACTCATTGGTATGCATTAAAATGAAATTTAGTTTGTATACAGCTCTCAAAGGGTCACCCCCTCCAATATGCACGACATAAACACAACAGAAATAAATAAAAATGCATATGCCCGCCTCTACGCCCACGAGGAGATGGGTACGCTCAAATGCCTCAGCCAAGAATGGAAAAACCCAACCCCCTTTTTTGGCCTGGGAGGTGTGTCCCCTCCTATCCCCCTGCCAGTCATCAAAGGAGCCCAGCTCGAAGCAATGGCAGGGGTCCTCGCCTGGCACTGCCAATACACCAGACCTCTCCACTGGGAAGCCTCCAACAAAGTGGTTGTCCCGGGGGCTTCTGTGCCCGAGAGGGGTGTTTCCAAAGGGCTGAAGCCTTGAGGAAGGGGAGCCGGAGAAGGCCCCGCAGTCTCCGTCCAGATGTCTCCTTTGGGTTAACCTTCCTGCTTGTTTCAGGTGTCTTCATGCTGGTGGCTGGAGGTATTGTGGCCGGGATATTTTTAATATTCATAGAAATAGCATACAAAAGGCATAAAGACGCCCGGAGGAAACAGATGCAACTGGCGTTCGCGGCAGTTAATGTGTGGCGGAAAAACCTGCAGGTAGGACAGACCGTTTTTAGAGCGACACCTCCAAAACAGGTGCGGTTTTTTTTTGTTTCCCATTACTTCACCCAATCAGTGACTACCGTGCTACGTGGGGTGCCCAGCGGCCTCCCTTCCTGCTCGCCACTGGCAGAGGCAGCAGTGCCACGGGGGTGGAGGGAGGAAGGTGTGGGGGGGTGTTACACACACGCCCCAAGCCCCGTCTACTACTTTCTGAGGAGGCCAGTGAAGCACTCTGCAAATCCAGAGATTGGACAGGCTGGGGGCCCTCAGCCAGCTTCCTCTTCCCTGGCTGTGGCCCAGCAGGGCCCTTCTCCCTCTCCCCGTTTCTGTCCTGGCCATTCAGGAGTCCAATGCTGGGAAAAAATGGTGGCACCCTAAGGCTGCGATGAGGGGAGGCCTTAGGCGATCCAGTGCACGGCTGTGCTTCCAATTATGTGGCTAAAGATGACAGTCACGCCACCGATGGCCCTAGTTCCTTTAGCATCGCCTCCTTTGTCAGAAGAGGAGAGTAGAAGGGCAACTTTTCAAACGAGCACAAACCTGCACGCTCTTTTCTCATCCTTTCACATTCCAGCAAATTGGGTCAAGGTCAGGGGGCTCGTGTTACCGGCCATTTCTCCCCACTCCCCTGCTTGGGGTCTGTACAGGACTTAAGCCAGAATCTTAAGCCAGATCCCCGGCTTGCCCTCCTCTTCGTGCCAACGCCACCCACGAAACCAACCAGGTTTCGGCCATCAAATCAGAACGCCCTGTTGCTGAGCGAGCGAGGACATCTGCAGCCGCCTTCAGTGTCCCAGACGGAGGCCGCTGGCTTTTGAGGCACCGTATCTTAAAACGGCGTGCCCCGCAGGCCACCCTCTCTCATCTTACGGAGAAGCACGAGAGAAGCGGTTTCAGAGTAATACCACCCCCCTTTTTTTTTGTTTTGCAAGGCAGCCCCAAGAAGTCCCTTGTACACAGAAGGGAAAGCGAAGAGAGTTCTGGCAGTCCATCTCCACCTGGTGCTCCTCCAGCACATTTGAGGCTGGGGGGTGGGTGGGTGGGTGGGTTTGGGAGGGGGGAGGATACCAGAAGAAGGCAAGCCAGCCGATGGGGAGCCGCCCGGTCACACAACCATCAATGATCCGATGAACCTCCCTCGATTACCTGCCCTGCCCAGCCCCACAGCCATGCCGGAGGGGTAAATCCAGAACAAGAGCACATTAGTCACTGCCATTTTTCACTTGCCAACTTTCTAGAAAAAGTCCTGCCCTGGGCCATGGGAGGGGTAGGGTGGGGAAAGACTCCGTGGGGCGGTCAATCAAGCATGCCACCCCAGGGCTGATAAATAAACAGAGAACGAATGCTAAGAGATCCGTTTGACAATGTAAGACTTTTTCACAGGAGGATTCCTCAGACCACTAGTATCTGGTACATTGCTAGAAGGTAGGCAAGTGGAAAGATTTCTTTCTTCAAGAAAAAAAAAAAATATTTACAAAAAAGCAAATATATATCTATAACTTTTTTTGTTTGGTTTTATTTTGCTACCTGGGGAAAAAAAAAAAATCACAGTTTTGCCCATGGCTATTTTTGGCAAGGCCATGGGAAGGCGCCAAAAAAAAAAAAAAAAGAAAAAAAAAAAAGGAAAACCCAAAACAAAAAAAACCCACCCCCTCCCCTCCCGCCCTCTTGCTAGCTTTTCTTTTTTCTGTGCATGCGCGTCGGAGTCATGGAGAATAACTGGAAAGGAGGAGGAAATGTATCCCCCCGCGCATGCTCCATGCACCAGTGGGATACATTTTTGGTCACCCCCATCGTGGGCTGGTAGAACCACACCTGGTTTCACCTTTTCCTCTCCCAAAGGGGTTAAAGAGAAAAAGAATGGGAAGAATTCGGATCGGCTGGGCTCCCCCACTCACCCTGTCCCGCAAGAAAAGCAAGTACCCCACGGTGCTGACCAGGTTTGACTGCCTACCACCCAACAGCTGTCTTTTTTTTCCCCCCCTCTTCATTCTGTTTCTTTGAGTTCCTGGCATCCTTAAAGTATCATTCAGAATTGTAATGCTTTGCTTATTCCCTTTCTTTTCCTTGTGTTTAAGTTTTAATTTCAAGAGGTTTTTGTTTTGTTTTGTTTTGTTTTTATTATTTTACTTTACGTTGAAAAACAAGTTCAAGTTTTACGCCAAGCATCGCTGAAATTTTTGGAATACTTTTTTTTAACATACAATGACCTTCTCTTCCAATGCAGTCCTCTCTCTCTCTTGTGGCCGTAGGATTCACCTTCAGAAAAGGCCCCGAGCATTTTTATTTAGTGGTAGGTGAAAAGTGTCTCACCTCTCTCTCTAGTTAGGACAGCTGTGACAGGAAGGAAGGAAGGAAGGAAGGAAGCAAGGGGCAGGGAGTGAGATGTTCCCCTAGGGACCCCTGACGCCGTGTCTGTGTCTCTCCTGGGGTGGCCAGTGAAGCAGCTGAGGCATCTGGAGTGCATAAAATGCAGTGGAAAGCCAGCTGCTGGCTCTGCCCCCCACCCCACCCCATGCCCTTCTCAAGGGGATCCTTCCCACATCTCAACTTAGTTCCAAAGGAGACCTTCAGACCGATCGGCCCTCGGGTAGCGCCCGAGCCGAGGGTCAGGGCCTCGTGTGTGTCTGGGACCGAGAGCCATCAGGAGATGGTAGGCGTTGCCTTGGCCCTAGAAGACAGACCAGAGACGTATCCAGGATCGTGACATGGGGCTGTGTTCATCTAGGTGTAGAGATCCAAGCCACCCAATGGAGATCTAATCGCTTATATACATATTCATTTTAGGATAGAAAAAGTGGTAGAGCAGAACCAGACCCTAAAAAGAAAGCCACTTTTAGGTCCATCACCTCTACCCTGGCCTCCAGCTTCAAGAGACGTAGGTCATCCAAAGACACGGTAAGAGGAAGAAAAACAATTGTGCCCTCTTTCTTTTTCTCACTCTCTCTCTCTCTCTCTCTCTTTCTTCTTCTACCATCCCATCAACTACCACACACCCATCCCAAAGCTGCCCGTGTGACCTACCATAGCCTCATGTCCGTCAAGAGTCAGTCGGTCAGTCGGTCAGTCAGTCAGTCAGTCAGTCAGTCAGTGAGTCCAGTCCCGTGTCCCTTCTTGGCAAGTTTCAAAGCCAAAGAGGGCAAAGGAGGCTTATGAATGCTTTGTAGTGTCCTGTGAAGAGTTTGGAGATAACTGCAATGAGTTCCTTGTTCTAGTTTACTTCTTTCTTTCTTTTGGATTCTTTTCTTTCATTCTGTTTAGAATTGTGGTTTAAGTTTTGCTCACTTTACTGATACCAACAAAAATCAGCTCCCCACCTCCCCTCAATGTTTTCTGAGTGTCCCTGTCCCCGTTTGTACCTATACGCTTAAAAATGGTCCCCGACCCCTCCTGCACTCACAGTCCCCCCCCCTCCCTCTAAATTCTTCCCTTCTAAATCTGGACAATGTCTCACCTCACACACTGAGCCACATGTTCATTGTATTCTTTACTTGTAACTTCTGTTTGTGTTTTTCAAAAGAAAGAGGACATTTTTTTAAAAAACAAAAATATTGTTTTACTTTACTTTTTTTTTTTGTGAATAAGCGGCAAGTTTCTGCTTGTAACACTTCGGACTGAGCTGTGCAGGCTGGCAATCAATAATTCTTTGGAATGTAGAGCTCTAGAAAGCAAAGTGTGTTGGTGTGTATCTGCCCCCAAACCTTAGCAATCCAGTCCAGTGAGAGAGAAAAAAAAATGCTCCTCTGTTTTAAACCCAAACACCCCGGCCAAAGGAGAAGTTCATGGAAACACTTGCTCTTAGCTTTCTGCTTTTCAACACGCCCCTCGGCGGGCTGCATGTAAAAGTGGACCAAGGGAGGGCATCTCCCATCTGCATGAGCTGGACTGCATGTTGAAATGTTTGGGAAGGAGGCCCTGGCATTTCTCTTTTCTGCTCTGCAGCACACCGCCAGGAACTGGCTCACAAAACTATTTTTTTCTTGCAGTGAGCTTAAATAAAACTTTAAAATATTTATTTTTATTTAAACGGGTTTTTTTTTCCCCCTTTTGAGGGAGGGTATCGTTCATAAAGAGGGTTTTACTACAGGAAGCTACCAAGGAAGGCGGAGAGTTTCTCACTCCACCCCCCACCCCACCCCAGAGTAAGGCAGGAGAAAGTGAGAAGGTTTTCCCAAAAGACTGGGCAGGTTTTGCGGCTGAGCTCAGCCACATGGAACTCAAAAACTTGGACCTGTAGAAGAAGAAGAAGAAAAACAAACAAACAAAACTCAAAACCTGCAAAGGAGGAAGGACATTCAGATCCCAAAACTTCCTCTGTCCAATGCACCTCGAAGGAAAGCTCTGAAGAAACCACTTCCTTCCATGGGTGCTAAGGACAAAGGAGCACAGCGTAGGGCCAGGGGACTGTCGGTGCTCCCCCAAGATACTGGCCCAGTTTTGTACGAGGGAGACGTTCAACCCCCCCCCAACCCTGTCTCTCAGAGCAGCCCCTAAGCTGGGGCTACTTTAAAATGCCTCCTCCTTCCACAGGCCCTCGGGCAGCCTTTGGGGCAGAGTCAGAGGCTGGAGGTCTCCTCCCGATGGATAGGTACGTCCCAGGAAAAGGAGCCCAAACGGGGTTCTGGACAAGGGTATAGCAAAGCCAGCTAAAACAACAGCCTGCCTGGGAGTCGAGCCACCCCAGTCACTCTCCCGGAAGCCTCTTTGGGGGCATTGAGTCACTAGGCTGAACCCTGTACTGGTGCACAAGACACACAGTGCCCTCTTGCAAGCAGTCCTAAGTGGGACGGAAAAGGGAAGACGCCCATTGGCTTAGCAGGGCGGCCTCCCTATCGCACACAGCCCCCTTCCTATCGGCACCTTAGGAAACCTTTAAGGCAGTGACTCTGTCTGAACAACGTCCATCAAACCCCCTACCCCACAAGGGGACCCAAGGCAGAGACCCCCTCATTCCTTCCCCGTGACCCACTCTTGTGGGGGATGGGATATGGCCCAGCAGAGCCACCTGGTGCTCCCTTTCTGGCCCCCAGGCATCTCTGGCCGAAGGCCCAGCTCCCTTCTCTCTTGAGGGAAGGGCAATTGGCCCTGCCATCGTGGGGCAGGGAGGGGCCAGGCAGCGGCTTCCCTCCCTCACTGCCGCCAAGGCTGGCAATGTGGAGGGCACAGCAGCAGCAGCTTGGCCTGAGGGGAAGCCCCACCCCCAGATTACAACTCCCAGCAGCTTCCTTTTTGGGCCACGTAAGAGGAGCCCTGCAGGGAAGGGCACCTGGCCAGAGGCAGAGAGCGCCTGAGTAAAACAGGGGGGGCACGGCGGCCCCCAGGGTGCCTCTCTTTTGAACGGCGCTTGGTTGGCAGCGGGTGCTCTTGAGCGTTTGCACTCTCCAACTAGCCTCCTTGCACACCCTCTGGCTGGCCTCTTGCAAATAGGGCCCGGAGGGGTTCCAGGGGCCCCAACTCCACTTCCTCGAAGCGCAGGACTGTGACTGCTGGCAGGGCCCCTGGGGCTAGCCTTGTTTGCCAAGGGCCACTCCAGGAAGGGAGCCTATCTGGGCCTTACTTTGCCCAAGCTAGCCACGCCTATTCTGCTCACGGCAAAGAAATAAACGCGGGGGAAACCTTACCCTTTGCAGCCGAGCCTTCCGGTTCAATTCCAGTCTATCCACGCCTCCCCAGTTTAAAATGGAGCCCAGCCTAATGTGTGTGGTTTTTTTTAAGGCAGGCTGAGCTGCGTCCAGTGCCAGCCTCCGGGTGAGACTGCCAGCAGCAAATCGTTGGTCCCAGTAAGCCCAGGGCAGGGCAAGGCAGGCACAAAACTTCTGTGGAAGAAATGGTCCCTCCTCTCCCGAGTCCCAGCGACAGAAACTCTGACATCCGAGGATCCATCCTTGGAGACCTGGTTTTGTCTCACGGGGTCAGAGAGCGTTTCCAATTCTAGGTTTCCCAGAGAGGAATGGGCTGGAAACGGACTCAAAGACGGACGAACTGATAGCTGTTGGTTACGCCTGTAAAATCCCTTTCCCATCCTACTAGAACGCAGGATCAGTGGATCACAGCGATCCACGTGGCAGTTCTGGGCTGGGGGGGGGGAAACGCCACAAAATTAGCGGGTAGCTTTCCCAGCCCTGATGTCCCATGGCCACCTCTAGTTCAGGCAGCTTTCATCCCAAGGGCCCAGGGAGGCCACAAAGCAGGGCCCTCGCAAGGGGCGATTAGGCCGAGGACGTCGACTCCGCCAGGATTTCTGCAATGCTCACAAATCCCCCAAGGTTTCTGTCCGGCCACGATAGGAACCAGAGGCCGGGCTGGATTTAATCCAGTGAGCCTTCAGGGCTTTTGTTAGGGACCAAAATCAGCATCAAGCAGGAAGCGGCCTCTGCGTCAAGGCACAGACACAGGAGCTAGCTGAGTGGGCAGATCCGTGGCTGCGTTTGGAGGCCACGGCGGGTCAGGCAGGTGAAAAACCCTTAGACTGCAAGTCTCGAGTGAAGAAGAGAGACAGGTTGACATGCGATGAGGGGAAGGGTTGTTCTCAATGGGTTGCTCAGTCTTCTCGAAGGGCAAATGCTGCAGGTTTGTTGGGCGGGCAAAGTGGCATTCTGTGTGGGGCACCGTGGTGAGGGTCGATGCTCTTTGCACAGCTGGATTTTGCCTTTAACTCTGGAACTGCAGCCAATGCCTCTGTAATAGACCATGTGCCATTCATGCGCCTGCTCCCTACAGACAGCCCCGCGATGTCACCACGCCCAGCATCCGTGAGCTGCAGTGCAGATAGCCCTGTAGAGACTCCCGGCTTCAGGAGCTGCTCAGCACAGGGTGGGCTCTCGTCCTGAATGTTGATTGACTTTTGTCCTGTACCCACGTCCTGTATTACGGGGGTCTGTAATGGGCAAGGAGCGTGAGGGCCCAGGCAGGGGCGAACGGCAGGCCCTAGAGAGCCCGGGAGGAGGGCGCCAGGAGGATGCGGGGGGCAGGAGGGGAAGTGGCCGGGTTTGGGGGAGGTCGGCATGAGCATTCTCTGAAATGTCCCACCTACAAGGAAGAGACGTTGACTGGCCGGACGTTGGTGGAACGCCAGGGCTGTCACGGCTGAAACGTGCCAGGAGGGGAATTAGTTGCTCTCCAGGCAGTTGAACCAGAGGGCCGCAGAGGCTGTCATGTAACACGTCCACCCACCCCACCACCCTGTCCCAAGCGGGGAATCCCTGAGAGATGATGCAGGTCTCTGTTGTCCCGGCAGGCAGGCGGAGGAGGCGGGAGAGGAGAGCAGCGGTCCAGCTTGGGGGCACCAACCATTGCAGCACTGCCACCAGGCAAGGAGGGGGCAAAGGAGGCCACGGCTTCCCACCGGGCATTCCCTTCGCATTCTGCTCATGTGTGCCAATCATTCGGTTTTTTGTTTTTTTTTAAAAAAAGGTGTTCACAGCAGCACTTTTTAAAAAAAATATCTGGGGCAATTTGAAGTTATTTTTGCCACGAACTATTGCTAGTAGCTTTGAACTCTCTAATGAATGTCCTAGTAATAAATTGAGGGGATCTGCTTTTGTTCCCCAAAAGGTTTTCCTCCAAGAGGGCGAACAAGCACTGGTCCTCCCTCTTCCAGCAGGGACAGCAGAGACCCTTCCGGAGGCCTTGTCTCTACACACCCCGCTTAGCAATTACCTCCCCAATTTATTACAAACCAGGCTAATTTGAGTTGCATCCTTCTCCACTCCCTGGCCACTGAAGCCATGTCCCAGGGTGCTAAAACTAAGTGGGAGAGTGCCACCGACTCCTGGTGGCTCTGGGGAAGAGACTTTGGGCCCGGCCCTGGCCAGGCTTCCCTCGTGGGCTGCATCCTGTGCAAGGGGACCTTCCACTGGCACTCCGCGCGCGCAGGCTGCGGCCCGAAGCGAGGGGCAGAGAGGGCCCCGTGCATCATCCCTCAGCGATCTCCCATCGGGACCTGCGTCTCAGTTGCATCAGCTGCTCGCAGCCGACCCTGCCCCGCCTAACATCCGGCCTGTCTGTCTGTCTGTTTGTCTCTTGCAGCAGTATCACCCCACCGACATCGCTGGGCAACTCAACCTCTCTGACCCCTCGGTCAGCACCGTGGTCTGAGATCTCGGGACGGACCAATGGAGACTCCGAGGGACCTTCTGGAGACACCAAAGGGAAGCCTTGGCTATCCACCCACGGCGTCTGCATTGCTTCCTTCCCTCCGGCCCCGATAGACCCCTGCTTTCTCCAAGGGGGACCAATCTCACTTGCGGCCTTGGGATGAACTACTAAACACCTGGGGCCTGGCGGCACCTCCGTTTTTTTCTAGAGCATGACCTCCATTTACTTCTCCTCCAAGACACACAGAGAAGGTAGTTCTGAGGGAGACACACACACCCCACCGCCACCAAGGAGAGGATGGATGGCACATCGGACCGGGTCTCTTGGGGAAGAGGGGAAGAGTCTCGTCATTGTTACCTGCATGCACTGAACCTCTTAAGCCCACCTTACTTCACCCGACGGTTTCCAGATTGTATCGGGACAGCGAAGAGGCCCCCAGCCCCACAGTTCATCACTCCCTATGTTTATATATAGCGTTCTGTAAAAAAAAAAAAAAAAAGGCCTGTCAGTCCACCACATCCCACCCAGTGAGCCCCGTGGCCCTTTTTCGGCTGCCAGTGTTCCCTCAGGACAGCCAAGGTTTTCTCTGACGGGGAAGGGAAGGGGGGAATCTCCCCGTCTCTCTCTGTTTTGACTACTTCTTAGTTCCTTTGTGAAACAGAATTTTAGCCAACCCCTCCCACGCCTCCCACCTGGTAAAGCAACATTTCCGGTAGGACAGGAAGTTCCCAGCTTCTCGGCGACGCTTTGCTGGCTGCCGATCCAAATCTCCAGCTCGCTCCTCCTTTGCAGAAGACAGAAGTGCTTTCTCTGCCACGGACGGACGGACGGACAGATGGATGCCGGCGCTGACCCCTTTGCTCCTTTCCTGGGCTGGGATCAGGGGTGGCAGCCTTGGAATCGTTCCTCTCTTCTCCCATGGTTACGGCTACGTGCATTGAGATTTCTAACAAACCTCCTCTGGCAAACAGGGCCCTGCCAAGATCTTCTAGCCTTTGAGAGAGAAGGTCCCAGTTCTTTCCTCCCCTGGCCCCAACACAGTGCTCCTCAGAACCACCCCTTCCCCACAACCCATTATCCCGTGGTCCAGCATGTGCCACTGCCTTCTGGAAAGGAAGCCAGGCCTTCTGGCTCTCCAGCTGAGAGTTATCGTGTTGGTTCTCTTGACCCTCGATCCTCACGATATTTTTCATTTCCACACTCAGGAGGACCAAAGTACCAGCCTTATCCCTACTCCAGCTGCTCTTTGCCGCCTAATGCTGGCTTGTCTCCTACGATGGTTACAAGTTTGACTTAGCTAATCCTATAAAAATACCCTTCGGGTGTTAAACTGGAAGCCCAAATTTGTTTTTGCCATTGTGGGTGCAGAATCCCAATCCAGATTAAGATCATCCCATTTGGTCCAAAGATGATCTGCTCTGTCGAGAAGCAGGAGCGCCCCTTCGTCTCTCCCTCTCCGTGCCGTGTGGTCAGAGCCCAGGGGAGGCCGCAGGGGCCAGCCGGCCTCGCCATGCAGCCATGGAGGCCTGGGCAGCTCCGAGTGAGCGAGGCTAGAGTGTCGCTCCGGTGCTGCCAGCGCTTCTGAGAGCCAGCCAACCTGATTCCGCACAGTTCACATTGCAATCGCCCAGGGGTTAGCAGAGTAGCGCCAACTTGGGTTGCCTCTCAAGAACTCCCAACTTGGAGGAGGCACCTCAACACACAACCACCGCCTGCTCCTTCTACCGGATCCCCCCACACACACACCTTATGTACCCTTCAACCTGGATCCTAATTTACCAAACTGGACTGTGTGCACCTACATGGGTTCTGTACGTGCTTACTCAGTAGTGGGGCCCGTTGCATTCACTGGGACCTTCTCCTAGGTAAGTAGAGATGGACCTGTAATTCTGACCAATCTTTTTGAAATAAAGCAAATGACCTTGGACAGGTGCCCAGAGCCGGACTGAAGAAGCCGTGTTCAATAATTTAGAGTTATCATACTTATGTATAGTTCTGCTATGGGTTTTTGTAACAGTGAATTTAAATCCATTAATTTAAAACGACATATTCATGCCTCTGTGTGTGTGTGTGTGTGTGCGTGTGTATCTGCAAGGATACTTCTTTGTTTAAATTCACAGCAAAGAGGAAAAACAAGAGGCAGCAGTCTATATTTTCCTTCCTCAGTCTGAATTTAAAATAAAATTTCCACAAAGACTTGCCGCAAAGTCTTTCTCTGCTCCTTTACAGGCCCTGGGGAAGACTGGCTGGTCGATGTTTCTCCCAATTCCCCAGACGCAGCCCGGTTTTAGAAGTCAGCTGTAAAAGAGGGGCCAAACACGACAACTCTGGAATTTTGGATGGTTCAGCAAAAATAAATACTGAAAATACCTGACAAGTTGCAGTAGCTGGAAGCATAAGATGCCATGCGAGGTGGAGGTGGAAGTCACCTGCAGAGACTGGAGAAGATACCACACTGAAGGCCCAGCAGGAGGAAAAGGGTTGCTTGGAGAAGGAAGGGAGGAAGGAAGGAAGGAAGGAAGGGAGGGAGGGAGGGAGGGAGGGAGGAGGGAGGAAGGAAGGAAGGAAGGAAGGAAGGAAGGAAGGAAGGAAGGAAGGAAGGAAGGAAGGAAGGAAGGAAGGAAGGAAAAGAAAAGAAAGAAGAGAAAAGAGAAAAGAAAAGGGATGCTTCTGGGGAAAACAGGAAGGGAGCCTTCAATAATTCTTTGCAGGTGGAGGGCGGAGCTGGCGTCACGACGATACGGCATGCGATCTCGGAGGTCTGAGATCTCGGAGGTCTGAAGAAATGATGGTGGGACCAAGCAGGAGATGGGATTGGGTCTCCCAGATCACATGGCCATCAGGAAGGCACTGGATTTTAGCACGTATATCATGGCTGGAAAGGCTGGTCTCAAGACATGGCCTAGTTGTGGCTTTGTTGTTTCCGATTAGAAAACGGGCACCATTTTTTGGCTTCAGAAAACACAACACCTGCCATGTAGCCCCATCCAACCAGCCCAACTGAAGTGTGTGTTGGGGGGGGGTGTCAGGGAGACGTTCTCCGACTGCCAGGTGGAAGGTGAGCTGCTTCCTGAGCCACTCCGAGGTTGGCAAGCCAATGCCCGGCTGTGCTGTCCCTCCAGGGCAGTGCCTGTTGGGCCAAGCTCCAGCAAGGAAAGGATGCACAGATACCCCTCTGGTTCCCTTGACAAGCTAGGCTTCACTGGGCACCAGAGGTGGGTTATTCAGCAGGTTCTGGCCGGTTCTGGAGAACCGGCAGTGGAAATTTGGAGTAGTTTGGAGAACTGGCAAATCCCGCCTCCGACTGGCCCCGCCAATCCCATCTATTCTCCGCCTCCTGAGTCCCAGCTGATCGGCTGGGTTCTTCTTTGGTTGCCCTGCCCAGGAGAACGGAGCTGCAAAGCAGGTTAGTGGGGTGGGGAGGGAATGGGGATTTTGCAGTATCCTTGCCCTGCCACGCCCACCAAGCCACACCTACAGAACCGGTAGTAAAAAAAAAAATTGAATCCCACCACTGCACGACATGGTCAGCCTTTCTGCTCCAGCTTAGACCTGAACGCTGTGTATTCCTCCCCGCACCCCCAGCCCAGACTAGGACTGGCTCACGCCTTGATTTTCCCTTTCCAAGGAGAATAAGGGGAAGCCCCCCGGGCCTGCGCATCATGGGTATGGTGGTGGTAGGGGCCCCCACCTTGGTATTCAGATGTTCCCTGGTTGAGGACAAGGAGCCCAACCCTGCTCTCCCCATTTCCTGTCAGTCAAATGCAGGCTCTGTCCTCTGCAGAGGCTGCATCTCAGCTGCTTCCTGGCTGCCACTGACTAAATCGGGGACCTCTGGCTGTGCCAGACCTGGGAAGCTGACAAGTGCTGTATAGAGAGTAAGGGGCCCAGAGCCCAGCGAAGAGGCTTCCGGGGCACTGAGAGGCCATGGCACTCTTGGCATTGGCAGCCCCCGTTTTATCTCGTCTCCCTTTCTGTGGAAAACCTGTGAAGTCCACCAAGCCGCGGCACAGAAGGGGCTATTGTTGCTCCAAGAAACGGGAGGAGGGCGCCGTGCTTTTCAGGAAACACCAATGCCACCTGCAGCCGAGTTACATGGGAAGGATGCTCCAGCCTCTGCCTGACCCCCGTGCCCACCTCAGCGGGGGAAGAGGCATTTCCTCCCTCGTACCACCGAATACGGACCGCTCTTACACCAGGGTTCCCAAGTATGGCTCTTTGGATAGGGATAGGGATGTGCAAGCCCAAATCAAGGACCCAGCCACGGGCTGGGAGAGGAATTGGGATTTTAGGCACAAAGTATTTGAAACAGAAACAATTTCAAAAACTATTATATAAATAGCAATAGCACTTGGACTTATATACCGCTTTATAGTGCTTTCCAGCTCTCTCTAAGCAGTTTACAAAGTCAGCCTCTTGCCCCCAACAATTTAGGTCCTCGTTTTACCCACTTCGGAAGGATGGATGGCTGAGTCAACTTTGAGCCTGGTGGTATTTGAACTGCCAAATTGTAGGCAGCCGGCAGTCAGCAGAAGCAGCCTGCAGTACTGCACTCTCACCACTGCGCCACAGGGGCTCCTGATGCTGCAGTTCTGCTGGCAGAGACACAGGGAAGAGTGCCAAAGGACCGTTGTTTGGGAGCGAAACCCGCTTACTGCGGGGGGGTCCCTGCGCGCCTCACCCGAGCCAGTGGCCGAATGCCTGAGCCCATCCTCCTCAGTTTCAGGTGCGCCACTGCCACCGAGCCCAGTAGGATGCCGACACAAATGCTGGCCAGGAAAGTTGATGGCCCGATCAGGAGGAAGAAGGCATAGCCGGGGAGATGCATCCGGGGCGGCTGGCAACGTGCAAAAGATGTGTTTCCAAGGGCTGAGATGGGATACTGGGTGAGGGATGCTCGGCGTTTGCAAGTCAACGAATTCGCCTCTGGAAGAAAGAGCAGCAGAGAGCCAGTAGTGGCAAGGCCATCTTGGTTGAGGAGCCCCACTCACCCCACGCACCTCGTCTGGCTGCTTCTTTTCACTTCTATCTTCTGCTTTTGGCTGCACGCAAGGAAAACAGCAAAAGTCTTTCTTTCTCTCCCCCAAACTCCGCCAGAAATGAGTCTTTGGGACCCTGCAAGGCCTCCTGCTCCCAGAGGCTGTGTCGGCAAAGACTCGTTTCTGGCGGAGTTTGGGGGAGAGAAAGACTTCTGCTGCTTCTGCTGCTTTCCTTGCATGAAGCCAAAAGTCTCTCTCTCTCTCTCTCCCCCTGAGAAAGGAGCTGGAGACGGTATCCCGTGATCCCAAATAAAGAATGATCGATCGGCAGGAAAACGGGGTGGGGAATTTTCCTGCAGACTTTTTTTGGGATTTTCCCAGGGTTTCTGGTCCGCGGGATTTAAAATTGTGAGTTTGGTGGTCCGAGGTCCAAAAGGTTGGCGACCCCTGGCCTAGAGGGGCTCAGACACCGAGTACTAGCTGGCTGCTTACCTGGAACTTTGTCCCCGTTCTTCGCCAGCCACAGGAAGAGGGACCAGAGGCCACAGGAGCAAATCCAGGGATTGCCTTCAAGGGTCAGGTAAGACAAGGAAGGAAGGCTTTCGAAGAAGCCAGCCGGGAGGTCGCTCAATGCATTGCGGTGGACAAAGAGGGCCCTGAGACGGGGGAGGGCCCGGGGGAGTTCTGGCCCCAGCCTCAGGAGCCTGTTGTGCCCCAGCATCAGCGTCCTCAGGGTTGGCACTGGGAGGAAAGTGTCTGGGTGCAGGAGGCTGAGGGAGTTGTTGCTCAGGTCCAGGTCCTGCAGCTCATGGAGGCCCACCAGGGCCAGGCGGTGAACGCTGGTCAGGATGTTGTTGCGAAGGCTCAAGCGGCGCAAGACTTTCTGGGCCGCAAAGCTGCCGTTCTGGAGGGTGGCGATGAGGTTGTGTTCCAGCAGGAGGGCGGTGGCGTTTGTAGGCAACTGGAGAGGTACCAAACGCAGGCCCCGGTCCACACAGTTTACTTTCCCCAGGGAGCAGCTGCAAACATCTGGACAGCCAGAAGTAGGAAAGTGTGGCAAGAAGAGGAAGATGGTGAGGGCTGTGAGGGCTCTTTGCCTTCGGCCACCAGGGCAGCGGCGATGATCGGTGGCTGCCAAGTGCAAAGCCCAGGCCCTGGTGCTTGAAGCCATGGGTCTCTCGGGCCCACCCCTGGAGAGGCTCCACATCTGTTCCTCAGCTCCACCGCTTCGAGCAATGGGAGGGTCAGGAACCGGTGAAGGTCTGCCGCCGAGCTTCCTCACTCAACACCTTTTGCTCCCAAAAGTTTTGCACGCTTTCCTGTGTTTGGAGCAACTTTTAGCAGAACCTCTTGGGTGTGTAGTTGATTCTGAGTCAAGCTTCTGCCCTTCCTTAGCAAATATTTTGACAGGCAGCCGTGCCAAGGAACAAAGCAGCCACTTCCTCCTGGGCCCGGCTGTCCTGGCCTAAGGAACCACCTGATGCCTGCCCCTCCTGGTCTGGCTACGTTCTGTACACAGACGGGTCTTGGCCTGTGCCAGGAAAGTTACTTACCGGCGGGTTTGCGCTTCCCCGTCTCCTGCCAAGGAGCATCTCTGACATGCAAAATCTGCAAGGCTCCCCCAGGTGGAACGGGCAGTGCTGAGCTCAAGAAAAGCTCCTCACCCAAAAGTACCACAAGCTGACAGGGTCGGCCATTCTGAGAAGTGACTAGCAAGAGCCGCTGGGTTTGGTCTGAGGGGAAATCTCTCTGTAGCAGCCAGGGTGACGCAACTGGAGATTACTGGTGACATCTAACAAGGAAGCCATTGTTAAAAAGCTGGTGGAAGGCGGGAATGCTGGGTTCACTCCAGCAAGGAGCCTCTGTGGCGCAGTGGTTAGAGTGCAGTACTGCAAGCTGCTACTGCTACAGCCAGCTGCCTACAATTTGGCAGTTCAAATCCCACCAGGCTCAAGGTTGACTCAGACTTCCATCCTTCCGAGGTGGGTAAAATGAGGACCCAAATTGTTGGGGGCAAGAGGCTGACTCTGTAAACCAGAGGTCTCCAACCTTGGCAACTTTAAAACCTGTGGACTTCAACTCCCAGAATTCTCCAGCCAGCATAGCTGGGAGTTGAAATCCACAAGTCTTAAAGTTGTCAAGGTTGGAGACCTCTGCTGTAAACCACTTAGAGAGGGCTGGAAAGCTCTGTGAAGTGGTACATAAGTCTAAGAGGGTTTGCTATCATCTATCTATCTATCTATCTATCTATCTATCTATCTATCTATCTATCTATCTATCTATCATCTATCTATCTATCTATCTATCTATCTATCTATCTATCTATCTATCTATCATCTATCTGCCGTGGTGGCACAGTGGTGAGAATGCAGAACTGCAGGCTGACTCTGCCAACTGCCAGGAGTTCGATGCTGATGGGCTCAAAGTTGACTCGGCCTTCCCTCCTTCCGAGGTGGGTAAAATGAGGACCCAGATTGTTGGGGGCAAGAGGCTGACTCTGTAAAGCGCTTAGAGAGGGCTGTAAAGCACTGTGAAGCGGTATAGAAGTCTAAGTGCTATTGCTATTTTTCTTAGAAGGAAACGCCAGCAAGCAGCCATCTCCGGGAAGTTTCTCCCAAATTGCCTTTGCCAGCCTTAAGGATACGGGCACTCTGGCAAGATGCCCGTCTTCCCAGAGAGAAGCACAGGAGCGCCTGGCCACCTGCCTTCCCTCTCACAGGTGGGCAGGTGAGTGGACCCCAATGCTGGCCCAGCTGTCAATCTTACTCCCCCTCTGCTCCCCCTTTCAGAGAAGGCTGAGAATCGCCATGCATTCGTTTTGCTAAGGTTTTTTGACTTATTAGTGAAAACGAAGGAAAATACAAAATTCCCAAGGGATCCCTGGGGGTGGGGGGTAGATTGGTGTGGGGAATCTGGGGCAGAGCGCAGAAAACCCCCCAGCCCACACGCCACCCAGGGCCTGGGCTCCAAACTTCAAAACCACTTGTAGAAATGACGGAACTCCTTACAGCGTAGAGACCACCCCGTGCTCGACCAAGTGGCCCCTGGGTTTTTGGGCAGGAGTCTCACAAAATAGAAGGACCACGGAAACACCGTCCTCGGCACCTCCACAGCCTTTATTGGCCTCTTGCTTTCCTTTTCTGTCATGGATGCTTGGCGTCATCATATATGACCTTGGAGGAGACCGCCCGGTCCCTTTCATCCTCAGCCGTGAGATTGAGGGAATGGGACACCTTGAACTGGATCATGGTGACAAGAGCAAACTCGTCAGGCTCCAGAAAGCTCAGGCTGGCCTCTGCATGGGGAAAGAGCAAAAGATCCTGGCTAATTGCAGGTGGAGGGGTGGGAGGGATCCTACCGTGGTAGCAAACTCTCTGACCTGGGGTTGCAGCCCTTCCCAGAAGGCAAAAGGGACCCTGGAGGGCATTCCAGGAGAGCAAAGGCAGCTGCTTCCAGAGGGAGGCACCGAGCAAGACAGTGGCCAGTTTTGCCCAGGTGAAGGCCATTGAGCCCAGCTGGCAAGATGACCGGGTGCCAATGGATCCAGTCAACCGAGGAGAAGCGCCAGTGCGACATGTTTTAGCTGAAGGAACCTCAGAATAGAGTGGATCCCACAACCGCGGGGCGTTCCCCCCATGCTCCTAAGGCTTCTGAGCTAACGTACCAGTGCAGACAGGGATGCAAACTGAGCACTTCGTCCCAGGAGTCATTTGCTTGCAATCCTCCACGCAGGTCTGCACAGGGACGCCACAAACTGCAGCAAGACGGAAGCATACGGCCACCTTAGGGATGGGCCCACCCCCGGCCATCGTCGGGTTCAAGCGGGATATAAAGGGATCTGGAAACTGGAGCCAAGCAGCTTCTATTTCCTCCAGATAAACGGAGTGAAACAAACACAACCTACCCATCTTTCTGAGTGTACTTTTGGTGGAACCTAGGTAGGTCAAGTCAACAGAAATAGTTCTTACTCGACGGAAGAAAACGTAAAGATAACACGGCAGAGCTGGTGGCATCTAAGAGCCAAAGGCAGAAGCGGTGCCCCAATTCCCTTTCCCCAAAAGGACCCCGGCTTCCTCAGGAGAAGGCCTTTCCCGCTACTATGCAAGAAACACCAGAGCAGGGCCTTCAATGCATGGACTAGGTGGGAAGGAGAGAGGAACATGTAGTCCTTCTTGAAATAAACACCAAAGTTTTGCGTCACTGTCTGACTTCCAGATACACAGGAAGAACAGCTGCCTCTCTTTGTTGGAGAGTTCACTGGGCCTCTGCTGGTCTCTAAAGAGCTCCATGCCCCTCCTGGACCCTCACCTTTCTCTGCCGTGGTCTCCAACCTGCCACTGCAGTCGCAGGCTGGCCGGGCTGCGCCTGCGGAGGTCTTGCGGCAGGCCAAGCCGCTAAATCCTTCCGCGCAAACTGAAAGAAAGCAGAACCAGGCATGACGGGCAAGTGCACCAAGACCCCAGCCCCATTTCTGGGAAACACGGGGATAACTGTGGCGACTGTAGAACCCACATCAGACGAGATCCACTGTTTTTCTTCTCAGCTAGCTCTCAAGCATTTGGACATTTCTGACGCTGAGGGCCAGAAGAGAAGTGCAAAATGGCAGAGGGAGGACAAGGAGGCCAGTCCCTCCATCTCTTAAAGCAGCTCTTAGCTTTTGCTAGAGGTTCCCCTTTGAAGGAGCCCCCTCCCTCTGCCCAGCCCCGTGGGCCCCATCAGACACGTACTGGTCCACACGTGGAGCACTGAGTCTGCTTTGGGGCTGGCATCGTCCTTGCTGCTGAGCAGGTAGAAGCCAGACCTTGTCTCCAGCACAGCCACACACACAGGGCGCTCCAGCAGGCAGTCCCGCTTGGCCCCCTCTAGGGTCTCTGCAGAGGGATAGAGCAGTGACGGCTCTCCCGCCACGCCGTATCCAGCCCACTGATCAAACCACTCTGTGGCTGGGAAGGAAAGGGAGGGACACAAGAGGAATCATTTGCTTTCCATTAAAAAAAACAAAACTAAGAAGCTATAAAGCTGCTTTTCAAAACTAAGAAGAAACAGCTGAAGTGGCTCACGAAATACAAGTCTTGGCAACCACGAGGCAACGATAAACACGGGCTTAGCAGAAGTTCTGAAGGCTTTGCAACAGCAGCCCAGTGAGACAAAAGGACCCACTTTGGAGCCTTCGCTGAGCAGCTCACCCAGGACAGCCTTTCTATGTCAATGCCTGCTGTTGCTCCCCAAGTTGTGTGAATAGAGGAAAGCTAAGAGGGGGAGCAGAAGGCAAGGAGAGGGAGGACTGGCAAAATTCCTGCCCCGCCCTGTTTCCGCAGCCTCCTCTCTCACCTTCAGGGCATTTGCACAGGAAAGGCCTTTCCTCCCCACAGCTGGCATCCCTCAGAAGTCCAGTTGCCGAGTCAAACCACACACAGTCCTTCAGCCCTCCGTTAGCCACATCGTCTCGCAGGTGCCTGTTCCATGCAGAAGAGCCAAAAGGGCCCCCAGGGTTGGCACCCAGCCCGTAAGGCCCCCTGACAGGGGGAGCACAAGCTGGCAACATGGGGCAGGAGGCCTCATAGTGGCCGTGGTGGGCTGGTTGGGGGAGGCTTCAGGGGCCCCAGCAGATGGGGAAGGGCTGGGCAGGGTGCAGAACCTTACGGATTCCTCTCATTAAGCCACAGGGGAAATTTGAGACTGGGGATCCTTCTCCAGCTGCAGGACACTCTGCTGTAAGGGAGGAGATCACTCCTACGGCCACTTACTGGGCCACCTGCTCGCTGAGGGGCTCCAGGGCTGACCAGCGAAAGACCGATTCCTCCTTCCGGTCATTCAAGCCTGTCCAGAAAGTGCCTTGGAAGTGTGAACGCACCCAGTCCTGGATGGAACGAAAAGGGATCCACAGTCCCCCAGGAGAAGAAGCTGTTCCCTGCCCCCACCGCCCAGAAGCCCCGAGGTCTCCCTGGTGGGAACCTGCTATCCCTTCCTGACTGGCTCGCAGGGAGGAAAGAAAGGGGGAGTCGAGCCATGAGGGTGGAGGACAGGGGCCGTGGTTTGCACAAGGAAGGGGAGGTGGTCCCTGCTTGCCAGCCACCTGCAGAAGGCACAGCGGCCCCTTGGTACACTTGGCGTGGGAAGGAGGCCTAGAAGAGAAATGGTACCATCTCCTGTAGCGAGGTCAAGTACAGCAGGTCTGTCTTTCTGAACCTCCGGCAGGCCTCCTGGGCCACTGGCCAGGCCCCAGCAGAGGAAGAGTCCCAGAGGTAGCAGCTGCCATTCCAGTGGCTCCAGCCGGGCTCAGCTGGGCAGGAACTCCAGGGTGCTGAGCCAGAGAGGAGAGGGGCATGAGCGAAGAAAACACCCATGGGGCCCAGAGGATGCCCGCCACGCCCATAGCTCTTCTTTCCCAAGCACTGGCAGACGGGCCGCCATCCTGCTCCTTGCCAAAGGAGTGCTGGTCCGGCGTGCTGATGGGGAGCTGGGCTGTGAGGCAGGCCCGGTCAGTGCCGGACTTCTGTGCCTGGGGCTGTAGGACGACCCCACCACGCCCCAGCCAGCCACTCACCCCAGAGCCCCTCGCACACCCAGGGCTTGAGGTGGGAGCACGGGGAGGTGGCCAAATCCCTGTGATGAATCTCCAAGCAGCCTCTGGCCCCAAGAGGCACGTCGGGGAACCTGACAGGGGAAGCAAGCAGGGATGCGCCTGGCTGAGCATCGCTTGGAGGTCCAACAGAAGGGCAGGTGCCATTCCAGGGGTGGGGAATGGCTGGGGATTGGGGCTGACAGGAAGTGGTCAGCCCAGCAAATGAGACGGGAAGGCCGTGAGTGGCTTCTCGGGGGTGGGGGGGGTGGGACGAGGAAGCCTCCAAGAGCCCAGGGAAAAGATCTGGGGGGAGAAGCAGAGCGCCAGGGAGAAGCCCCAGCTTCAGAGGGGGCCACAACAGGGAGCAACGTTTCCCCAAGCAACTTCCTACCCCCAAGGTGCTCACCAAGGTGGAGACAGGCTGTCCGCTCGGCCTCCTTCCCACCTCCATACTCCGTCTCCATCTGCGTCACTCAGCCCTGTCCAGCTGCCCCTCTGCACCATGGCTGCCACCCAGGCCTGGGAGGGAAAAGGGACCCCCTCACTCTCAAACCTTCGCTCGGTCTTACTGAGGAAGGGCCCTGTGCTTTTCCCCCCAGAGACCGAGAAGCTCAGGGCCCTGCAGGGGCTGCACGAAGGGGAGGAAAAGCAGGCCCAAGCTTGACTCTCAAGACAGCCAACCGTGGTCTGGCTAAAAGCAATCTGCCTGGCTTGTCTTGATGCCTTCCCTGCTTCTAGTGTTTAAATCAGGGGTGGGATTCTACCAGTTCACACCTATTCCCTAGAACCAGTTGTTAACATTCTAAACAGTTCGGAGAACCGGTTGTTAGAAGAAATTACAGGGCTAATCCTGTAAAGAAGGCAGGAAGGAAACATTCTGGTGTTGCTTACAGAAACTGCCTCTCTGTTAACCCTTATTACATTCTTGGCAGGACTAGACTTCCTGTCTCTGGAACTTCTCTGGAGTTTTTTCCCCCCTCCTTTGCTGGTACTTTGCTTGTGTGGAGTGGCCATTCAAAGCTACAATGGCACTGAAAAAAGTGACTTATGACCGTTTTTCACACTTACGACTGTTGCAGCATCCCCACAGTCACGGGAGGCCAGGCGAGGAGATGCGTGCCTCGATGTGAGTGATATTGAGTTGGCCACACCCAGCCAATAACATGACCACCAAGCTATGCCCACCAACTAAGCCACGCCCACAGAACCGGTGGTTAAAAAAATTGAATCCCACTCCTGGTTTAAATATTCTCGGTGTATTTCCACTGTTATTAATGAACAGCTATGTAACAAGGAGGATGCTCGGCAGGGCCGAGAAAGCACCTCCTGCTTTACCACCAGGCACAAGGGAAGTTTGGCCTGGCCTGGCCACCGCCCTCTTCCTCCCCCCCCCCCATTGAAGAGGCATCCAAAAGTTCTGGCCTTTTCCTTGGCACTGCTGAGAATCAGGAGGGTCACGTTTTCGCCATAGGCCTGACAGGCAGCCTTGGCCTCTGGCCAGCTCTTGCTGCCCTGCTCCTCCACGTAGTAGCAGTGTCCGCCCCAAAACCACCAGCCGGGGCCCCTTGGACACCTGGAATGCACCAGACCTAAGAGGAAACGTGAACTGTGTTAATCATGTAGCTGTGCGGTGCCCGAGTTAGATATTTAGACCTGGGGCACGAGGAGCGTGGGGTGTTTTGTGAACTTTTCATAAGTGTGACCGCAAAGCAAAACCGTGCACTTTACCGTGAAGACAGGAAGGGCTGAAGCGATGCACGCAGCTCAGGCTGCCGTCGCACCGGCCGGTCAGAGGGTTGTAGGTGTGCGTGCTCAGGCAAGGAGAACAGCGCCTCTGGCAGTGCTTTCCACAGAACCCAGGGGAGCAAGCTGCAAGCGGAGAAGGCATTGGAAAGGCCATCGCTTCCCTCCCGAAGAAGACCTGGGTTTCTTCCAAAGAACCACCCTCGTTCCCACCCTTGCTACCAGCTCCTGAAGAACTACGATTGGTTCTGTGGGTTTTCAGGCAGAGCACGCAGGGCTCACCATTCAAATTAATACACAAAAACCTGCCAAAGGAAGGCTGCATGAGGCTGCTCGCTTTAGCAAAGAATACAGCTTCCATGCCAGCCCGTGGCCTTCAGAGCCACTTCCCTGCCTGGCCGTGCGCGCTAGGGGACCAATGACACCTTTACAGGTTTTTATGAGGAGTGTTCATCAACCATGTTGTCAAAGGAAGGTGTTGTGGTTAGCCGGCAGCAGATGCGGACGGCTGAGGAGAGCGAGGACTCAGATGAGGGGCCAGGACCATTAGGGAGTGGACTGCTACCTTCAGAGATTGTGGGGGCTGGCAGCAGCGATGAGGAGGTTCCCGAGGAGCCTGTGCCAAGTGCGCACGTGTGCAGGATTGCTCGCAGGAAAGAGCAGCTACAACAGCACGGGCGACTCGGGAGTAAGGCTGCAAGGTAATGGCCCCTCCTTCAAGAAGATAAAAGCCAGCTGTGAAACAAACGTTCTTTGCAGAAGGCAAAGACGTTTTGAAACTCCAGCCTCGTGGACATTCCAGTATCCTGAGTTTGGATTTGAAGATTCTTGTATTGCAAATTGTTTCTTGTCTGTTATCTTTTGGCAAGTCTCACACAGTTTGGCAAGGCTTGTGCTTATCACAACTAATTATTTTGTAAAAGCATTACAAGGTTTTTCTTCCTTTTGGATTATGTTTGATTTGTCGGAAAAGGGCGTGGGTCAGAACAGAAGGACCATGTTCAGGTTACCTCTGAAGACCCCACACTGAGAGGAGAGAACCAGATCATCATATTTCTTGCTCCCGGGCCCTGTCTGTGGGCGTTTGGAAAGCACCTCAGCAGACATGTTGGCATCAATCCACTGGGTTCTCTTCTGCAGCACAGAAGGTGAGTTCAGGAGGCAGGAAAGCCCAGGCCAATCCTAAAACGCCCAAGGAGAGAAGCCCCTCGCCCTGCCTCCCAAGACAGGGAGGCACTGACCTGCTTTCACAGAGAGCAGAGCGCCTGAGCCAGGGCTGTCGACCAGCACCGTCCCTGCCACCGTGTAGTGAGCTCCTTTCAGGCTCAGGATCCCCATACAGCGTTCCTTCTGCAGGTAGCAAGCATCTTCGGCTTCCTGCCGCGAGGCGTGCCTATGCTCAGGAGTAGCAGCAGCAGCGTCCTGATGGGGAATGAGTAGCTTCTCCCTGAATGAAGGCAGAGTCACCTCTGTAAGGGAAGAGGGTGAACGGTGTGAAGCAACGTCTGCCTCTGCCACTAGAAGAAAGCTCAGAACCCCACACAGCCCCTACGCCACAGGATGAGCTCTGGCACTTGCAGAGTGGCACAAAGGCTGCCCCTCTTTTCTACATCAATAACAACTGGGTGTGAAGTAACAGCGAGGAGAGGATGCATACGGAAGAAGGCTAAGGCCCATCGGTAGCCCTCCTGAGATGCTCTCCCGCTCTTGGCCACTTGGGGGCATGCACGGACAGCCTCCCGCCTTGGCCGAGGGCTCCTATTGGGGCATTAAGCAGAATGCTGGACTCCGTGACCTGCTGAGTCTGAATTCAGCTCAAATATTCCCTTGGCCACCTTGTTTTAAAGAAAATTTATATCAATTGTTTTGTAGATGGCATATTCCGCCATTGCAAAATTGGCTAAAAGGTACCCAAATCTTTCCCCTGTATGTTGGAAGCGTAACAAGGAAAATGGAACGTAGGATCATCTAGGGTGGAATTGCAAAGAAGCCCAGTATTTTTTTGGCGGAAAATCCAGAAATGGTTAGAAGAGATGGTGTAAAATCAAAATAGAATATAGACCGGCATTTTTCTTGTTAGGAATTAATGTGGGAAAATGATATGATACATCTAATAATCCATGTCATCACAGCTGCAAGATTAGCATAGGCTCAACAATGGAAATGAAAGGAAACTCCAGGTGAAATAGAAATAATTAGGAAAACTTGGATGTGTGCAAAAATGGATAAATTGACAAAAGAATTAAAAAAATAAGGACAAATATGATTATTACAAAATATGGGACAAGTTTTATCACTGGTTGGAAGAAAGGAAGGATCAAAAAAATAAGAAATGGTTATGGTTTATGTATCTATTATATACTATGTATATAGAATGTATATATGTATTATTTTTTATATGACTTAGCGATGTAAGACAGCTATGTAGGTTAGGATGATTGCACCACGTTCATTGTTTTTTAAATGTCTTTTTCTTTCTTTTTTTTTGTGTGTATGTTTAATAAAATTTAAAATTTAAAAAGAAAAAAGTTTTCCCGGAAGAAAAGATTCTGAAGGGACACAGATAAAATTGGTTCAGGTTGTATCAGGTTCTCTCCTTGCCAAACCCCAGAGGAAGCAGGTCATCCATGCTGATTTTAGAGCAAAGCATTTGTGGGCGAAAACTCGGGTCCTTCTGCCTTTTTCACACCCAACCACCCACCCACCCGGTTTGTTCTTTGTGTGGAGTGAAGGCGTACCTTCAGCTCGCTGGCAAGCCCAAAGTGCGCCTCCTGGCTGCTGGAAGCCGCTTCTCCCATCTGCAGAGGGGCCGGCTGGGGCCTGAGTGGGGCGGAGAGAGAGGTGAGGGCCAGAAGGACTAGACAGGTCAGCTTCTAAAGGCTCCAGGTATCCAAGACGTCCTTGCGAAAAACTCTCCGGACGGAGCAACTAGATCAGTGATGGTGAACCTTTTTGCCAGCACCCACAGTGCAATGCACCCTGCTCCCTTTCTGCGCATGCATGCGCAACGCCCTCCCTGCCCCCTTACCTGCACTGCCTCCCAGCTGACTTTCGCCCTGTTGGAGGCCTTTTTCGCCCTCCTGGGGGCTCAAGGGAAGCCTCTGCAGCCTCTGGAGGCTGAAAAACGGGCCCATTTCGGCACTTCTGATAAATACGGGCCTGTTTCTCAGCCTCCAAAGGCTGCAGAGGCTTCCTCGAGCCCCGGGAGGGTGAAAACTGTCTCCCCGGAATGCAGAGGCTTTCCGGAGGCTGAATACGGGCACTTCTGGTATTTCCGGAAGGCCCGTTTTTTCAGCCTCCTGACGCTGCAGAGGCTTCCCCTCGAGCCCCCAGGAGGCCGAAAACTGCCTCAAACAGGCCAAAAATCAGCTGGGAGACGTGCGCATGCGCAGTGCACTTAAGTTTGGCTGGGGCTCGCGTGCCCGCACAAACGGCTCTGCATGCCGCCTGTGACAATGCGTGCCATAGGTTCGCCATCACGGAACTAGATGATCACATTTCACAGGAAGGGTTTGGCGGGCCAGAGAGGAGGGGACAAGCCCAAGGCAGGCTGCCATCTTGTGGTGGGAGAGATGCCACCCACACCCCTCACCTTGCTCGGGGCTGGCACCTTCCTGACTGTGCTGCCCAGATACCTCTTGCACACGGCCTGGGCTTCAACCTGGCTACTGTAGCGCTCATGAGACCAGCAACTTCCTCGCTCAAATATCCAGACCTCGAGCGGGAGGCACTTCAGCGAGGCAACGAGGGCTGTGAGAAGAGGGTTCAGCTTGATGGACAAGGTGGGGGGGCTGGTTTTACAACTGGTATTGTAAAATTTACTTCATGCGTTTATAAAGAAGTTAAATGAAGCCTCAGCCATCTGTGTTTACTTTTCTGGCACTGAATTCACGCTGCAATACTATGAACAAAGACCCCATCAGCTTGATGGACAAGGTGGGGGGCTGCTGCATGGATCTCATCCCAGAGGGGAGCTGGGGCAAGAAGCTGAGGCAGACACGCCCCTTCTGTCTGGAAGACCCCCCTCCCCAACCTTTATACCCCAAGCACTTTCCCTTTCTCCAGGGCTCCAGGGAGAGGCTCTTGCCCCAAAGAAGGGGCACCGTCTTTGCCAAGCCGGGTTCCCAAGCCTGAACTACGGGAGAGGCAAAGTGGGAGCCAGCGGGGGTCCCGGGCCACTCCAAGGGAAGGCCTCCCAGTTCACCTACCAGGAGCCTCTCGGTAATACAGGAAGCCATCGCAGAGGCCCGTCAGTGGGTTGCAGTTCAAGCTGGGCTCGCATCGCGGGCACATCAATTGGCAGTCCTGGCCTGAGTAGCCGGGGGAGCATCTTGTTTTGACGTGCACGGCGGCGGCTGCTCCAGGGTCCTCCAGGGTGACAAAGCGTCTCCCCACCATCAGGCGGTGGCCTGCCGCGGTGCTGACCACAACATCGCAGCCCTCGCCCAAGGCGCTGCACTGCCGCTTGGCAGCCTGCAGCGAATGGAAGCTCAGGTCTGCAGCCTCGGTGCCCACAAAGGATTTCCCAGGGAAAGTCATGTATAAATCTGGCGGGGATGGAAGAGGGCAGGTGAGAGGCGAGCACACCTCACCTCTAGCAGGGAGGGTCCGGGGCAATGGTCCCTGCGGGCCAGCCAGCATCGTCCCTCCTGCTCTTTTTAGAGCCCCTTCCCACAAGCTTTCCCTTTGTGTTCCTTTGCATAGGGAACGAAAAAGGAACCCTTAAAAGTGCAGCAATGGGAGGAACCAAGGCAAGGAAGGGAAGGGGATCCAGACAATGCAGCAGCTGGCCAGAAGGTGTTGTCCACCACCAAAGACTGAGGCTTTCTTGAGCCCACCTTTAGAGCCCTGCCCGAGAGGGCAATTCGGCCTCCTATTCCCTGTAGCTCTGTCTCCTTCCTGGCCATACTTAGGTACCCCTGTTGTCTTACCCCACCCTACCCTTCTACTATCAGCCACAAAACTGTCAAAGAGTATATTCATGAGCTGGAATAGAGCATGGTAACAAGGTCAGCCAAGGAATAGGCATAGCAACTAAGCCAGCCAATGAGGACTGTTTGGAAACTGAAACTAGAAGTAGCCTAGGCGTGGCTCTATATCAAGCTCTGAGTCTGTCTATTGAAAATGAAACTAACTTGCTTTCCTGCCTGCTGAACGAAAGGGAAACTGATGTCTGTTTCTGAGCTCCTGAGTTTCATGTTCTGCTCTGGACCTGTAACGAACCTGCTTCTGCTTGAGTTTGCTCCATGTTGGGAGAAATCTACAACTGGTATTGTAAAATTTACTTCATGTGTTTATAAAGAAGTTAAACGAAGCCTCAGCCGTCTGTTTTTACTTGGCGCTGAATTCACGCTGCAATACTGTGAACAAAAACCCCAACTGTCTGCAGCTTCCGCCTTGCCATGGGGGTGGGTGGGTTCCTCTAAGTATCACTTGTGTGGAAAAGTTGTCTGCCAGACAGCAGAGCTGCGGGACGCAGGGGCAAGGAGTCGTGCTCTTCCCCACCAGCTCTTACCGCTTTGGCGCGGAGCCTGGCAGATCCACCGGTGAGGCCTGTGGCACGGCTCGGCCTTCAGGAAGCCAGAGGTCAGAGCAAGCATGCAGATTGCCATGCTCGATGGCTCCAGGGAAAACATGAAGCTACATGGGAAAGAATTAAAGAAAGAGGAGACGATGTGGTGGGGGAAGTCAGTTGGCTCTACAACACACCTGGCCCAGTCCGTGAAGATACCAGTGGCTCTACAGGCCAACCTGCTCGGCTTGGATAGAGTTCGCTTTGGCCATTTTTCTGGGTGGAGTAGATGCATCCGAGTAGAGACCTTTTCGGAGGGGAGCCTCAGGGGTGGGGAGGCCTCTTACCGCCTCAGCGCTTGGTTGAACCGGGACCCATCCAGCCAGTTCCACAGATCTCTGCCACTGCTGTGCAATCCTGTCCAGAGGCTCCCTGGCACTTGCCCCTGCAGCCACATCTGCAATGCACACACAAGGGGCGGCGCATTCCGCTGGGTAGGATTCCTGGCCACCCAGAAGCCAAACCCACCAGAACCGCCCGCTGCTCCTCCGCCACCCGCCCGAATCTCTGGCCACAACTCTGCAGCAGACCGGCCCCAGGGGAGGCAAGGTCCTTCTCCCCTTGCTGTGCTCAGATCTTCCCAAGAAGGTGCAGACTGGGTGGGCCCTGTTGCTCCAGGTGACCCTGTACCGGAAGCTCCCGGCCCCAAAGCTCAACTGCTAACCAGATCCTGCGGGCTGTTCAGGGAGAGCAGGCTTCCCCCGTGGAACCGCTGGCAGAACCTCTGCGCCTGGCTCCACTCAAGAGCTGCACCCAGCACGAAGAAGAGGCATTTGTCCTTCCAAGGTCTCCAGCCCTTAGAATGGGGGCAGTGCACATCTGGGGAGAAAAGAGCAGGCGGAGGGTGGCCTGAGAACACAGCTGGCTTCCTCCTGCCTGGGAGTGAGGGAGCAAGGACCCCGATCCTGGGCAGGGCTTTGGGGGGCAGGGCGGGGCAGATGGGGCCAGGAGACGCATTCAATCCATCCCAGCTCTTTTCTTTGCCCAGAGCGGTGGTCGCCAACCGGTGGGCCGGGGACCACTGGTGGTCTGCGAGAAAAAATTGGTGGTCTGCAGAGAAATGTCACCCCCCCAAAGCAATTAATCCAGGTTACGCGGGAACACAAGGCTGCGCCGCCCATATGGCAGTGCAGAGTTCCTGACGGGAAAAAAGTGAGGACCTACCCCAATCCAGGAAAAAGTATAAGGCCTGAGGAGTGCATTTTCCCAGATACAGCGTGGCGTTGGCGGCTTCTTGAAACAAGCAGAGCCCCGAGTGCAGATTTTGCAGACGCATGTCCGGCAAGAGGCGGAAGCTGCTCCGAGGGTCCGGAGAGCAGTCCCAGCTGCTCAGGATAGAGGAGCCACCTGAGGCCACCTGCACAGAACGGACCAAGAGTGGCTCACGTGGCTATAACGTTGAACTGGTTTCTAAATTACTTGAGCACGTTTGGTCTGAAGGACCCAGGAGGGCCCACACCCTCACAAAACCAGCCTTTGTTGTGGTTTGTTGGCAGCAGGTACGGGTGGCTGAGGTCTCGGAGAGCGAGGACTCGGATGCGGGGCCTGCGTGTGATGCAGGGATGGGACCAGGACCATCAGGGAGTGGAGTGCTGCCTTCGGAGATTGTGGAGGCTGGCAGCAGTGATGAGGAGGTTCCTGAGGAGCCTGTGCCAAGTGCACGTGCACGCAGGACTGCTCGAAGGAAAGAGCAGCTGCAACAGCAGGGGTGACTCGGGAATAAGGCTGCAAGGTGATGGCCCCTCCCTTAAGGGATAAAAGCCAGCTGAGAAACTGGAGTTCTTTGCAGGAAGCAAAGAAGTTCTTGCCCTTCAAGACTTGTGGAAGTTCGGACTATCTTGGTTTGTATTTGAAGACTTTTTGTTTGGAATATTTTATGGCAACTTCACCTAGTGCTTTCGGCAGCCTTGCACAACCTTGGCAAGGCTCGTTCTTATCAGAGACAATTCGTTCGAAACAGCCTTTTAACCGTGAAGGAACAGACTTTGTAAAGAATCATTCAAAGGGTTTGCTGTTACCTCCATTTTGTGTTTGTTTCCGAACAGTCTTCAGACTTAGCCGGGGGTTTTCAGGGACAAAGAAGACAAACAAGCAAAATAGGCCATCAAAGATGCAAATAAGTCACGACTGACCAGAAGACAGGCAGGAGGGTCTGCCACGTTGCGGAGTCGACCGTTCAGCTGCAATCCCCAGAGAGCCCGTGAGGCACATGGGCCAGGCAGGGGCTGGAGATGGAGGATGGACCGCTCTGGGTCTGTGCAGAGAACCAAAGCCTTCCCTCTGATCCGGAGGAGGCCAAACCACACAAAAGGACGAGCTGGAACACCCGGGGGGGCGGGGGGGAGAAGGAGAGGAGAAGCAAAACACTCTGGTTCACCATATATTTTCAAAAGGGCACCGGAGTGAACTTAGTTAGTTGTTTACTTTATTGTCATTGCACCTCATACAATGAAATCAAACACCATCTTCAGGGCACATCATGGCCATGAAAATAAACACCACCGCACATCCTTCACATTCCGTGCAATTGAATTGAAATCCCCTGATATTGCATTAATATTGCACTATACAGTAGAATTCAATAAGAGTTACCAGGGATAGAAGCTGTTTTTTCAGCCTATTTGTCCTTGTTTTTATTGTCCTGTACCGTCTGCCAGATGGTAATAGTTCCAAAAAAAAAAGGGTGCCCAGGATGAGACGGATCTTTGAGGATGTTTTGAACTTTCTTAAGGCAGCGGGAGCTCTAAAGCTCTTCCAAAGAAGGGAGAGGGCAACCAATGATCCTCTGGGCAATGATGTTAACCCTCTGGAGCGCTGTCCTATCTGACCCTGTGCAACTGGCAAACCATACAAAAGTGCAGTAAGTTAAGATACTCTCTATAGTAGAAGGTCACCAGCAGTCTTTCATTCCGTTGTTGTTTCCTGAGAAGCCTCAGGTAGTATAACCTCTGCTGGGCCCTTTTGACCAGGGCTGCGTTGTGGGCACCCCAGGTCAGGTCCTCTTTTAGGGTGACACCCAGAAACTTAAATCTGGCCACTTGCTCCACTTGCTCTCCGTTGATAAGCAAGGGTTGGATGTCTGATCTGTTCCTTCTAGAGTGCACTATAAGCTCCTTGGTCTTATTGGTGTTGAGGACCAAGTTATTGTCTCCACACCACGAAAGCAACCGGTCCACCTCATCTCGATAGGCAGACTCATCCCCACCCCCCAGGACCTTAACTCATCTTAACCCTTGTCTGTGAGAGCTCTGGAAGAGGATGATGGGCTGGAATTTTCGTGAATAACTGTCTTAATTTCTTTTGGGGGAGGGCGGGGGGGGGGTCATCCCCAGATAGACAGTGGACCCAGGACTGGGCAGCAGCTGGAGGCAAATCCCAAAAAGGAGGAAGCAGGGAAGGAAGGGATCCCTCAAAACCACCAACAAAGAGAGGTGAACGAAGAGGCCAGCTGGGATGTGCAAAGGTGAATTCAGCACCCACGGACCGGCCGCTGCATTATCTCGATGCCCCAACAGAAACACCCCCATCGGGGCAGCCATAGTTGGTGTCCACCCACCCCATCAAAGTTCCCCCCTCCGCCCCAGCTGACTTTACCTGGCTCTTCACTGGGTGGGCTGATCTGCACCTCCGGAGGCCTCTTCGCCACCAGCTGGCTCCAGCTCACCACGTTCCCAGGGAATTTCCACCTGTCTCTCGAGGCCGACAGCTGCTTCACTGAGAACTCGGAAAGGGCTCGGTCCCACAGGTTCACTTCACTCAGATCCCCCACGTAGGAGCTGGCCCCTGCAAGGGGACCCTGGTCAGCAAAGCCCCCTGCCTTACGCCACACACACACACACACATTGTGGATAAATGAGGAACTACAAGGCAGGATGCTTCTCTCGCCTTACGGAGAAAAGTGTGTGTGTGTGTGTGTGGAGGTCGCTTGAGATGGTAATGGCTGTTGCTCCTGGCTCCAGTGCAGACCTGCCACGAATACCACGGTGCAAATTAGAGCAAGGAGGCACGGGATGCTGCGGGTCCCACCCCTGAGGGAGATACACCTGGTGGGACCTAGAAGAAGCGCCTTCTCTGTGGTGGCTCCGTCTCTCTGGAACATCATCCCCCCCAGAGATTAGAACGGCCCCCTCATTAATACTATTCCGAAAGGCACTGAAGACCTGGTTTTGCCAGCGGGCCTGGGGAACCCAGAGACAGATAGAACCCATCAGATGGCTAGTGTGACCCACTGTCGTCAGGGTGGGGGGGTTGGGGGTGGGAGTTGGTTTTTGTTTTGTTTTGCTTTTTGTTTTCCCAAATTTTGTTCTATTGTACTTTACTAATTTATTTGATTCTTTTTGTTAGTTCTTATTGTTTTTGTTTTTATTTTTTTGTTTTAAATATGATTTTACATTCTGTAAGTTGCCTTGAGTCGCCATGGGCGAATAGGCTGCAATATAATATAAATTAAATAAGTAAGTAAGTAAGTAAGCAAGCAAGTAAATAAATCATCCCCCAAGATACTCAGTCAAGACTCACCCCTGCGGCTGCCTTCCAGCTGCCCTAAACTGAGTCTTCCTCCCAGGGATAGCCCCTTCCACAGGAAGCCAGTGCTTTCAGACACGTCTGGCTGCCAGGTCTCTCCATCCACGAAGACTTCGAAGGGAGCCACGCTGGGAGTGTTGGTGACCGAGACGGCCAGGTGGTGCCAGCAGCCATCCAGAAGGGGGACTCGGGTGACCCTGAACAGCAGGGCTCTGCAAGCAGAACCAGAGCAGGGCGCGTGGGGAAAAGGTTCCCTCTGCGCTGCTCATTCCCAGGCAGGAGGACCGTGTGGCCAATGGGGAGAGAGGGTCGCCAGGGGAAGGGTCTGCGGATTTGTAGGGGGTCGATGGGTGCAGGGCCCTGCTCCCCTCACCCCTTGGTGTGGAATTCCAGTCCGGAAGGGGAGAGAAGGAAGAGCGCAAACTCGGCCCGCTGCTGCCACTTCAAGGAGTAGCTGACTGCGCACATCCGAGGAGAGTCCAGGAAGGAGCTTCGGATCCACAGCCCAAGGGTGAAGTTGCCCAGGTAGCGGTGGACGGCATCCTCCAGCTGCAGGCTGCTCCCGTGGCGGAAGACAAGTCAGAGGACAGCGGATACTCTGGAAGAAGATGCCAAGGGGTGAGGGCATCCCAGGGGGGCAACAGAGGCGCTGCGTCCCTTCCAAGGGAATTCTGCTTTTCCCTCTGATCTGGAGGCAGCCATCTTTGACTAAGGGACCTCTTGCCTCCGTAGTTCCAGTGCCTGGCTACGAGTTGGGCTCTCCCAGAAGGGCTCCCTCCATGAGGAGGAGACCAGAACGGCCACCAAAGAAGAAGCAGCCCATGCTCAGACCCTTCTCCAACTGAGTAGGGTTGGGATGTACCGGCCAGGCCAGGCCTGTCCACCTCCCTTCTGAGGGGGCTGCTTGTGCCCCTTGCTGTGCCTGCTTGACCAACCTACCCTGGCTGGACCAACCTACCAAGGGAAGCGTTGGCTACGGTGGCTCCACTTATCTGCAAGGAGCTGACGTTCGCAAGGAAGACCTCTTGGCTGTCCGACAGCCGGAAGTGCTCCTGGTGGTTGAAGAAGCAGGCAAAGCCATCTGGGTAGCTGATGAAGCTCCAGGTGTTGAGGCCGGGGGGCAAAGGGGCACGAGGATAGTCCTGGTGCACCAAAAACCTGCCGTGTTCGCTAAAGATGCTGCCGTGGAGGTGAGTGGCGTTGTACTCAAAGATGATCAAGAAGAGGGTGCCATTCGGATGGAAGCAGGTCAAAGCCAGAGAGAAAGTGGCATGGCCAGGCAAAGAGAAGGTGACATCAGCTGTGGCATAAGGACCCATCCCACCGGGGAGGAGAAACCGAACAGCCTCTGGAGGGCCACAGAAATCTGCCAGCAAAGAGCAGAATGAATTAGGTCTCCTTCAAGGGAATCCAGAAAGAGCAACCTGTGAATTGGGAGGGAATTTACCGCCGGGTTCTGAAATAGGATTCAGATGTGAGGCTCCCGGCCTAGGAAAGGACCCAACTTCCAACAAAAAATATATGGAATGTGCGGAAATGGACATGCTCACATTAAAAATGAAAGAGAAGGAGAACTCCAAGCATTATTTAATCTGGCACAAATGGTATGAATGGGTAGAGAATAGATATAAGGAATAAGGAGAGAAGATTAACTGTAAGAGACCTGAAGAAAATGATTTGTGGATATGTAAAATATATAAGTATATAAGATAGAACTAATTATAGATTAAGATAACAGTTATTGGTGAATGCATATTAAATGTATTAGGGACTATAAGATAACAATGTCTGTAGATGTTAAAACGCTGTTGAAAATGTGAATATGATTTGAGTTGTATTGGTGGAAAACACAATTATATATATATTTTCTTAAGTTTTCGCGGGTACTTACATGTATGGTATTCAGCTTTGTTCGGGTATTTTCCCACGTCATTATAGTTGTGCTTTTAAAGTTGTAGCAACGTTTTGGCAGAATCTCATCTGCCATCATCAGGTGTTGCTACAACTTTAAAAGCACAACTATAATGACGTATACACACACACACACACACACACACACACACCAGAGGCCTAGTCTTTATATATATTTATATATATATATATATAGACCAGAGGCCTAGTCTTCTGGACTCGGCACACAAAAAGATTCCCGAATCACGCTTCCCATTGTGGGAGCCACCACTGAGTCCCACAACAACACAAGAGTAAGAGGTTATTCTTCTATCTACAGGCTTTCACACTTCCTCGGTTATCTAGAAGCTGCCAGTTTGAGGGCTATTAGAAAAGGCAGCCTGGGTGCCTGGCAATTCCCACCCCAATTCATTGCACTCACCATATTGGAGTTGGCAGATGAAACCTAGGTACTCGGCTGCGGGGCGCACCTGGCAAGGTCTGGCCTTCCACGTCCCATGCTGTCCATCATCCAGGGGCTGAAGAGTGAGTACCGCACACTGGTCCTGCCCTACAGCTGGGGCTGGGAAGGAAGAGGAGGGGGGGAATTCTCTCATCGTACTTGAGAGAAAAGTCAGCCTCCCACTCCTCCAGGACACTCTGCAGCCTATTCCCACAAGTAGCGTAAAACTTTTTAAAATCCATGAATGGTCTTGTCATGTCCCTGGTGGAGACTGAGGGAGAAGAGGAACAGCCGACAGGGAGTAGAAGTGTGGCTCCGGAGGTTGTGGAGGAGACTGGGGAAGGGCAGAGGCCGGCTGGGCAGTCAGAGGAGGCCCCAGGCCTATCCCCTCTCTATCTTAGGGCACACAAGGAGGAAAGGATAAGGGAGAGATGTGGTCTACTGGGGAAGAGAGGGCCTTGATCCTCTTCATGGGCTGCAGCTGTGACAACTGGATAAGAGGACGGACATGCGTACAGCGAGTGATAGAAACAAAGCATGGAAATATCTCTAGTTTATTGTTCCTCTCTGTGAGTTTGGCATCCTTCCCAGTGTGTGTTCTGATATCTGTGGACGTCTTCAAGCCCTTATCTTGCCTAGTTTGTGTTGTTTTTTACTCTTTATAATTTAAACAGCATTTCCTCCTTCTCGTAACTGCTTGTGTGGGAGTTTTTTTGTCTCCAGTCAAGGATATTTGGAGCTTGGAAGCAAAGTGAAGGAATTAAAGGGGCTTCACCTGCTTTTTGTGACTGTGTTTATTTTGTATCCCACCCTGGGTCATCACAGGGCTGTGAACACCCTCACTCTGTACCATAAAGCTCCAACATCATTTTCATTAATGCAGCACAATAATGTTATAGAAATGTTGTGCTGTAATAGGATAATAGGGATTTTTGTTTTTTTGTTCTGCCATTTATGATTTCATTTTAATTATAACCCAGAATGCTCTTCAAAAAAAAGGGGGAAATGTCAAGACAAATAACAGATTTCAGCCATGTAACGCAGGGGCCCAGAAAAGTACCTGAGTTCCACCGGAGGTAGGTGGGGGCCGAGGCATCGCTCCACTTCCACAGGGCCCCCAGGTGCAGACCGATCCACAGGTGCCAGCCATCCTCAGGAAAAGCACCTGGAGAGGAGGGGAGGAGCAGAACCAGCAGGGACGAGTCACCTGAAGAGCACTGGGCCCCTTTCTTTCTCCATCCAGCACGCGCAGGGTGGACACGGCCATTCTCAGAAGACCAAAAGCAGAAAAGCGGCTGAGCCTGACCGTTCCAACTGGGTCACTTTTGATCAGCCTGTCGAACTTTGAAAGCTGATCAGGACTCAGGGCCCCCGGGGAATCGGCAGACATCGTACTTGAGAGAAAAGTGTTCTCCTCTTCATCGTGGATAATGGCCAAGTTCCCTCCGAGCTCCTGGCAGAAAGATTGGGCCTCTCCCCACGACCTCTGTTCCCGCAAGGATGGGAAATAGAAGGCGTAGCAGTGAGAGCGGAATCGTACTTTTCTGGTGCTGCTGGAAGAGGCGTCTGGACGAGAGAAAGATGCGGGTTTCAGAAACGTCCGTGGAGATTCTCAAACACCCAGGTTGTGGTTCCAAAGAGAAACTGACTTCATGCCAAGGAGAAGGAACCTAGCAAAGCCTGCTACTTCTCCAGAAAGGGCAGAGATAATTCTCCGGGTTCAGAACCACTCTACTACGAAGTAACAGTAAGGTGAGAACTCAGCAAGGAGCTCCTTTTTGCTTTCATGTCCTGAGAATGAGTTGCCTCGTGTGTGTAACAGATGTGGACTGAGTGAGGTTTGATTAGGAGGAGACATAGGATGCCTTTCTCTGCATTGCCATGGTGCAACCCTAACCCTCATCGAATTCCATTTTCCCACAGCACCTGTCCTGTGCTATTCCTCCTCCTGGTTTGGGGTTGGGAGGGAGAAAGAGCGAGTCCAATGTTCTCCTTGCCCTACCTTTTACCGGCTTCTCACAAATAAATGAGGTGCTGGCCTCGCAGTCCCAGTCTCTCCACTGTGCAGCGTAGATACCCACAAGCTGGATGCAAGGCTTCTCCCCGGGGTGGCCCTGGAGCCAGCGGCTGGGGAAATGGAAGAACCCAACACCAAGGACTGAGCCAGAGATTTAAAAGGGGATTCCATGCAAAAAAAAGAATGTCTCTGGATGTTCCGTGACCTTGGAAGATCCTCCTCAGTCAGGAAGCTCAATAGCAGGAACCGTGAGAGGGATCTTGGAGTCTTAGTGGACAACCAGCTAAACAGGAGCCAGCCGTGTGCAGCAGCAGCCACCAAAAAAGCCAATGCAATCCTAAATTGCATTAACAGAGGGATACAATCGAGATCAAGTGAGGTACTAATGCCACTCTATAAAGCCTTAGTAAGACCACACCTAGAGTACTGCATCCAGTTTTGGTCACCACACTATAAAAAGGATGTTGAGACTCTAGAAAAAGTGCAGAGAAGAACAACCAGGATGATGAGGGGACTGGAGGCTAAAACATACGAAGAACGGTTGCAGGAACTGGGCTTGGCTAGTCTAGAAGGGCCAGGGGAGACAGGATAGCATCTTCCAATATTTGAGGGGCTGCCACAGAGAGGAGGGGGTCAAGCTATTTTCTAAAGCACCTGTAGGTTAGACCAGGAATAATGGATGGAAACTGAACAAGGAGAGATTTAACCTGGAAATAAGGAGAAACTTTCTGACAGTGAGAACAATCAACCAAGTGGCCCTCGGATGTTGTGAGAGCATCATCACTTGAGACTTTCAAGAAGAGACGGGACTGTCATTTGTCAGAAATGGTGCAGGGTCTCCCGCTTGGATGGGGGGTTGGACTCAATGACCTACAAGGTCCCTTCCAACTCTGATGATCTGTTATCTCTTATCTGAGATGATGGGAGAGGAAAGGCTGACGGAGGCCAACTCTGCAGGCTTTCTGTACATTGGCTGAATCCTCCCTTCTCTTGGAACACCAGGCAACCAAACACCAAGCTCTTTCCTCCCTCACCTGTACCAACTCTGTGATATTGGAGTGCCATCCACCCAGGTGAGCTGAGCCTCTCGCCATGCCAGTCCAATCCAGAAGTACGATGCATGACCCCTGGCACCTTCGGTAAGGTCCCTCAGGAACATCTGTGCCAAGGCAAGTTTCAAAGGCAAGGTTGAGACCACAGCAGCATTTTCTCTGCTCCTACAGAAACTGGGCGGGCTTAAACTTACCTATGGCTAATGCAGCAACAGAGCTGTCTTCGTGGCAGCTGGACCCAAGCCAACCCCTTGCATGGCTAGTTTTCCACCCCCATCCTCCTCTTTTTATTCCCCGAGAGAGTGCGGATTGCAAATACCACCTCTTACTTGCTTGCTATAATCCTTGATGACCACTAGATCTGCATTTTGGTCCTGACAGAAGACTCTGGCCTCCTTCCAGGAGAGAACAGGAGCAGCCGGGAGGTAGAGGCAGAACTCATCTCTGTATGGGATCCACTTTGGGGGGCATTGCCCCAGTCCTGCATGCAGAAGCAGTAAAGGTGCATCTTGGATCAGGGTTTTTGTTGCTAGACAGAAAAGGGCTAAGCCTTAGTCCTACGGTGTTTAGTTCCACTTAGTCCTACAACAGTTCCTGACACATCAGGCCAAGATTCAACCTTCCCAAGTATGGCCACTTATCACAGGCAACGGTGGAGCACCCAGACGATCTGTCCTTCTAACTATAGGCCAGCTTTCTTCCTTGGTCTAACATCAACTTGGCACTGATTCTGCAGGTAATCTTCTACTGTAGCAGGTTCTGTGTCTCTCTCTCTGTCCTCACTCACACAACCAGACTCACATGGCCTGTTAGGATCCACAGGCTAAAATCTTTCCATCCAAATAATAAAATGAGCTTTGGCAGACCCAACAGTAGAAGAAATGAGAGGACATTAAAAGGAAATATTTATATATAAGGAAAACCAATATAAAATGTTCTATCGTTGACATTTGGCATCCTCAAGACTGGCTAAGATTTACCCAAATTTAAAACCAAATTGTTGGAAGTGTGGACAACAACAAGGTACCTTGATTCATTCTTGATGGACATGCCCCAAAGTGAAAAAATACTGGAAAAGGATTAAAATGTGGTTAGAAGAGTTGACTAAAAAACAAAATTGATTTTGTCCCGGAATTATTTCTCTTAGGAATAATAAAAAAACTATAATAGAAAGACAAAATATCTTATATTACATATATTAACAGCAGCAAGAATTTCATATGCTCAGTACGGAAAGAAAAACTCCATACCACCTGAAGGATTAATAATAATAATAAAAAATTAGAGTGTGTGGAAATAGATAAATTAACTATGGAATTAAAAGGCAAAACAGACACAGAATACAATGCAGTATGGGAAACACGGTTTATTCAGATTGATAATAGATATAAGAGTAGAAAATGTAAATAATGTATATAATAAATAAGAAGGTATGAAAGTATTATGTATTGTAAGTTTTGATAGGACGCGTAAATGTGTATATAATGTCACAGCGCCGTTTAATAACTATTGGTGTTATGTATAAATGGAAAAAAAACCTCAATAAAGCATTCTTTAAAATAAATAAATAAATAAAAGGAAATATTTTTGAAAGAGAGGACCTTGGGAAGAGTGTGATAACCTCAGACCAGTGTGATAGTAAGGGGGATCTCAGTCCGCGTAGATAAAGGATTAAATGAAGTACCCACTCACCAGAATGTACGAGGAGCAATGCCAAAAAACCCCATACTACCTTCCAGTGCGATTCTGCTCCACCCATCTCAACGGGTCCTAAAACCAGAGGAAAAACTGTTGTTTTCCTTCGGCTGCCTCTGGGGTGTGAAAACACCTTTAAAGTGGACACATTTCCACCATGGATCGAGCCAAGCTGGGGGTCTCCCTTAAGAGCTGCCCAATTATTCGGTAACACCCCCCCATCCTACCCCATCGTGCAACGTGGGGCAAGGGGTCCGGCCGCATCTCTGGGCATCCTCCTCTGCCCCATGGATCAGGCAGCCAGAGCACCACCTCTCCTCTCTCTCTCTCTTTGTGGCTGGGCCAAGACCCCCTCAGAGACCCTCTGGGCCCTACCTGCCTCCACTGGCCCCGCTAACTCGAAGGCAGGCTTCTCTGGTGAGGCCTCTGCCACTAGGCCTCAACGGGCCTCCCCCAGGAACTGTAGCAAGGACGGGGGCCAGTGCTATGGAGAATAAACCTGGGAATCCAGATTTATTTATTTATTTATGTTATTTATTGATTTGATTTGTCAACCGCTTACAAGATAACAGGTATAAGTATAAACATAGTTATGAATGCATGAAATGGATACATATAAGAGAAATAAAAAGAAACAATAGGACAGGGACGGTAGGCACATTTGGTGCGCTTATGCACGCCCCCTACAGACCTCTTAGGAAAGGGGTGAGACGTCAATAGTAGACAGTCTAAGGTTAAAGTTTTGGGGGTTTGGGGAAGAAACCCAAAACCTCCCTAGAAACCTGCTCCTCGTCCAAGGGCCAGAGCAGCAAGAGGCCTCTTGCAAACAGACATACGTACCTGCCTGAATGCTTCCTACCTGGGCTTCCGTCTCCTCACCTGGCCACAAGCAAGAGCCTCCCCAGGCCCGCCATCTGCAGAGACCCTCCACGGCTTGCCCCGAAAGAGAGGCGCAACCCATGTCAACCGCCTTTTCCAGAGAGGCTTTTCCTGAAGAGGTTCCCCGGCTGGCTTCCCCTTGGTTTGGGGCTACCTAAAGTCCTTCTGTGCCTTCAGGCTCCGGTTGTTAAGCCTTTGTGGCTGCCTCGCGAGTAAGAATTTGCCTGCTTTTTTTTTTTTTTTTTTAAATAATAACAGCCACTTATAGAAAATATCAACCAATACCGAGGCATGGAAAAAATCATGAGCAGGTTCATATTTGGAAAGGCAGATGGGTGACTTTTAATTAACAACAATCAAAGCATCTCAAGCTTAAAATATGACTTGACAGATCCGTAATGGTGCACCGGGAAAGCAGAAGCAGCCAAGCCTTTTTGGATCCCTTCATGATTTGATGCAGCTCTGGCTGCTTGTCATTCAAACATCTAAGATGGGCTAAATTCAGTATTTTCACATGTGCTAAATTCGACCAGTGAAATTAAAAGGGGATGAAGATGAGAACACACTATTGAACAACATTTTTTACTAAGGGTCTGAGAATCACGGATTTGAAAATCAAAATTCACTATGTAGTACTGGCTCCTCATGAAATTAGCACCTCTGTAGATCATCAATGTCAACATTATTTTCTTCTAATTATGACATACCAGAACATATTTTAATATTACTATTGCAGCAGCATAGCAGTATGATATTCTCTTCACTTGTGAACTCTTGTCAGAAAGACATTCATTTTTGAAGTAGAGACTAACTTAAAAAATTAAGAAAATATATCTTTTACAAAACTTATGGAGGCTGCTGAGGTTCAGCCCCCCAACCAAATCACACCCCAAGCGTGTTCTCCAAAATGGGAAACAGAGAAGGACTGAGGGCGTTTGCTCCAAGGATGCCTGGTATCCAATGCAAGCAAAAGGACAAAAAGGAATCAGAACTGGAGAGTTGGAGGGACCTTGGAGGTCTTCTAGTAGGACCCCCTTGCTTAAACAGGAGACCCTGTTCTATTTCAAGGAAATGGATCTCCGTGTAGGAGCCCCCCTTCTCTGTAAAAACGAGAGCTTCTCTGGAAGCAGCCTGTGACTGACTAAAAAGAGACGAGAGGCAGAGTCCGAGCCATCGGATCTACTAGAGAGTCAGATTTATCCTCTGGACAGTCTCAGCAGCGAAAGTATCAACTCAAGGGAAGCCCAGGAGGTGCAACTAAGAAAAATAAAGAAAACACCTCACTAAGAAACGCACCCCGAGGAGTAAGACCAGCTGGCTACAGTCTGTAGCAATGCCCAGCTTGCCATCACCAAGCAAGCCCTGAGGATCTGGTGCAAGATTTGGGGCTGGAGGGCTTACGCGCATCTCCTGGGCTGGTCAGGAGATTGTGCTAGAAAACCACCAGAACAGGGAAGTCCTGCGAGATGCAGCAAAGAGAGAGACATTTTCAGAAAATATCTGGAATCTGAAGTCCAGCAATGGGTCAATGCTTCTCCTCCCTTGCCAGTTATTCCCCAAGGCAGGCAGGAAGCTAATTCAGCTCGGAAAGGCTGCAGCGGTTCCACAGCAGAGAATGGGGTCGCAGCAGCAGCACCAGCAGCACCAGCAGCCATTCCGGGGAAAACAGGGCTGGGGCTCAGGCAAAACTTCCTGGCACGAGCCGCTCGGCTGCTCCGTGAAGACCGGCTTCTCCTTGGAGAGCTGATCCGGCTGCAGCCGGCCTCCGTGCCGGGGAAGCACCTTCTCGGACTTGACGGCGAGGAAGGCCGCGAGGTCCAAGTCAAGCATTGCCACCCCTCCGCGTGGGGTGGGGGTGTTTTGCCGGCACTGGGGACACGGGACCCACCACTGCTCGTTAGCCACCACATTGAGGCGCCGGATACAGGCCTGGCAAAAGGCGTGGCCGCAGTGGAGGCGGCGAGGGAGGCGGGCAGAGAGGTCGTAGGAGCAGTAACAGATGACACACTCGAGTTTGAGGTTGCTGGGATTGGAGACAGTGATCTCCAGGCCGGGTTTGGCTGCCTCGTCGTCCTCAGGCCCGGAAGGCAGAGCAGTCCTGCAGGGAGGAATGCAAGAGAAGAGTCGTTCAGGGCCAGCCGCGGACTGGACTTGGGCAGCAGCTCCAGTGGGTCTCGGTTGCCGCTCGGTCAAAAGCTCAGGGACTGCCTCTGAACGCCCGTCAGTCTGAAACTCCTCAGTCTACTCCCGATTCTCTTTCAGAAGCTCTGAACTACGAGAGCAGGCATGTCCAAAATCCGGCCCAGGGGCCCAATTGCAGCCCGTTTTCAAATTTCGAGTGTCCCGCAGCCTCTTGTCCCCGCCGGCTCATCCTGTCACTCATCCCCACCGGCCAGCGTTTTTCCCCTTCACCGCACAGCAGGGTCGGCCCCCACACATTTTCACCTCACCAAATCTGGCCCTCCTTGCAAAAAAAAAGTTTGGACACCCCTGTACTAGAGTAAATAAAAAATAAAAAAAAAATAAAAAAGAGGAGGGACACAATTTCCCCTGTGATGTGGACAGCTGGGTTGCTGGCTAAGGAATGTCAGGTTTTTAGATGGTGCCTTGGAGGATCCTGTGTGGCACCACCTGCAGTTTTTGTGTGAAGATATCCCTTGAAAGCAGGGGACAGCCCGTTGGCCAAGCCAATCACTTAAGAGCCTTAATTCAAGTGAAAAGCGAGAGAATTAGATGGGAACCCCTGCCAAATGCAGCACCCCAAAAGGGGCGACCTCCACAAACGGCCTCCAGGCTGCGGTCAGCAGGCCAAGATCCCTTGCAAAGGGTTCACCTTACCCAAAGCCAAAGAGTGGAGGCTGGTGGGGCTCTGGGGCTACGTAATCAGCGGCAGGCTGGTTTCTGTGGGAGAAACTTACATTTCCTGCTCCTGCTGCATCTTCGCTCTCCTCCCGAGAAAGAAAGGGAGGCCGACAGCCTCTCACGCTGTTAAATTATACGAGAGGTTCACATTTCAGGCACAGTTGGTGGTACTGTTATCTACCATGAGGAGGCCAACTTCACAAGATAGAGTTACGGTTGTCCTGGCCAACAACATAGCCACAGAAACTGCAATTATGTGCTCCCTCCCTTGCCTGCCTCCTCCAACTCACCCCCCCCCCACCAGCACTGCTCTGGATAGTCAGTCATGAAACCACCTTTTGCACAGACACCTGAAGTGCTCACCTCCCACCCACAGGAGAAAGGACCCTTAGGATTTAAGTATTCCTGCACCTCCGGAGCCATCTGCAACCACCCCTGGGCCTCAGGGCCCCTATGCCCCTCCTTCTCCACAGGGCCTCTTCAACTCAGCCTCAGGGTCTGGACCTTGGGCTTCTGTCAAGGTGTGTGTGTGTGTGTGTGTGTGTGTGTGTGTGTGTGTGTGAGAGAGAGAGAGAGAGAGAGAGAGAGAGAGTGTTCTATCCTAAGGCTGAGAGAAGGATACCTGGAAGAGAGGGGCTGCTGGCTAGAGGAGCCTCAGGCAACCCCCTTGGGCAACGGGGAGAACAAGAGGCGTGGCGGTGGAGCATGCGAGGCAAGGATGCTGGTTTGTCTAGGTCATTGATGGTGAACCTTTTCGCTGCGGTGTGCCGAAAGTGCCGGCATTCACAATGCTATGTGCCCCCCCCCGCATGCGCGTGCTCGAGAGAAGCCTCTGCAGCCTTGGGAGGCCGAAAAACGGGCCCGTTTCGGCACTTCTAGTATTTCCTGAAGGCCTGCAGAGGCTGCAGAGGCTTCTCTCTCTCAAACTCCGCCAGAAATGAGTCTTTGGGACCCTGCAAGGCCTCCTGCTCCAAGAGGCTGCACCGGCAAAGACGTAGTCGCTGAACCGGTAGTAACACCGGTTGAATCCCACCCTTGATCAAAACCAAGTCTCCAAACACAAACCAGGATTGTCCAAACTTCCACAAGACTTGAAGTGCAAGAACTTCTTTGCTTCCTGCAAAGAATCACATCTCTGAGGGCTGGCTTTTATCCCTTGAGGGGACATCACCTTGCAGCCTTACTCCCGAGTTGCCTGTGCTGCTGCAGCTGCTCTTTCCTTCGAGCAGCACTGGGCACAGGCTCCTCGGGGGCCTCTTAATCACTGCTGCCAGCCTCCACAAGCTCCGAAGGCAGCATTCCACTCCCTGATGGTCCTGGCCCCATCCCTACATCACACGCAGGCCCCTCGTCCGAGTCCTCGCTCTCCGAGACCTCAGCCATGTGCATCTGTTGCCGGCGAACCACAACACTGCCATAACTAAGATCGGGGGAAAGAACAGACCACAGCCTAACTCCATGAAGCCTCACCCACATGGGGCGTAGACGTTCTGGGGTGCCACATTGCAAGTCGAGACATGGGGCTGAAGAAGGAAAGACCGTGGAGAAAAAATGCTGCTGTGGGCTTAACGGTTGAGCGTGCTAGACCCAGAGCAAGCCTTCTCTTGCTTGATTTCCTCCTGAACAAACAGCCGGCAGTGGGGCAGGCACCTGTCTGGCCACATTCCTCAACCCTTCACAGAATGCAGGGGGGTGGGATGTTTCATTTAAATGGGTTCCCATGAGACCGTGGGTGAGGGGGGGAGGAAAGGGGTGAGAGTCAGCCCTTCTGGGGGTAGGGGAGCATTTAGGTGGTAAATGCCTGCCTTCTGCTGCTTGCTTGCGTGCTGACCAATTTCTGGCTCCATCTGAACCCCCCCGCTCCCCTCCCCTTAGCTGGTCACAAGCAGCACACACTAAATCACACACACGTACGACAACTCTTGATTCCTTTCCCGTAACTGGGCGAAACTTGACCGGAGGGCGAAACGTTTTGGACCAAGTACTTCAAACGGACCAACTCACAGAACGTGTCCAAAACCCAGGACTCATGACTCCAGTGGCATTTGAAATTTGGCAAAGTTTTATAAAACTTTCTACGGCCTAAGATTATCAGAATACAAAACGTCATAAAACGTTTCCTGTGCTGATGTTTGACTATGTAAGACAGTTCTCGTGATGGGCCATTTTCAAGGCGGAAATGTCTCTGAATGTCTCCCAGTGAAGAAGGCCAGTCGAGAGACCTCCACCAGTATTGAAGGAACTGAGAAATCCGGTCAGGAAAAACCTCCCAACGGATGAGCCGATGGTCTGTGGGTTGCCCAGTGCAGAAACCGAAAGCAACGCCCTTCCTCTTATTTTTCTTTTGGCTTTTTTACTCTGCGCTAACAGGCTGCGCTGCTGTCCAGACCGCCTTAGCAATGAATTTTGTTTTCTTCTCCTTGGCTCAAAGCTGGACTCTGCTTTCCAGGCCTCAGGGAGCCAGCTCCAAAAACCCACAGTTCCCGAACTAGTCTGGCATAGATGCCTCCATGGAAAGGAGTCTGAAAGGGAAGCCAGGCAGGGCTGTCAGGGCGCGGCGGAGAACGAGGCAGGGTGTCACATACAGCAAGGGTGGCGGGGCAAGGCTGGCAAGGGAGACGTGGAATCTCGCCCTGCTGGGGTTGTGCCAAGGAACGCCCCTGGGTAACCTTCTGGAGCGTGCGTCCTTGGGAGGCATACGAAGCAGGTCCCAAGCCAGGGAGAAGTGAAGATAAGGAAAAGGAGAAGGAGAAGACCTCCACAAGGTGCAGAACAACTGGGCAAAGAAGGAGCCAGGGGTGCCCCTCCCAGGAGCACCAGGGAGACAGGCTGGCTGGGCAACAGCAAGTTTTATGACCCTCCTTATCAACAGAGAACTTTCACCACAGCCTCCCTTTAAAGGGCAGAGGCCAAGGGCCCCACCCTGAGCAAGCAAGGTCATGTGCCTGCCCCAGTCCAGTGCCCACTCTGCCTCCATTTGTCTTCTACCCACTCCCCTCCAGAGAAAGGACAGGGGCGAGGCTAGGGAAGGGAAGGCACGGCGGGCTCTGGCTGGTCCTCACAGACAGCGGGGGCAAATCCAGCTCCAGATCCATGGTTAGTGCCATACCCACCCTTCATGTTCCTTTGCCAGGGGAAGCTTTTCAACTCCTTCTTCATCGAAGGCTGGCCCGGAGCGCCTTCCTCTGCTGCCCATGTTGCCTTAGTGGAAATGGGGGAAAGAAAAGTTGACTGTTCCTTTAGGCTTCCCTCCCGGGCATCAGGGCACCCACCATTCTGGCAGAGGGCGGCTGTGGGGCAGGTGAGCGCAGCCACGTCCAGCCTCGACTGCTCCTCGATTAGGAGATGACGCAGCGGCACTTCCTACAGCAAGGTGAGCAGCGGCAGCAGAGGTAGCCGCAGCCGCCAGGATCCGGAGCTGCCTCTTGGTGGCTCTTCCAGCGGAAGGGCTCCGGAGCGTCCACCCTGGGGGGGGCCTTGAGGCTGGCGTAGGGGTTGGTGGGCCTGGCTTGAGACTCAGCCTGCGCTTGGCCGTTCCAAGCCAGAGAGGGAGATTTGGGGTCTGCCTCTTTCTGGGGGGCTGCCGAGCAGGAGCCCAGGACGTTGGGACCGAAGTCTTCCCCCAGGTAGTAACTCAGGAAGTCGTCCTTCAGTTGAGCCCGCGGAACGGCGACGCTGGCATAGGGGTTTTCGATGGTGAAGCCCCGGTCCATGGCTGCCTGCTCTCTGCCTGTCGATGCTCCCTGCAGGAACAGTGGCTGCGGCGGCCCCTACGGAGGGGAGGTATGTGGCACCAGACCTGCCCAGCTGCTGCTTCTCTTGTCCAGTTGCCGAAGAAAAGACGCTTGGAGACAAAAAGGAGATTTTTTTTATAGCAGAGCAAGAAAGGAGGCATGAAAAAGAATCAAATTGAAACTAACTTTGCTAAAACGACTTTGGCAGAAGTCAGGGACCAGCCACAACCACCCTTCTTCTGGAACAGAAGACTGGCAGCCTACAGAAAGGGGCATTGTGGATGGGGGTACTTTCCAAAGTACGAACTTCCTTCTGGCCTGGGGCACCTCCCAACTTTACCTGGTGACGGTGACACAAAACAACGACAAGGGCACCGAGAAAGTAAAAAAAAATGAGGAGGGGGTGGGGCAGTGGGTTGTCCCCAGCATTTGGTCCACAACTTTCAACAGGCTGAATTTCAACCAGTGGGCCTTGTTTCCCTGGCTCCTGGCTCTTTCTCCTGGGAGGGCAGCCCCCCCCGGTGACCTTCGCCCAGGCGAGGGGGGGGCTGTCTTTGGAAACCCCATGCTTGGATCCGGGAAAAGCAAGCTTCTCCTGGGAAGAGCTGCACCCGTGGGACTTCTCCCTCCCGAAGGCAAAGGGGGCTCCCGCCCTTGGGACGACGCAAAGGCTCCTGGAAACGAAGCGCGCCCAGCGGTGGAAGAGCTGAGCCGCCCCAGGTTGCCAGCCCAGCCCTCCTTCCCTCCCTTGGGTTAGACTGATAGCTGGACGCCTCTGCTGCTTGCCTGCCTGCCTGCCTTCTTCGCCCCGGCCCCGGCCCCGGAGCCCAGCCCCGCCGTCGCTGCCCGGGCAAGCGAGCCTTGGCTTCAGCGCGCTCCCGACCTACCTGGCAGGAACGTCGGGAAGAAGCCGTCGCCCTCCCGGCCGGCGCTGCCCTCGCTTTGCAACGGTCCGCTCCGCCTCCGGCCAGGGAGGGACCTGACGGCCGCGCCGCCTCCGCAAGTCGACCTTCTCCCGGCAGCAGCCGGCAGCGGCACCGCCCAGCAAAGGTCGACCGACGTGCCGAGCACCGGGGGGAGCCCGCCCGCCCGCCGCTCCGGGGCTCCAAGCGCAACCTCCAGGCGGCCCCCCCCTCGTTGAGAAAAGCCCCCTCCCCCGGGAGGGGTGTGTGTGTGTCAGTCTCCCCCCAGTCCGGCGCCCTCCTTCCGCCTGCGCCTTGCCACCGATCGCAGGGCTCCGGCAGCGGCAAAAGATCCCAGGGCCCACCGGGCAGGGGGCTAGGGATGCCCCCACCTCCAAATTCCCGCTCCTCATTGCCTGATGGAGGCCATTCCTCCCGCCCTGGAGGAGGGACGGAGGGGGGCTTCAAGAGATCTGGGCCAGCAACCCCTAGTCTTCGCTGCCCCCCACAGGGCGCCTGGCTCCCCCTCCCCACAGAGGGGGGCTCTTCCTACCCTGAGGCTGTGGGCGGAAAGGTTCCCAGGGCCTGCCAAAGGTGGCCTAAGGCATAGGAAGAAGGGTTGCAGGAACTGGGCTTGGCTAGACTGGGGAAGAGAAGGTCCAGGGGAGACAGGAGAGCATCTTCCAATATTTGAGGGGCTGCCACAGAGAGGAGGGGGGGTGTCAGCCTGTTTTCCAAGGCACCCGAAGGCCAGACAAGGAATAATGGATGGAAAGTGACCAAGGAGAGATTTAACCTGGTAATAAGGAGAAATTTTTCTGACAGGGAGAACAATCAACCAATGGAACAGAAGTGGCCTTTGGAGGTTGTGGGAGCTTCATCAGTGGAGGCTTTCAAGAAGAGATTGGACTGTCATTTGTCAGAAATAGGTCCTGCTTGGGTGAGGGGGGGGGTTGGTCTAGATGACCTATAAGGCCCCTTCCAACTCCGATTATCTGTTATCCGGCCCTTCTCCCCAAGGGACAGGCAGGCCGGGCAAGTGCTTTTCCCGAGAGCTGACGCTAGGGGTCAGCCCTCCCTTAGCCCTGGCCTGCTTCCCCTCCCTCCCTCCCTCTCAATGCTTGAGAGCTGAGGAGTCTGGGGTGGGAGGGGGTGTGTTATCTCAAAGGCCCCAGGTGAACTAATCTTATGGATAAGGTGCGCCTTATGGTCTGCCTGCCTTACATACTGTCCGACATATGGAAAGAACTACTAGGCAGGCGGTGTAACTTCCTTAAAGCAAGGAAACTGGAGATGCATAGGCACATGGAAATGAAATGAAAACTCTTTAACTTTCCCCCGGTTCCTCCCCGCTGGTTCCCAACGTGGGTTATTGTGCGTGCGACACTAGGCCGCACTGTCCTCACAACCTCCAGCAAGCCCAAGAGCCTCTGGCACCCTGAAGCTCAACCGCTCAGGCCCCACCACTTCAACCCCACGGGGGGGCTCTCCATCCAAGGGCTGTGAAAGCTCCCCTCGGCCCTGGTCCACGCGGCCGCCTCTTGTGAGCACAGGAGGGAGGTCCAGGCCAATCCAGTTGCCTCTTGCCAACAGGGGCCTAGCTGGCTTGATTCCCCACGCCCGCCCCCCCTCCAAGGGGGGGCCATTGTGGCCGCCCACCGAGTCTCCAGCTGGAGGAGAAACTGAGGATTTCCTGTCCCAGGACCAGCACTTCCGCCACCTGGGCCCCTCCCTGTGGTTATCACACACACGCACCCCCCCCCCATGTGGGTTCCACCCTAAGTCCTGCCCCGTGCTGCCTCTTAGTCATACTTAGCAAATTTCCCAGCCCAAGTCATGATCAGGGACAGTGATGCTATTCTCATTATTACTGTTATCATACCAGGTCAGAGTATCAGTCGTGTGCCAGTGGCTTGCTTGGTTTCCCCAGGGAAGATTCTGGCTGAAAAGACGGTGCCCTCTCTGCCTTTTGCATCTCTCAGCCAGGAGCCTGCCAATGAAGCCTCCGCAGCCTCATTTCCTCATCCTTTCCCTCGCTTGGTTAGTCCAACCAGTTTCAATTAAATTCGTCTGTATTTCCATATGAGTAAGGCTATTAGACCCGAAGGAAGACACAGCTCATCAATAACACACAAAGCTTTGAGTACTCCTTGAAGGAAAAAAAAAAATATTGTTCTCTTCGTAGAGTACAACGTGTACAATGAGATTGGCTGAGCCTCCCTTCGTGCAGCACAACTCACAGTGAGGACAGAAGTCCCTAACCCAGTCCCAGTCTTATCACACTATGTGACCTTGTTGCACAACACCACAGCCCCGCAAGTCTGTCATACTATGTTGACATGAAGTGATTTTCCATTCAGAAGTCTGACAGCCCACGGGTAGAAACTGTTCTTCAGCCCATTGGTGCAGCTGGCTATGCTTCTTTATCTCCTACTCAATGGTAGGAGAGTGAAGAAGGACTGACCGGGATGTGAGGATTTTCCTCGCTCTTCTAAGGCAGCGAGCCCTAGCGAGGTCATCTAGTGGTGTCAGGTGTCAACACACAATGACAATCCCCAAACACCTCCGAACCCTCCAAAATTCCCCGCCTCCTAAAAACACACAAGCATCCACACAACAGACCACGTAATACTGTCCAACAGCTCACTGAGGATGGTCCTTAAGTTCATTGTTAAGTGCAATTATAGCTCTGGGATAAAAACTGTTCGGGAAACGTGTCGTCCGAGTTTGAATTGTCCCGTATCTTCTGCCATGGGGCCTCGGTGGAAACAGGCTGCCCTGCCTCAAAGTCCATCTTCAAGGATGGCGTCTGCCAGGCCTACCTCTGTGAACGCCCTCTTGCCCACAGCCCCCACATCGCCCCCCCCTCCTTCAATGTCCAGCGGGGCAGGGCAGGGGGCCACCAAGAGAGACTAAAGGGCCGGAGAAAGAAGGCAGCTTCATGCAAAGGAAAGGGCCCAAACACAGCTAGGCGGGGCCAGGGAAGGTGCGCATGCAGGTAAAGACCAATTGCAAGCAGCCTGTCATTTGTGGCTCTCCCATGGTTGGAGGAATGATCCCACTAAGCCAAGGGGTCTTCAAACTTGGGGATTTTAAGACTTGTGGATTTCAACTCCCAGAATTCCTGAGCTAACGTGACTGGAGGAGGAATTCTGGGAGTTGGAAGTCCACAAGTCTTCAAGCTGTCAAGTTTGAAGCACAAAAGGAATTTAGTTATCCCACAATCCTGATTTCCCTCCCACTTTTTTTTTTTGGAAAAAATAACCTCCATCCTTTCTACTGAAGAGACAGTCCTCGATGAAGGCAGATTCCCTGCCCCTTCTGTGGGTGTCCCCTGACCCATGTGGGGTACAGACCCACAGGGAACAAAATAATCCCACCCCTCCACCCCGCCTGCCTTCAATAACTTTTGCCAAGGCCCAGCAGAGTCCCAGAGGAGGAATCTGCTCAAAACAACAGCACGGCACCCTGAGCCAAAAAACAAAACAAAAACCCACTTGGATTGTAGTCTTACTGCTTATCTTATTTTCCCGAGCCGTTTACAGACATGGAAAAAAGGTGGGGATTAAAAGGGATTCCGTGAGCTGCTCCTCATTGAGGCCAAGGTGGAAACTCCGCAAGGTGGATCCTGAAATTGGGGAATGGGAAGCAGGGTGCCTGGGGTGCTAAGAAAGGAGGCTGAAGCCCTGCCTGGCTTCAGAGAGCCTCTTTCATTGTTTATTTCCACTGGGTGGGGTAGGCAAGCAGGCTGAGCGAGTTTGGGATGGATGGCTGTGGAGGGGGGGTGACTAGAAGAAGGGGTGTGCGTGGCCTGAGCCACAGCGGATGGAAGCATCAAGAGCTGCTGGGGGCGGGGGGGGCGGATGCAGAGCGCCTTCCTCTCCTTTGGGCTCCTGCCCAGCCCAACTGCTCCGGGGTGGAGGTCGCCTTGGCCTGTGCTTTGCCCTTTGGGCTGCACAGCGACCTACCCCGCAGGGCTCTCGTTGCAAGGTGCAAGGGAAAGCCGGGCCACCCGGGAGCCGGAAGGAAGCTGCTGCAATCGCCGCCGCCGCCGCCGCCCAGGGTAACTTCGCAACGGCCGGGCGGCCGAGGAAGGCGGAGCGGAGGCCAGCGAGCCTCTTCTTCTTCTTGCGCGACCTGCCGACAGAAGCTTCTCCGCAGCGCGGCTGGCTGGCTGGCAGGAGCGGGCGGGCGGGCGGGCGCTAAGGCAGCGCAGCCCGCGAGGTCCGGCCGGCGGCTGCTGCTGCTGCTGCTGATTGAGGGAAACGTGAGCCGAGCGAGCGGGGCTGCCTGCATCACTGCAGTGCTCTCACTGCGGAAAGAGAGGGGGACGGAGCGAGGCGGCGGCCGCGGGCACCCGGCACCTTCCCCATCGACCAGAAGCAAACGACCCCGCCGCCTTCGGGCCGAGGCATCCCCGTGAGCTCGCGCATCTCCGGCCTTCGGCCCGCCGCAGGAAAGGAGGCAAAGCCGCCGCCGCCGCGGCCTCTCTTGGTACCAATCGCGCCCGGGCGCAGCTTAAGCATCCCCGCTCCGCCTCGGGGCCGCTCGGAAACCGAGAGAGAGGACCCTCCGGCCGGGCGCTCCCCTCTCCGCGCACCTGCTCCTCCTCGGACGAACCGCTGGAGCGGCGCCAGCCTGCTGGGGGCCGGCTGCGGAGGATGCCCGGGGTCCCTGGACAGCCGGGAGGGCACGGCCGGAGGTGAGGATCTGGGAGCGCGATGAGGGGGGGGAGGGGATGACGGAGGATCTGCCTCGGGCCAAGCAACATGGGCCCCGGAGTAGCAGCGAGGCCTCACCAGGCAACCTACTCTACAAAGACAGCAGTCTAGATGGGCTTGTCCGAGACCAAACAGGCCACAGGCTTCTGGGCCTCTGCAAGGAGGGTGGTGGACACGGCCACCATCGTGGCCTGAATTCGCCAGGCACTTTCCCTCAAAAGATGCCCCCACCCTCCCATCCCTCCTCCTCCTCCATCCGTGTCCTTCGTTCACCATCATCCCCAAGAACGTCCCTGCCACCTAGAAGAGATGGGCCAGCAGGAGCGTCTCTCTCTCTCTTGGGGACCAGCCTCAATTTCTTCTCCAGAGGGACGCGGGACCTGCATCCGAGTCCCCAAGAAGCAGCTGAAAGGACGCCTGAGCTGTGTGGCAGAGCAGAGCAGAGGTGCCAACCGGTCTTCTCTTCCTGCTCTCCGGGTCGCTCCTGGCCGTGAGCCTTCGCTCCTCGCTTTGCAAAACAGGCTTCCCTGGCAGGGCTTGGGACGAACGCAGGGTTGGTGCTCTCACCTCGTGGCACCGATTCCTCCCCATCACGGCTCCTGAAGGGTCTGTGAGCCCATTACTTCAAAAACTGCAGCGTTCCACCCTAAAAGGTTAGTGCACATCAATGCCTCCTGGCTTGTCCCTGGTGAACCTTAACCAATGGTGTCACCTACAGCCCTTAGATTTGTAGGCCTAGATCTCCACATCCCAGCCTTTCAGTGCCGGCTGCTTTCTTCAGCAACAAACCCCGCATCCCCCGGGCTTCTGGTCTTTAAACGAACCCTCCCCCACCCCAGGAAGAGGCAGGCTAACATTGGCCGCTTGGCGTTCCCAGATTCCCCCAGAAGAGGAAGCGGCTGGTTGCACTCGGCCTCCGTGGCCAGGTTTGTGGCTTGAGAGCGAGGGAGCCTTGACGTGGAGAAGGGGCCAAGACTCTCAAATGCAGAAGGGCCGGCGACTCTTCGTAGGGCAGTTTGGCAATTTGGCTGGCGCTGCTTGAGCCGATTGTTCCTGGAAGCTGTGGACGGAGATTGGCACAGCCCTCACCCAATCCTTTCCCCAGTCTAAACTGGGATGGGGTGGGTGGGTGGGGGAGATTTAGGCGAGGGAGACCTGCCTTCAGAGTCCAGGGCTCATTTTGAAACATTTCCATGTGGCCCCCAAGGTCAGCCTTGTGCTCCATCCGTGTCCCGAGTGCGTTGGGAGCCGGGGGGGTCTTTTGCAGGGTTATCCTTTCACATAGATGCCCAGGCCCTGTCTGTTGCCCCTCCCCATAAGCTGAGGTTTCAAAAACGTCTTGCAGAACGCCTGGCCTAGTCCAGAGCACCAGAGCCCTCAGACCTGTCTCCAGGGAGAGGTGATAGCTGAAGCCCAGATAAGATGCTTGGCACAGAGACGGTGCCCGGTTTGGTCCCTGCTATCTCTGGGTAGGAGGGTCAGGGACAGTCAGTGCCGAGCGAAGAGGGCCCACTGCCCCCACATGGCACTGTTGCTTCAGAGCAGCAGGCAGAGGAGAATTAAAAATGCTGCTAGCCCATGGAGAGTAAATAGGCAAAAAAGGAAAGGGGGCACTGAGTAAGTCAGGGAACAACGGAGAAACAAATGACAATTGCCAGTGGGGATTTGAGCAAGAGGCCCAGGAAGATGCCTGGCGGGACTGCTGGTACTTTAAAAGGAGACTCCGGTTGCTGAAGGCCTTTTATCTGTTGCTTTGGGGTTCGGGAAGCGAAGGCACCCACAAACACTGCCGCCCGTCGGGTGACTTGCCCTGCTCTGCTTTGTTTTCCAGGGGTCTGAAGGGCCGAGCCTATTCCAAGTGAAGAAGGGGCAGCTCACCCAGAGCGAACCCTCTGCCTGGCACCGAAGCAGGACCGTGCCCCACCTGGGGGCCTTTTCCCGGGACCTGATCGTCAGGGAAGAGCACCGAGAAAAGGTGCACACGTCACAGCTCAGGAATTTGCAAAACACATTCTTGAGCGTTGTTAGGATCTCCCCGCACCGTAAACAGGAACCAAGGCGGCGCAAGGGGAGGGGAGGGGAGCGCTCGGGCCTCCCTGGACACTCCAACTGCATTCCATCCACTCCTCTTCCCCCGAGTGGAATCAGCCATACCGGCAGGGTGGTAGACAGCCCACCAGCCTGCGCTCTCCCTGGCCTCCTTTCCTGGTGGGCCGGCTGAGCATGCTCCCTGGGAACTAGGCCCAACGCCCTGCCACCCAAGAGAGCTGGGTCCGTGGGTGTAAAGAAATCTGCTGTGGATATCACCCCTGGCCTGGCAACCTGTCTTGCCCAGAAAGCGTGGAAGGCCCAGGCCGCAGCCGGCGCGACGGTCGGAGCCGTTTTGGCAGCCCTGCTGCAGGATGCGTCCCTGCCCTGCTGTCCCCCTCCAGCGCTGCCCCTCTATGGTCCGCGCCCGGTTCAAAGCCTGGCTTGCCCCAAGCCCCATCTAGCCTCATGCAGGAGGCCTTCGGGGGACCCAGAGCTGCGGACAGGAAGGTGAAGAGCCTCCTCATGTCATGTCTGAAAGGGCAGCAGGTCATCCTCAAAATGGAGGCCATGAAGATCATCCACCCTGAAAAGTTCTCCGAGCTGCAGGGCTCCCAGTCACGCTACGCCCCGGCCCCCCGCCGGGACCCTCCCCTGGTGGCCAAGCGGGCCTGGCCCACGGAGTCCGAGATCATCGTCAACCAGGCCTGCGGGGACATCCCAGCCTTAGACCACAACCCGGGGTCTCTGGGGCTGTCGAGGACCCCACCCCTGCCCCGGCGGGAGAGGCTGTATCCAGGACAGCGCAAGGGCAGCTCTGACCTCTGCTACCACCGCCAAGCTCCGGCCCCGGACGAGGTGATCGTCAACCAGTATGTGCTGCGCCCCTCCACTCCGCCCGAGCCCCTGGAGTGCCCCACCTGTGGCCACACCTACAACTTCACCAACAAACGCCCGCGCATCCTCTCCTGCCTCCACTCGGTATGCGAGGAATGCCTGCAGATCCTCTACGAGTCCTGCCCCAAGTACAAGTTCATCTCCTGCCCCACGTGCAAGAGGGAGACGGTGCTCTTCACCGACTACGGCTTGGCCGCCCTGGCGGTCAACACCAGCATCCTCAACAGGCTGCCGGCCGAAGCGCTCTCGGCCAACCAGGCGCAGTGGAGCGGCGAGACCGACCGCAGCTGTTACCAGACCTTTCGCCAGTACTGTGGGGCAGCCTGCACCTGCCATGTCCGGAACCCGCTGTCTTCGTGCGCCATTATGTAAGCCGTGTCTCCACCCCTGCCCCGCTCTGCCCACCGTCTCTCGCCAACCTCGGCAGTGGGATTGCGTGAGGGAAAAGAGGGCGGCTCCTGCGGCTCCTGGGATATGCCAAGGCCGACTGGACTGGCCCTCCGGGATCAGCAACCCTCCGGCTGCAGGTGCCCCTTGAGTTGGGATGGCTGCCGCTTTGAGGAGAGGAAATAATCTTGGGGGGGGGGGTGTCACCCCTAGTCGGGATGGCTTGCTCCCGGGTGTGGCACTTGGAAGAGCCACCCAGGAAGTGCTGTGGAGGCCCGACCGCCCACTGCCGTCCCCTTCCATTCGCCTCCCCTTCCTCTGTGCATCTGAAGAGACCCTAACCCACGCTTGGATTGGATCTTCAAGGGTTGGATTTGATCTCTTTCCTTTTCAGCTCACGGCTTAAGTCCCGGTGGGGAGGATAGGGCGGTAGTTGGGACGAAGACGAGCCAAGGCAGGACCCTGGAACAATACAGAAATAATGCCAGGCGGGGCCTGTGCTGGAAAACAAGGCAGACGCCAGTTTTAAGTTATTTTGCCAAAGCTTCTGATTCTGCGGCCAAGCGTTGGAAATGCACCCCGTGCTGCCAACTGAAGTCCAATTGCAAACAGGAATTCCTGAAGAATCACCCTGTTTTCCTGGTGCAAATTCTTAAGGGAAGCGGAAAACAAATGTACAGTTTTAAATCCTCGTTTTGGAGGATGCGTCCCTCAGCCCCTGTTTCAGACATGCATTTTGTTTGGGCCCTTGCTGCTGAAATAAAATGGACTGAGCGCAGTGATCCTTGGGTTGCGTCTCCTGGGGCAAAGGGAAAGGTGTGCCCCCTGGCAATGGAGGTTGTAGGCATGGCAAACACTGCCTCCTGCCCGTGGCATGGAATCCCCTCCCGGGAAAAGGAAGGTGCTCTTTTCCGTCTAGGGCAGTTTCAGGAGCGGACAGTCTGTGGGACAACCCCTCCAAACTGCAGCCAGGCCCCGATAACTGTGTCTAAAGACCCCTCAGTCCATGAAAAAATCCTTCCCTGACTGAAGGGGCAAAGAGAGGGCGGCCAATGCAGTTTGATCACTGGGATGTCATGACAGGGTCAGGCTGGAGGGAAGAGGATACCCACTTCCTCTGGCAAAGGCGAGTCCGGGAGGAAGTGCCAGTCTTGCAAAACATTCTGTGCCAAGTTAGGGAAAAAAAAAACAACCAAAAAAACAAAAGCCATAACTTGATCAGAGTCCAACCCACACCCCAGAAGTCAGGCTGAGAGAAAAAGGGCATCCCTGGGCGATCCGTCTCCCCGTGCAGAGCTGAGATTTGCCATTGCGTTCACTTGCCCTGTGGGCCTTTCTAGAAGTCAACCGGGAAGGCTGGCCGTGATGGGCAATGGGTCACCAAGGGGTTAAGCTGGGTCCGAAATCTGGAGAACCCGCAGCACAAGGAGGGCTGGGAGCAAGGCCCGGTGGGAGCCCAACGAATCCTCCGAAGGGGGACGCTGACTCTGGCCCAGCCGGGGATGCCAACATCGGTCGAAGGGCAGAGCCGCCTCTCCAGGTTCTTCTCGGTTTCGCTTCTAGGGAAGGGAGCCGATGACGAGGAGCCAAGGCCCCAGGGTCCATCTCAAGGGGCGAGAGGAGGAAGGGATAGTTCCCCAGTGACAGCCTGGGCATTTCTCATCCCAGGAACACCTTGTTTCAGGAAAGGTCTGGGATTGGCTTGGCCAAAGGCCCACAGCCGCTTGTCCCTTCGCCCAAAGCCCAGGCGGACAGGAGAGGGAAAGAGGGAGCTGCGACCGTCAAGCTGGAAAACAAGATGGCTGACGAAGAAGATCCTGTTTTATACCTGGTGGTCTTGTTAACCCCTCAGCCAAATCTAAATAAATGCTCCTGAACCAACATGTGGTCTCCATTCATGTGTGTGGATAGAGAGAGGGTGTGTGTGTGAGAGAGAGGAGCAGGGGTGGAAAGAGGTCAACCCGCAGAGAGCCCTGGCTGTGGACTGGGTGCCGGAAGAGCCACTGGGCTCTGGGCCGCAGAGGCGGGACTTCCTCCGCTGACCGCTCTTGTCTGCAGCCAGAGAGCTCAGCGCCAGATGGCTCGGCCCTTTCCTTGCCCTAACCAACCAGCACCACGGGGGGACCAGCCACAGAGGCAAGACAATTTCAGCCCCTCATCTGGAAAAGATGAGACAACCGGCGGAAGGAAGAGCTGTGAAACCTGGGCTCCTCCAGGGGGTCTCCGAAGGCGTCAAACCAGCTTCTCTGGACCAGTTTGTAGAGGTGCAACTGGGCGGGGAGAGGACAGAGAGCAGCAACGTGCCTTCTGACACCCCTTTCCTCGGGGGAAGCAGCTCCCCCTCCTGCTCTTATCCTGACTTGTGGCGAAGAGGCCCAGGCCGGCTTGGCCTTCGCCAGATGTTCCTCTTCTGCACCAGCTTCCTGCCTCCTTCAAGATACCCCAGCTCAACCCTGAGCTGCTGCTTGGAGGTCAATGGGAGGTGGGTGGGCGGGGGAGGGGTGTTTGCTTTGCCTCCTCCGCCGTTTCTCTCATCTGTTCCTCCACGTAGTTCTTGCCGCAAGGTGGAAAGAGGAAGTGGTTCTTTCTGTCAGAAGCTTTCGCAACAAAGTGAGAAATGCTTGAAAAAAAAGGGGGGTAGGGGGACAGCCTAGGAGAGGCGTGGCGGTTGGGGTCACGGCGGGGCAACGCGGCCCCTGGAAATGGGTTCAGAGACACACCACGCGCACAAAATGGCACTCCCAGGGTCATTTTTTGTGAATGATTCATATTTGTGTCATAGGAGACCCCACACCATAATACATCGGCACACGACACCTCACAGAGGTCATTGCTGCACAACCCTAGGGGAGAACAGGCTCTGGGGTCAAGTGTTAAAGCGCCTGCTGGCGTAACCCTGTCCTCCCTCTCCCTCTCCCCCTCCTGCCCTCCCCTCCTTCCTCCCACCTTTGCCGAGAGACCACAAAACACAACAAGCTCCCCCAGCCACGGCCCTCCCCTTCCCTGCCCAGCTCTCCCAGGGGGGAGATGTTCGTGAGCCTCCCCCTCCCCAAAGTGGCCACCCTTAAGGGACCCTTGTCTGCTCCACTAAGTAGAGTCGATTCCAGGATGAAACCCTGGCCAGAAAGGAAAGCCACACGCCTTGCTAGGAAGTAGCAATGAAAGGACTGAAAGCGAGACAGCCATTCTCGGAAAAGCCTTTATGTGGGTCTGCCCCAGACAGCTGGCGTTTTGCCATTCGGGAGGGGCAGGGCGCAGGAGAGAGGGGCACTGGGGGGTCTTCCAGGTGGGCAGACTGGAGAAGCAGCTGCTGCAAAACCTCCTTGCGGGACACAATCCAGAGAGGCTGCTGCAGTGGAACAAAGCCAGCGGCCTTCTGGGCAGCTGCTGACCGGCGGGATGCCTCCCCTCGGCTTGGGGCAGGCCGTGCCAGCCGCTCCCCACTCTGTCCTCCGCCGGGCCTCTCCAAGCGGCTCCTCCACCAAGCAAGCAGAGGGCGCCTGGCACCTGCTGAGTCACGCCAAGCAAGCCAGAAACCCCGTGCGCTTGCTTGGCCCAATTGCCTGGCACCTCCCTCTCTTCCCTCAGCCCTGTTGCAACTGGACGATGATTGTTGTCAGCAGCCACCATTCCCTGCGACACCCAGGCCAGAAGCTCCTGGACAGCCTCCTGTCTTGGCTGGCTGGGCTGAGGACAGAGAGAAGCCCCCGGAGGGAGCAAGGATCAGAGCCTGGGCGAGAACTCCCAAAGGCTGGCATGAGCCAAACAAGGCCGGTTTCCTCAAAGGCCCTCTGAAAGCACAGGATGCCATGCTGCCAAGAGCTCACCTGGTTGGCTGCCCCTCCCTCTTGCCGCCCAGCCTCAAGGCACCAGGTGCTCCTAGCTGGCACCGATAAGAAGGCCCATTTCCTCAGGCGCTCAGGGCCGTCTCCAATTCAGCTGCGCCCCCCTGCAAAGGCCACCGTCCTCTGCTCTCCCAAGGAGCCAGCTTCTCGCTTTGTCGGAGGAGTGGGCAGCGTGCCACGGCTTGCTCAGTTCCCAGGGAGGCCACGCAGAGAGCAGCGCCAAGCGCGGGCCCTTCCCAGCTTGCAGGCTGTGTTTGGGGGCGGGGGTCCCCACCCTCGCTCGCAGCCCCGGGAGCCGAGCCAGGCCATCGGGAGTCCTACTTGTCCAGGATGAGGAAGAGCAGCAGCAGCAAAAGGATGGGCAGGAAAACCAGCAAGAGGCTTAGCATTTCTGCTGCGGCCAGAGCCAAGAGAGCCATCCGGTAGCACCAGGAGCAACGCCGCTCCAGCTCTGCCAGGCGACCCACCAGGCAGGCTGGGTAGCGGAGACAGGGGAGGAAGCCCATCACGCGGCCGGTGTGGAAGCGGACGTGGAAGTGGTGCGCCAGGCCCCCCAGAACCCAGGCTGCCGAGGCGGCAGCGGACTGAAGGCCGGAGGCGCCGGGCCCTGGGCAGCGCTCAGCAGCAGCAGCTCCTCTTGCAGCTTGCAGATCTCCCACTCCATCATGGGAGTCTTCTGGCGGCAAATGGGGCACCGCACACGGCCAATGTCGACCGCGCTGCCTGCCTGCAGGATGGCCTGCAGGCACTGGCCGCAGAGCACGTGGCTGCAGTTGAGCACGGCCGGCTTGCGCTGATCTTGGTCGTAGAGCTCCGTGCAGATGGGGCACTCCTGCTCGTCCCCCACGGGGTCCTCGGCTTCGATGCAGCAGGTCTGCACCAGGGCCCCCTGGGCACCCGTGCCCAGGGCTTTGCTCCCCAGCAGGCAAGCGCCCTCCGTTTCCTCCTTTTCCCCCAAAGTCACCTGGGGCGCATTTCCCGATGGGGAGCTCTCCTCCTCCTCCTCCTGCCCAAGTGCTGCAGGCCCAGCTGTGCCACAGGCCTCTTCGGTCACCGGGGAGCCTCCAGAATCCACTCCCACCTCATCCAGACCTCCTTTCAGAGGCCAAACGGGGGAAGCGATACTTGCCTCCTCCTCCTCCTCCTCCCTGAATCCAGAGGGGTCATCTTCTGCTGGCCCTCTCCTGCGCCCTTTGCCTTCACTGCCATCCTCTCCCTCCTCTTCCTCTTCCTCCACAAGCTGGGCACCAGTCCACTCTTCCTCCAGCAAGCCTCGCTGAAAGTCGCTCAAGGAGGGCGCAGCCCTGAACACAGACACCTCCTTCTCCGGGTGAACCAGAACAACCGGCTCTGCCCCAAGGGCCGAATCCGAGGGGATTGTCCCCATCCCCGTCTTGCTCCCAGCTTCAAGGTAAGGCAGTCCGGAAGCGGATCAGCGGCTGCCGTCTTCTGCTTCCCGGGGCCGAAGTTGCCCGTGGGACATGGCAGGCTTCCATCTCGCCTAGCTGGAAAGTCTCGCCCGGGAAGAGCTCCGGGCTCCACGGCCCTGTGCCTCTCCGGCTGGGCGGCCTGACCCAAACAAGTTGCCAGCTGGAAGGCTGGCACCAATTGGGATACCTCTTTCAACTTGCGACAACCGAGACTCTTGAATCGAAGGTGGAGCAGCTTCCTGTCGGCTGCAGGCCAGAGGGTGGGGCCGGCTGAACAGGTAGGACCGTCCAGGTTGCTCCATGGGCAGCAATGCTGGCAGGCGCCAGCTCCTGTTCTCGCTGCGTTTCTGTTGGGAGGAGCTGGCCTGCCTTGTCCTGGAGGGTGGGGGGAGGGGGTGTTGCTCTGAGCAGCAGCAGCGGCAGCGGCTGCCATTCTAAGCACTGCCTGTTTGAAGGGAGGGGGGTCTTTCTTTGCAGCTTATTCGACAGCCCTGCTCACAGGGGCCACTGCTGGCAGCATAATGGAGGCCGAGAGGCCGATTCTGTCTCCCCGTTGGCCTCAGTTCTCGTCCTCTCTCCCCCACCCCGGACCCTCCTGCACAGCGTCTCCATGAAGGCCAGATCCTATTCAAGAGACCTGGAGGATGTTGCTTCTGGAGGGAGACAAACTCTACCCTTGTTTTTTTATTTTTATTTTAAACTGTCCATGTTCCCCAGCTCTCCACTGGCATCCATGTGCCACTTCCAGGTCGGAAGGAGTGAGGTGAGGAGCTTGGCTCAAGCAGTGGGGCCCAGCCTATTTTTCTCTGCTCATGGGTGGCACAGTAGCAGCAGCAACAGCAGAAGGGCTGAAGCTGGCAGCAAGAGAGGGCAGGAGCGGTCACATCTGGGACATCTGGAAGGAGTCCCGAGTCTGGACTGGCCAGGACTGGACTTAGCCTAGCTGCTGGGCTAAACGGCCGGGCCCCTGTGCCTCTGGCCTTGGCTGCCCGTGAAGCCAGCTGCTTCATGCTGCAGGAACAGAAGCCCCAGCCAGGTTAGCTTTGGGGGGGGGGCCAGACAAGAAGCCCCCCGAAAATGACAAGGGAACGAAGGTCAGTCTGGCCAAAACAAGACCTCTCTGGCCAGAAGCTGGCTAGGAAGTGACGGTCCCAGCCTGACCTCTTCTGGGGCTGCTTGGAGCAGCTACTCAAATCGAAGGACATGCTTTCCTCCACTTTTCCCTTGATCTTTTGACCCCCAGATTTCAGAAGAAGAAGTTATGGTCCCCCTTTTGCACACCGTGAAGGAATTCTACTTCCTACGGTGAGAAAAAGAATAAATTCCCTGTCCGGCGACTATTTTCGCAAACTCTGTAGGGGCAAAGGCGATTCGGTGAGATGCGACACTCACACGCCACAAAAGGGGAATTTAATATAATTTAGGGGAGTTGGGTGGGGCTCCTCTCACGTCTTCTCACGCAAGAGTGAAACCACCGTCCTCTGAATGCCTGCAGAGCGAGGAAGGACTTCTCAACCTGTGTCCTGGCTATGGCTGGGCATCTTTCCCAGGGTCCTCTTACCATGGACCGCCAACCCCTATTGGAGCAAGGCAAAAGGGACCCGGAGATGTCCCAGTGGACACCGGTAAAGCCCTTCCACCAGCCCTCCTCACAGTCAAAGGCAACAGCCGAGCGGTGATAGTCTCCAATGGCCTGGCGTGATTTATTGGTGGTGATCACCGCACCCGCTACAGCAATTTGGTCCTTGGCGATAAGCTTCCCCATCCGTCCCAGATTCCTTGGCAGTTCAAGACCAGGTCTCAGCTTGGAAGCGGCGCGTTTGTGCCAAGAGGGCAAGATATTCCTCCGCTTCTGGAGCAGAGAGGCCTCCTTCCGACTGGAAAACAAACTTCAGGGCTTCTGCCACGTCCTCTGGCATCTGCTTGGCGTTTCTGGAAGAGAGGGGTTGCCGTAACAGGAGGAGAAAGTGGTGACAGCAAAGCATCGGGGCCCGGTGGGCACATGGGAGCTCCTGAAGGGCTGCAGAAAGGTGCAAAGTTTCAGTTCTGCCTGGGCCACCGCAGAAGGACCCCGACCTGGCTGATACCTGAGAAGACGCCACTGTGCCCCGGGGCGGGTGGATCGAGCGCTAATGGCCCTCCCGCCGTGGCTCAGCTGCCTGGCCAAGGTGGAGCCAGACCTTCCTTCGATGAAGCTACTTACGAGCTGATAGAAAGAGGAGACCAGGACCAAATCTGCGTACACCGATCCCCGTATGTTGTTTCCACATCAATGCTTTATATAACCAAGAAATTATACAAAAATCTAATGCAAATTCTGTATAAAATAATACCAAGTATCAAATGTCACTGTTACCTTTTTTAGGTATTAAAACAAATCCTAGAAACATATTTAAATATCTTGAGGTGGGGAGGGAGGGGGGGAGAGTAAAGGGAAGTTGACAATTCAGGAAATTGTTCTGGAAAATCTTGGCATCGGTTTTCTTTCCCCAGAAGCTTTTAGGGATTATTTTTGGGCACGCGTGAAAAGTTGCTTTGAATGTGTCACAGTTGTGATGTTTAAAACTTCAGATAACTTTGAGGAGACAGTGTGCAACCTGCATCTGGGCTAACCAGGCAACGCCCAGTTCATCCTCAAGGCTGGCCTCCCGTCTGCAGAAATGTGAAAAAACTCGTTTTGGCCCCAGAACTGGCTTGACGCGGGGCCTCCACCCTGGCCTGGGCAGGAAGGTGAATCAGGCGTTTCCGCCCAGGATACACACAAAGGTGCAAACAGGCCACACGTTTGGAAGGAGGCGAGGCTTAAAAAACCCAGGAAATGACACCAACGCTGGAGTCGATGCAGACGTCAAACCAAGGACCGGAGCCCCAGTGGTGGGAAGGAGGACCAGAGGGTTAAAAGAGATCCGGATAGCAGCTCTTGTCATCGCAAAAGATCCACTCTCTCTGCCCAGAAGCCGTAGCCGCTGAGTCAGCGCGGCTGCCTGACCCCCCGGGACCTTTTTGCTCCAGGAAAGTCCCCCAAGTCCCATTTCCAGAGGGCAGGGCGGATTAGGCTGCAAACGTATGGACTGGGGTAAACCTGGCTCGAGTTTTGGGTGCGGGGGGAAAGGATACCACAGGGCTGGGTAAACAAAAACAGCCTTTAGCTGGTGCCCCAAAGCTAATCACTTTGCCCTGAGGCTCATCGTGATGCGAGTTTGCTCTAAATTCTAGCGCCGCTCAATGCTACGAATTGGCTTTCTGTCCCTGGGTGGCAAGAACCCTTTGCTTGGACTCTGTCCGGCAGTACTTGCCAAGAGGAACAGTGGGGAAAGTGCAGAGTGCAAAGCACCAAGGCCTGTCCCCGAGCAGCCCTTTGGAGGAGCCACCACGGACTCCACCGGCCGTAGGATTCCTTCCACGCCCTGCCATTGAAGGGGATGGATATGCTAAAAAAAATCCTTGTAAACGGGAGCCGGAGTTTGCTCGGGTGCTGAGGGTGACTGGACAACGGCTTAACTCTTTAGGCTGCTTCCTGGCACTCACCCGGATAAGTAGATGTGGGCCTCCTTGTGCTTCACCAGTTCCCACACCAGCGCCGCCTTCTCTCTGATACGGTGCTGGACATAAATCTTCTCTTCCTGTGGGGAGACGCCATGAAAGGTCAGGCAACCTCAGGCGATTTAGGCTCCGACAGGGAGCAGAGACAAAGACGGGGCTGCTTGTTTAACCGTCCAACTGGGAAGCCCTCGAATTGGGCTCGGGGTGCAATCGGGTAGGAGCCCAAACAGAGGGTGCCCGGAACAAATGGGAAGCTGTTCCGAGAGTGACTCTTCCACGAAGGCGCACGCCGGCCTCTACGGAGACGCGCTTGGGCTGCCCGATGAAAAGATACAAAGCAGGGAAAAAACATCGTTCTTATACTGTCGCTTTCCTCATACTGTACTCTAGGTCTGATCTCTGGTTTCCTTTTTCTAAAGGCTGCTAAGGAACCTCAGCAACACGGAAAACCATATCCAACTCTGGTGGGAGACGAACCATCGGAACGCCTGGGATCACGGCAGGAGTCCGGCCTCAGCACCGGAGTTCCCGGGAAGGTGGCAGCGAAGGGAAGCGTTTCAAACATGTGGAGTGACAAAGCTCCGCTCAGGCTTTCAAAGAAAAGGCCACACCAACTGCGTGTTCTCAAGCAGCCGCCGCAGGAAGCTGGGCAGGACGCAGGGCCACTCCTGTAATTGTCCTCTTCCTGGCCTTCTTCCGAAGGCATCTTTCTGGCTGTTTGGCCAGAGCCAAGCTGCACGTCCAGCAGGAACACCCTGTGCCACCCCTTCCTGGGCGTGAGCCACATCAGAAGACCCAGTCGCAGGAGGCCACGGGCTTGGCTAATCCTCTGGGCTTTAAAAGAATGCTGCAAAGGGAAGGAGATGGCCAGGAGCCCCTTCTGCAGGGCTGAGAACTTGTAAAAGGGAAGGAACCATTCCCACCACGTGGTTTCCACACACACACACCCCTCCACCTGCTTGCAGAAATGGGACAGAAGCAAAGCCAGAGGCAAGGCTGAAGCTGGACTATTACACACCCGACCCAATGCTATTTCCTTTCCTGAGCAGCAAACCACTTCCTGGAAGGACTCTTTGATGTAAGGTGGATTTTTTTAAAAAAAATCTGATGCCTCCATTAGGGAGAGAACTGGACACCTTTTTCCCACAAACAGATTCTTTGTCAGTTAATGCAGGAGGGAGCCAGAGTCAGGCCTGGGAATCTGACTGGAAACAGGCAGCATTCTTGCCATATCGAGCCTGTATTTATTCAGTATCATGGACTATAGAAGGAACAGAACAGACCTCCGGCCCTTGCTTCTCAATGGAGACCGAGTGGAGCAAGTGGCCAGTTTTAAGTTTCTGGGTGTTACCCTAAAAGAGGACCTGACCTGGGGGTGCTCGCATTGCATCCCTGGTCAAAAGGGCCCAGCAGAGATTACACTACCTGACACTTCTCAGAAAACAACAACTGAATGAAAGACTGCCGGTGACCTTCTACTGCTGCACCATAGAGAGTATCTTAACTTATTGCACCTCTGTATGGTTTGCCAATTGCACAGGGGCAGATAGGACAGCGCTCCAGAGGGTGAAAGTCATTGCCCAGAGGATCATGGGTTGCCCTCTCCCCTCTTTGGAAGAGCTTTATAGCTCCCGCTGCCTTAAGAAAGTTCAAAACTTCCTCAAAGATCCATCTCATCCTGGGCACCCTTTTTTTTTGAACTATTACCATTTGGCAGATGGTACAGGAGAATAAAAACAAGGACAAATAGGCTGAAAAACAGCTTCTATCCCTGGGCAGTAGCTCTGTTGAATTCTACTGTATAGTGCAGTGTCGGGGGTTTTCCATTCAATGTGTGGAGGGTGAAGGATGTGTGTGTGTGTGTGTTGATTTTCAGGGTCATGATGTGCACTGAAGATGGTGCTTGATTTCGTTGTACGAGGTGCAATGACCATAAACTAAACTAAACTATCAGAACAGCAATGGATCCAGACCTTAGGCTAAGTGGAAAGCCCCTTCTGCTCCAGTGAAACAAAGCAAGGGGCAGCGAGGATGGCTGGATTTTGTGACCCAAAGCACCGCAGTCTGTGGTTTTCTGCCCCTGGAGGTCACCAGCCAAAGGCCAGGCAGTACTGGAGCCTGTCCACCTTCAGTAAGGACCTGCCATCCATCCGGCTTCTCCAAGGTGAGACAGACCCTCACCCCGAGTCAACAGAAGAAGCCCAGCTGACCAAGCCACAGAAGCAGGTGAGAGAGAGGAAAAACAGCTGATATAGCCCCCCCCCTCCACCTCCTCCAGTGCAAACATGGCTCCTGCTTCCAGCCTTCCAACAAAGGACGGTTCCAGAGCCCTCCTCGATCTGCCCCACATCCATTTCATGGGAGCTGAAATCCAAAGTTTCCAGCTGGCACATGGGGCTATTCCTTCCGCCCCCGCTCTCCCTCCCTCCCGGTTCTGACCCCTCCAATGCCCATTTCAGCAATCCCGGCTGAGAGAGACACACGCTCGCATCCCGTGCTTGGAAGGGCCCGCGAACCCCCGCACGAGGCGGCGCCCGCGGGATTTACCTGATCCCGGGAGAAGGCCACGAAGAGCATCAGGAGGCCCTTCTTCACCAGTTCTTCCCACTCCGCCTGGCAGTAAAAGTCTCTGGCTCTGTTTCGGCAACCGAAGAACAGGCAGTTCCCTCCTGGGGGGAGACCAAGGCGGTGTCAGGAAGGGCAACGGCCAGAGTAGCCAACTGGGCGGGAAGAAGGGCCAGCCGAGCTTGTTTGCTAAAGGCTCTTTGGAATCCCCTGGGCAGAGCCATCGCCCAGGTCGGCATCGTCTAAGGGAGACTGGCCGATCGATGCCATGCCGGACAGGAAAGCAGAGCCAACCCCGGTTCCCGTCTGACCGAACAGCGGACAGGGCAAATAGGGGCATGTTGGGTATTTAATGGCTGACAGCTGGAATAAAAGCAGCGAAAGAGACCGCACTTCCGACAGCGGCCATTCACGGGGCTGCTAAAAAAAAACCGAGAGGCCTCTGACGTGGCACGCAAGCGGAGACGGGAATATCGCCGAATTCTCCCATGCGCCACCCTACTGAAAACTACAGGTGAATCCACAGCCCCTCCAGCCAAAAACCACAAGCGGAGACCACGTCACGGCTGTCCCAGGTGGTTCTTGGGCGACTGCTTTGAAGATCAACTGGCCGGATTTTTAGAAGTTTGCCTCGCCCACACAGCGACTTCACCTGTTTTGCCCTGGGCCACTCGCTCCTGTATTGCCGCTCTAAAAACTGCCACGCCAGTGCCGGGCCCGATCATGACTGCCGGAGCGGCTGGTTCCCCCGGGAATCTCAGGGTCCCTTTCTTCACCCACAGAGGAACCTCTGGAAAAGGAGAGAGGAGCCGTTGAAAGGAAAGGAAACTGAGGAGGTGTGGGGTGGGCACAGTGCCTCTCCCAGCATCAATTTGGGAATCTTCCAACAGAGAGGGCACAAAGCTTATTTTAAGTGGTTTTACTGCTATGTTCTTCTCTTGATAGTTGTCAGTGGAGTCGTGAGGAGTTCGGCGGCACACAAACGTGACCGATAAATAGTCCCCAATACACCCCCCCGCTCCCGCTCTGTTCACAAGGGTCTTGATGGGGCGAAAGCCGGGTGGCTCACCGTCCTGTGGGTTGAGAGAGGCCAGCCATGTGGAACACAGGCCCCGCCGAGCTTTACTGAGGGAGGTCTTGTAACGCACCACAGCCAGGAGGATCTGAATCCGGTTGGGATGCATCTGGGAGGAGGAAGGCGGGGGGGGTGGCAGAGAGAGAGAGAATAAAGACCCCTGGACCCCGGATGGAGGCCCTTGGCAGAACTGAACTCGGGCAGGGGCAGAAAGGACCTGCTGCCCTGAGTAGCAAAAAAACACCTCCCCCCTTTCTTGAAAAATAAAATAAAAATAAAGAAGGTGGTGGTGGTGATGCCTATAAGCAATCAGTTTTTTGGGGGGGACTGGCCAGACACAGGCAGAAAAACTCCCCCCTGCATGCGAGTTTTATTTTTTGGTTCTGTGGGGAAAGGGAAGGAACCAGCACAGCCTGTGATGACCCGGGGCGTGGCCCAAGGCAACACAGTCAAGAGTGTGTGTGTGTGTGTGTGTGTGTGTGTGTGTGTGTGTGTGTGAAGGAAGCATCCTTTTATTTCAAATCCATTTAGCATCAGTTCAAAGCAAACAACTCCCTCCCCCCCCCTCCCCTCCCCTTCAGGCACCTGCACACTCTTACTAGTATTGAGGAAGCGATGGAAAAGGCCCGGGGCCTGACTGGTGGAATGAGGTCTGGCAGGTAATTCCAGGGAATGGCACACGTTGTGTGGGGGAAGTCGCAGAGGACCTTGGGGAAGGAGGAAAAAAAAAAAGACAGGCTTGATTCAGGTAAGTGTCAACTGCAATAATAAAAGAACCCCACGCAGAAAAGGAAGCAGCAACATTTCTGCTGCTGGAAAGGACTTTTCTCAAGCAGCCAGTCCTGAAAGAGAACCTGATGCAGAGGATCTGGAGGTTTTTTTTTAAATGGGACCGGATCAGCTGGGGCAGAAAGCACGTGGGTAAATGGTTGTGAGATCTCAAGCACCAGAGTTGACGGGATTTCTCCAACCCAGAGTTCACAGAGGGAGAAAAACAAACAAAATCACAGCCACGTAACTAAAAAAGGGCAAAGCTATTTGAAGGGCAATGGCTCCTGGCAGGTCTCTAAGGTGATCTGGACTGATCGAGGAACGTGGTTGAGTTTGTTGACAGACAAAGAGACCAAGACAAAAATCTTCCAATGAGCAAACAGCAGCCTTTCCCCATGGCTGGGTGCAGATCCGGAAAGGAAGCTGGCTTGGCCTACCTCAAGTACGGTCCTGCGGGGCCGGTTGCAGTAAGCGTAACGCTCCTCCTGGCCTTGGGCTGAGCTGAATTCCTGCAGCTTACTTCGCTCCAGGTCATTTGGAGAGAAGTGGGACAGGAACTCGAAGAAGGAGCGACGAGGGACACACGTTATGTCAAGGTAGTGGGTCACCAGGTAACGGACAGTGCATGGCTGGGGCAGATGAGCGGGGAGAGGTGTACCTGGAATGCAGGAGGTCCAAGAAATCAACAGGACTGTGGGTGGCTGAAAGGCTACTGGGTTAAAGCTCCTTGGAAAAGGGACTAATCTCGCTTGTTCAAACATAAAATCTAGCCAAGTCACAAAAATTGAATAAATTCCCTTTAATGCCTCCAACTTGGCCCCAATGTCCAATTATCCTCGGCTAATCAAACTCTTAAAAAAAACAATCTACGGAGGAAGTAAATGCAGTCCAAAACCAAAGTAAAGATAATTAGAAATTAAAAAAAACAACACAAACCACACTGAGGTAAGTAATACGGCAGGCCAGGATGATAAATTGCAGACTTCCACCAGATAACGCAGCAACCACAGTTGGGAGGAAGCCAAAACCCAGATAAGCTTCAACAAGAATAATGCACGCTTTGCTTCCAGCAACTTTGCCATGCGCAGTTTGTCCTTTTAAACAGTCCTCCCAGCTGCAGCCCATGAAGGGGATCAGGGCCCTTTCCTCCCCCGTAGACCACGCCATTCACGTTTCTCCCTTATCTGCTCCTTCCTGCGTGCCCTAAGCTGAAGAGGGGGTGGGCCTGGGTCTTCCTCTGAATGCCCATCTGGCTTGTGCCCTTCCCCAGTTTCCTCCACAACCACCGGAGCCACACTCCCACTCCCTGTCAGCTGTTCCACCTCTCCCTCAGAGTCAGGCATGACAAAATCCAACTACCGTAAATGGGCTGGTTCATTCCCCTAAGATTTCTTTAACCAGACCCTGTCCAGAAAATTACAAGATGTCCAAGATGATGGATTCAGGTGGGATCCCTCGGAACAAGAACGAGCCTGGCATTTGAAGGCACTAAAATTCTTTAGAACCCTTTGACCAGCTCTTAAAGGTCAGCATTTCTGGTGCTCTTTTGCTGCACAAGGAAGCCAGTTAGCTGGGGGGGGGGGAGGGCAGCCGGAGGGAATTCCCAAGCTCGCTCAGCTGCTGCGGGACTCCTCTGCCAACCAGCAGGAGGAGAGAGGCTCCCGTTTGCCTGGGTTGAAGAGCCCGCAGAGGGAAACTCTTCATACCTGCCTCTGTTGGCCTCAAGGTGAAGCAGGCATCTGGGTCCAGGAGAAGGAGATCACAGAAAAGGCGCACCTCCTCAGCGTTGTTGTGTGGCTGGATCATCACAACATCACCTGCAGCGTATCTGCCAGGGAGAGGCAAGGCCTGAGATCTGGGATCCTTGCTGGGGATCAGTTTCAGAGACTCCCAGGGTTGTTGGGGACCCAGGAAGCTGCCTGCAACCTCCTCAAGTCGTGGCAACTCTTAATGAGGGCTGGGCGGGGGATGTTCCCTTGCCCCCTTTTACCAGGCGATGCGACCAGGGACTAACCTGGACGCTGGGCAATGGACCCTCCCTTCTTCGTCCTCTTCTAACCCTTTATCAGCGCACTCCATTTGAAGACCCAGGAGAGAACAGCAAAAATGAACCAAGGAAACTCACTCGATCCCAGAGCCAGTGATATCAAATTCAAGAAGACGGACGTCTTGGAAATGGGATTCGGATGTCACCCTCTGGTTGGAAACCATCCGGGCACAGAAAGGATTCCTTTCTGATGGAACATCGCTCAAGGCACCCTCCGGTTGTAGCGTCGCCCTGCGGAGGTCACCAGAGGCCTCATCCAGGAACTGGAAGGTGTACTTGGGTGGTAACCTGTGGAAGTCAGAATTGGGGTGATAAGTTGCTTTTCCTCAGCAGGTGTTCTGACCCAAACCTGGTTCCATGAGAGTAAACACAAAGGTAACAGCACAACCTTTTCCTGGTTCATTTACGAATCCTGTTTCTTGACAGATAAAAGGCTGCGTCCAACTAATTAGCTCCGACAAGAAAGAGCCTTGCCAAGTTTTGGCAAGGCTGCCGTGAACAACAGATAAAGTTCCTAAACCATAAATCAAAGAGTCTCCAAACACCAACTCAGATATTCCTTACGTCCACCAGGCTCGAGTATCAAACTTCTTTGCCTTCTGCAAAGAACTGCAGTTTCTCAGCTCGCTTTTATCTCCTCAGGGAGGGGCCGTTACCTTGCAGCCTTACTCCTGAGTCGCCTGTGCTGCCGCAGCTGCTCTTTCCTTCGAGCAGCCCTGCGTGCATATATACTGGGCACAGGCTCCTCGGGGAGCTCTTCATCATTGCTGCCAGCCTCCACCATCTCCAAAGGCAGCATTCCACTCCCTGATGGTCCTGGCCCCATCCCTGCATCCCACGCAGGCCCCTCGTCTGAGTCCTCGCTCTCTGAGACTTCAGCCGTCCACACCTGCTGCTGGCGAACCACAACAGCAGGTGGGGCAGGCAGGAGATTGCTGAATAGCTGTGGGAAACCCATCCTTTTTTTCCCCTTTACCTCCTTTTAAAGGCAACCCAGTTCTGTTGGGTTGGTTCAAAAAGGAAAAGAGTTTCGATTTTATTTTAACCAACACGTGCACAAAGGTAACCCACATTCCTGCATCACTTTTCCTTCTTGCTGTACTTACAAAACATCGGGGCTAATCACACAGAGGCCGGGAGGAAGAGGATACAGAGCTAAGATCTTTTCCCATAAACTCAAAAGCCAGGGGTCGATGGCGGCATCCGGTCTAAAAAAGAAAAGAAATGGGTTTCAGAAGAGAACTTTCTTTGGGTTCAGTACAGCAACCCTGAGCTCGTAGAGCGCCCACATTTTCTGACTGGCGCCTCCAGCAAGGGTGGGAAAAGAGGCCAATGGCCACCACACACAATGAGCCATGCGACTGGGCAGGAGACAGCTTCTATGAACCTGGAAGTGGGATATGAAGCTTTTGACCCAAGGAGTAAAGTAAAGAAAGTTAGGGCCGTGATGGCGAACCTATGGCATGTGTGCCACAGATGGCACGCAGAACCGTTAGTGCCGGCGTGCAAGCTGCAGGCAAACTTACCTCACTGCGCATGTGCATGCCTCACAGCTGACTTTCGGCGGGTTTGAGGCCTTTTTTGACCTTCCAAAGGCTTGAGGAAGGCTTCTGCAGGCCGAAAACTAGCCCCGTTTCGTCACTTCCTGTTTTTCCGAAAATACCGGAAGTGACGAAACGGGGCTAGTTTTCGGCCTGCAAAGCCTGCAGAAGCCTTCCTCAAGTCTCTGGGAAGCCGAAAATCAGCTGTGAGGTGCAGTGCAGGTAAGGGGGCGGCGGGGGTGGGTGGGGATTGCACACGCATGCGTAGGGGGGACACGCACTGCCTTCTGGGTGCTGCCACACGAGTGCGAGCGTCCAAGCGCATGCACAATTTTTGGCACAGGAGCCCCAAAAGGTTAGCCACCACTGGAGTAGGGGATAAGAGAAAAGCTCTGTGTCAGGGCTCCGGTAGTGACCTCCATTTAAATCATGAGTCTCTAGCCTGATTGTCAAAGCTCAAAGATTTATTAGGAGAAGACATGCTGGCGCTGCCTGGGTGTAGCTGACTCTGAGACACATCTTTCATTGTCACTATTCTGCCTGTCCTGTACAATGAATTGTGGTGTAGGAAGATAATAAGGTCTCAACTCCATGATGATTGAAGAAGTCACATGGTAATGGCTTCAGGCAAGAGTGAGGAAGCCTCCCCCAACCGAACAAGAGTCAATTTAGTGACCAATCAGGATTACAGATGTGACCACGTGACATTGACTACATTTCCCAGGATACCTTAACTACATTGATCATGATGCACTCCCTTAAGGGGACAGCTCTCAATTCCTAACTAACTATCCCAAATCCCATAAACTCTAAACTGTCTGGACAGCACAGTCACCCTTGACCCTGGTTTCCTCCCACTCCCTGGATGTATCATAATTCATATTCTCCAATGGGACACATCCATAGCCAAGAGTCATCAATCATACTCTCCAGTTAGAACTTTGTACGGCAGAAACTTCCGTCGCCTGGAAACTATCTATGAAAACATTTATGGAATGCAATTTCGTTTTTGCAGCTGCCACACTGCTCCCCCCTCCCTTTCTGTTGGCAACTGTAAAAAGAGCAGAGAAATATTTTATGAGTTCACACCCTGTGGTTTTTCAGAGTTCCCTAACAAGTCACTGTATTCTTCTCTTACCCCAAGTCATGCTGGTCATCACCCAGGGCAGCGGGCGCAAGGGGGCTGCCCCCAAGCTGAAGAAGCCGCCTGTGCAGTTTTTTGGCAATGAAGTTGAACCTGGACCAGGAGACAGAACAACATGCTGAGCAGCAACTGAGGAATTGCGGGGGGGAAACTTCCAGAACCTCCATTCCCACAGAAACAGAAGGCAGAAATGAGTTACAGAGCAGGAATGGTCTTTTGGATCAAGGTAACGCAAGAAAGCACCTTGTTTGCCAGGACACCTCACAGGGGGACAATAACCTTGTTAAAAGCCTCCTCCTCTCACTGCGTTTGGAATGATAAATAATTCAATCCTATAGGAAACAGCAGAGTGCTATAATGGACAGGGTGGTGAAATGGCAAAGTGTGTACGTGTGTGTGTGTGTGTGTGTGTGAGAGAGAGAGAGAGAGAGAGAGAGAGAAAGGGGAGAGAGGTAGGATGGGGAGGAATCTGTTCACCAGCATCCTGAAGAACTTATTGGCACAGCTGGATGAGACCCCGAAACAGCGAACAGGTTTGTAGCGATAAGCACAACAGGGCAGTCTAAAGGCACCACCATTTAATGGATGAAAGTCACTACCACGATAGGGCATTTAAAAAAAAAAGTGGGGGAAAAGAAGGTTGCAGGAGAAAAAGAGGCCTGCAAATCTTATTCAGAATATAGTGGATGCTATTCAAAGGCAAACAAAAAAAAGGAAAACGTCCCATTCATGTAGCATTTCAACGACCTGTTTCTGTACAGCTCTATAGCCACCTATAGCTAACAATACTTAGATCACCCCGTTAGCTACTTGTGCCCCACATTTCTTTTGACAAAGCTCTAGAGCCGTGATGGCGAGCCTGTGGCACGCAGAACCATTTGTGCCGGCATGCGAGCTGCAGGCAAACTTACCTCACTGCGCATGTGCGCACCTCACAGCTGATTTTCGGCCGGTTTGAGGCCTTTTTCAGCCTCCCAAAGGCTTGAGGAAGGCTTCTGCAGGCTTCTACAAGCTTTGTAGGCCGAAAACTAGCCCCGTTTCGTCACTTCCGGAATTTTCAGAAAAACAGGAAGTGACGAAACAGGGCTAGATTTTGGCCTACAATGCTTGTAGAAGCCTGCAGAAGCCTTCCCCAAGCTTTTGGGAGGCTGAAAATCAGCGGTGAGGCACAGGGCAGATAAGGGAGTGACGGGGGGTGGGTGGGTGGGTATTGTGCGCGCGCATGCGAAGGGGACATGGGGCGGGGTGCACATTGCCTTCTGGGTGCTGGCCCCTGAGCACAAGCGTGCAAGCGCACGCACAATTTTTGGCACAGGACCTCAAAAAGGTTAGCCACCATGGCTCTAGAGCCCCCAAACCTGGTCAGCAGTAGCAGCCGCTGCTCAGACGGCTGGAACTACGACATGATGAAGAACTCCGACTACCACGCTTGGCCTATTAATTTCCCTGAGAGAGAGAGAGAGAGAAGCGGCACTTACTTGGGATATGAGGAATCCCCAAGCCCCAGAACAGCGTAGTCCATCTGGCACAGGGAAGTGGGAGGCAAGTTCTTCCGGAATATAAACTTCCAGAAATTCTGGAAAATTAAAGAATGGAAGTTTTTCCCCCTAGGAACCTTATCCTGCTCACTGCATGGACTTTGGTGCCAGCCCCACTAGAGGGGGAACCAAAACTGAATGGCAGCCATCAGCCCTGCTGGCTGGCAAGGAAAAGGCAGAGGTGGGGTCAGCCAGGTCAGCATTCCCAGGCTGCAGCCAGCCACACTGAACCACACAGGCAAAGGGGCTCCACCTCTGCCCCAGAGGCATCCTAGGGTCAACTCGTAGACGGGAGGCTCTGCTGCCAAATGATTCGAGCCCAATAAAGTCCTATAATCAGCGATGGAAGGGTTCGTGTTCATGGCCTGTACCCTCCCAAGGAACAACAGAAGGGGCTCTGAGCTGACCTTCATATTATCTGGAGGGTCTCCTTGTCCTGTGGTTGCACAAACAAAAATCACCAGCGGCTCATGAATCAGGTTTGCCTTCCAAGAAGCCATGCAACAAAGAGAGAGAAAGAGAGAAAGAGAGAGAGGGTCACAATCGGTTCCTAAACAAAGCCCTCAAGGTTCTTCAGGAGCATTGATTTCATTGCCACCAACCAATTATATTTGGGACAGCTAAAATGGCAAAAGCACCACTTGTTGAGCTGGGTGGCTATTGAAATGAATTAAATCAATAAAAAGTGAAACGAAAGGGCTAAAATGTAATTTAAAAATTAATAAATGTGAAAAGCAGTTCCCACCCAATTCAGGAAAAACCATGTCCTCCTCTGGCTGGAAGCTCTCCCTTCTACCTGCCTTCTAAGGGTGCATGGGTATGGGACCAAGGGAGCGAGTTTTTCCACAGGTCGGATAGCTGAGTCTAGGCCAGGGGTCGCCAACCTTTTGGACCTCAGGGACCACCAAACTCATAATTTTAAATCCCACGGACCAGAGACCCTGGGAAAACTCAAAAAAAAAATCTGCAGGAAAATTCCCCACCCCGTTTTCCTACCAATTGATCATTCTTTATTTGGGATCGCAGGATACCATCTCCAGCTCTGTTGTCACGGGGAGAGAGAGACTTTTGGCTTCATGCAAGGAAAGCAGCAGAAGTCTTTCTTTCTTTCCCCCAAATTCCACCAGAAATGAGTCTTTGCTTGCGCTGCCTCTTGGAGCAGGAGGTCTTGCAGGATCCCAAAGACTCAATTCTGGCAGAGTTTGGGGGAGAGAAAGAAAGATTTCTGTTGCTTTCCATGCGTTCAGCCAAAAACAGAAGTGGAAAGAAGCAGCATGGTGGCCAGGCCAGGCGCGTGGGGTGAGTGGGGCAAGTTCCCCCCCTCCGCCCTTTCCCCTCTCCCCTCACTACCTCGTGTTGTTCGCAATGCAAGCAACACAAGCCTTGTGTTCCTGCACAGCCTGGATTAATTGCTTTGGGGGTGACATTTCTCTGCGGACCACCAATGTTTTCTCACGGACCACCAGTGGTTCCCGGCCCATTGGTTGGCGACCACTGGTCTACGCCACGGCTTAAGCTGAGGCGGGATGGCTTTCTATCGATATGTAAGCCGAAACCACTTTTAAAACCTTGAGCTGCTACTCACCACTTGGTAGTCGTCCAGGGCCTCAACCTTACAGTGGAAATGGCATCGTTTGGCTTCTCGGCCAACCCTCTCGGCGGCATCCTGGGCAGTTCCGGTCTGGCTGCCATAAAGCACAAGCATCTTCCGGGCTGCCATCTGAAGGGGGGAGCAGGATGGAAACATCCAGACATTAGGAGGCACAACTTTCCCAGTTTGTCAGTGGAAACGGGAAAGAGAAAACAGATTTTTTTTCTCTCGACTTCAGCCCAGCTGTACCTACTTGCCGCCTCCTGAGCAATTCAAAGATCCCAAGGCTAAACATGGCCTTGTTTTAGACAAAACAGGTTTGTCCTGCCAAATTTACTCATGTATAAAATGAGATGTATTGTAATGCCTACATGTGACCGTAGAAGCGTTTGTGGAATAAAATAAGATCTGTGCCCCTTATTTTGTGTGTGTATGTATGATGTACATATATATGTACATATGTATGATATACGTATATGTATATATTTGTTTTCTTATGTTTTCGCGGGTATTATATGTATGGTATTTAGGTTTCTTCGGGTATTTTCTCACGTCTTAGTATTTGTGCTTTTATTATAGCGACGGTTCAGCAGAATCTCATCTGCCATAAAACAAATATCTATATATCTATATCTAATCTATATCATCTATCTACCTACCCACCTACCTAATCTAACTATATATATATATATCCAATATATATAATATATATATATATATATATATATATATATATATATATATATATATATATATATATATATATATAGCCCTATATAAATTATATATAATGTATATATATGTATATGTATATGTATGTGTGTGTGTATATATATATATATGTATATGTATATGTATATGTATATGTATATATGTTTTCTTATGCTGGGTATTGATGTATGATACAATTTAGGCCCACCTTCTGAGGTCATTTTCATCAAGCCGTAGTATTTGTGCTTTTATTATAGCAACGGTTCAGCAGAATCTCATCTGCCAGAAAACAAATATCTATATATCTATATCTAATCTATATCATCTATCTACCTACCTACCTTATTATATGAGAAACACGGTACCTATATCTATATCTATATCTATCTATCTATCCATCACCTATCTTATCTATCTCAAATATATATAGATAGATGGATATAAAGATATAGAATATATAGATAGATAGATAGATATAAAGATATAGAATGTGTGTGTGTGTGTGTGTGTATACATATATACATATACACATATACATATATATGTATGTATGTATATATATATAAAATTTGTTTTCTGGCAGATGAGATTCTGCAGAAACGTCGCTATAATAAAAGCACAAATATTAAGACGTGGGAAAATACCCGAAGAAACCTAAATACCATACATATATATGTATATAAATACATATATGTATACATATATACATACACACGCCACACACACACACATATATTTTAAAACTACCACTTAGAGTGTCTTTGCACATTTCAGGAAGGCAGAGGAGGAGGGCCGCCTGAGAGGCTCCCGGGGGAGTAGAAGTCACGTCCAGCAGCTCCACACTGGAGCCTGGAGGTTTCAGGGAAGCTGCCCTCCCTCCAGATTCACGGTATCCCAACGGCACCTCAGTCTTGTGGGGATGCTCCCGTTTGCACGCCAACATGTTGAGCCCCGTCCGGAGTTACAGGCGCTTCTCGCTTCTCTACGGCCAGCGACCCGCGCCCGCCCCCGCCCCCAAAGGAGCTCGACCCTCCCGGCCGAGCGCCGCGCCGCTTTGACGGGTCGCGGGAACAGCAGCTGCCCCGCCTGACCTCGTCCGTGGCGCCGGGACAGCCGAGCGGCGGATGGAAACGCGGCTCCGCGGGGAACTGCCGGGGCTGCTTCGCCCATTCCCGCCTCAGGAGGCGCCCTGGGGCGGAGGGCGCATGCGCGCAGCGGGAGGTGGCGGGGAAGCCGCTCTTGCCGGCCGCCCGGCGACGCTCCCTCCGCTGGGGCCAAGCGCACGCGCCGTCCCACTGGCCGGGGCTGCCACGCCCCCCGCCCCTCGCGCGCGAGCCCGCGCCCGCCCGCCTTCGTCACCGGAGCGCGCCGGAAGCGCCGGGGCGGCTCCGCGGAGCCTGTGGCCGGGGATGTTGTTCTCGCTGCGGGAGCTGGTGCAGTGGCTGGGCTTCGCGCCGTTCGAGCTGCTGCTGCAGGCGGCGGCGCTGCTGGCGACCTCGGGGCTGCTGGCGCTGAAGGCGGACGGCGCGGCGGCCGGGCTGAGCTGGTGGAGCGTCTTCGCGCCGCTCTTCGCCGCCGACGGGCTGAGCACCTACTTCACGGCCATCGTGTCGGTGCGCCTCTTCCAGGACGGCGAGAAGCGCCTGGCCGTGCTGCGCCTCTTCTGGATCCTGACGCTGCTCAGCCTCAAGTTCGTCTTCGAGATGCTGCTCTGCCAGAAGCTGGGCGAGCAGAGCCACGAGCCGCTCTGGTACGGGCTCATCATGTCGCCCGTCTTCATCCTGCTTCAGCTCCTCATGATCCGCGCCTGCCGAGTCAATTAGCAGCAGCAGGAGGAGGAGGAGGAGGAGGAGGCGCTTCCCACTGGCAGCCTTGGCAGGAATGACCGGGACTCTCCTGGAAGACCCTCTGACCGGCTGCGGCTGCTTCCTGGCACCGAGGACTGAAAGCTCACGTCATGGTGGTGGTGGGGGAAGTGCTGCGGGGGCAGAGAATTGCCCACACCGGTAACGCTTCTTGTACTCTAGGGGCGTAATGGCGGCTCCTCATCCTCTTCTGCCATTGGACTCTGATTTCTGAGGGCCAGAAGATCTGGGCGAGCTCTGATTAAAATCAAGAATAAAAAAATGTAGAGCCAGTATGTAAGCCTCTTGCTTTTCTTCCCAACACTGAGATTTGGTTTTTAAATGTTGAAAGAAAAGCTTTTTGAGAAATAGCTGACAACAAATATTTGAAAAATGGCAGGCAGTTTTTTGATACAGGATTCCTTTCGCAAGGGTATACTTCCAAGTTAATTGCTAACTGCACACATTCAAAGTGGGCAGGGCTTCTTGCAAAGGGCAGACACCAATGAAACCGATGGCATTAAAATTACAAGTGTGTAGCTGAAAATGAAGTAAGCGCTTGTCGAATGCTTGTAGTCCAGCAACCTCGATTGAAAGCTTGTGGCCACCGCTTCCTTTCTAAAGTTGCATGTTGTCAGGGGCTTGAAACATGCAATTTCAGGATTAAGGATTTTGATTTGGCTCGTGTGGGCAGCACGGAGAGATTTAGCTAATAACTGTCATGATCTGGATTGCTGGAAGAGTTCCAGCAGAAAAAATGTGAAAAAAATAGATGAGCATGTATCGCAGCCTTAAATATAGCTATATAACATGGAATAGAATATAATACTTTATTGACCAAGTGTGATTGGACACAAGGATTTTGTTTTGGTGTAAATACTCTCAGTATACATAAAAGAAAAGATACCTTCGTCAAGAGTCGAGAATCATAAGGTATGACACAATGATAGTCAGAGGGTACAATAAGCCATCAAATCATACTAGGAAACAGTCAATATAAATTGTAAGGATACAAGAGACAAAGTTACAGTCATAGTCACGTGGGAGGGGATAGGCGATAAGGAGTGATGAGAAGATTAATAGTAATAGTGCAGACTTTGTAAATAGTTGGGCAGTATTGTGGGAATTATTTGATGGTGTTCAGGAAAAAACTCCTTGTGTCTAGTTGTTCCGGTGTGCAGGGCTCTATAGTGTCCCTTTGAGGGAAGGAGTTGAAACAGTTTATGTCCAGGATGTGAGGGGTCTGTAGATATTTTCACAGCCCTCTTTTTGACTCATGCAGGATACGGGTGCTCAATGGAAGGCAGGTTGGTAGTAATTGTTTTTTTTTCTGCAGTCCTAATTACTGTTTGGGCAATATGCTGACTCAAGGCCCGCTGGAACACGGTGTATTTAATTAACCCAATTGCCTGGACTCACAATACACCGACCCTAAAAACGAAATAACCATATTTTAATTCGGGCGGACTAGTCTTGCAGGCAAACCCAGTGCAGCCTTAAACTTGCATGGCAGGTTTGGATGGGTTACGTTCTCAGCTTCTCTTAAGAGCGTGTGGAGACGGCCAGACACGACCCAGGGAAGGAAGGAAGCGTGGGGAGGGCAAGTGGCCCAGAAGGGAGACGGGAAGTTCTGTCCGAGTAGCTCTACCCTATCGCCCGCAGAAGGGCTGCGGCGGAGGCAGGAAAGCCGCCTCGGAGATTTGGGAGGCGAAAAGGCTGCTACATCAGAGGTCTCCAACCTTGGCAACTTTAAGACTTGTGGACTTCAACTCCCAGAATTCTCCAGCCAGCTGGCTGGAGAATTCTGGGAGTTGAAGTCCACAAGTCTTAAAGTTGCCAAGGTTGGAGACCTCTGTGCTACATCGCTCCCCGGTAGCCCATTCTTGCCTGCCTCCAATTCCCAGAATCCCCAGCTAGCGGGAGGAAGGCTCCCGACCAATGGTTGACGAGTTTCTCCAAAAGACGCGACTCCTGCCCAATAGACCTCGCTTGCGCGCGCGTGGGCGGGGCTTTTTGCCCAGCGCAGTGCGGGGACGGGACGCGTGTCTAATTTGACGGGATTGTACGGAGCGTTGCCTTTAGGCCTAAGGACGTTTCCCGCTTAGCGCTGCGCCGCGGCCGAAGTGGCCTCCGCCCGAAGAGCGCCATTCCGCTCCAAGCCCTCAGCAACCAGCGTTCCGCTTTACCTGACGAAAAAAAACCAATGGGAGACCTCGGCAATCGACTGGGCGGGCTGTCCCGCCTCCCGTCCAATGAATGGCGCTGTCGACTGAGACGGACGCGGCTCCCACGCTGAAATCCAGCAACGCCCCGAGACTTCGCGACGGGCGAATCGGGATCGTTTTTCTTGGCGCCGAGGCGGGATTCCTTCGCGGCAGCCAATCGGCGTGGCCTCTCGCCAAGGGCGTCTCCTCCGCGGCCGGTGGGCGGCGCCATCGCCGGCGGGCCCAGGAAGTGGCTGGCGGCGGCGGCGGCGGCCGGTCGGCCAGGTGGGAGTCTGCCCGCTCGCCATGAGCGGCCTACGGGAGGGCGCGGCGGCCGAGGCGCCGGCCTGGAAGCTGGCCCTTCTGGAGCGGAAGCGGGCCAAACTGGCGGCCGGCATGGGTCTGGAGCGCGGCCGGGTTCCTGCTCCGCGGCCCGGCCAGGGCCCCGACGGACGCGAGGCCGGGCCGGTGGTGGCCGAGAGCCTGGGCCCGCTGCGGGAGAACCCCTTCATGCGCCTGGAGAGCGAGCAGCGGCGGCGGCGGCGGCGGGGCGCCTGCGAGCTCCCGGGGCCGGCTTCCTCCCCCTCGTCCCCCGCTGCCGAGTCCCCGGCCCTGGCGCAGCTGCTGCAGCTCTACGGGGCCATGCCCGGCATCCGCACCATCCGCGCCGACAACATCCTCATCATCGAGTCCAGCGACCCGGCGGAGGCCGCGCAAGGCGGCGCCCTCGGTCGTCGGAGCCCCCTGCGGGATCTGCTCGCCCGCCGCGGCCCTCCTCCTCCTCCTCCGGTCACCGAGATCCGCGCCGTCCAAGTCGTCGTCTACGAGCCCGAAGCGCCGCCGCCGCTCGACGAAGGCCCCGATTCCGGTCTGGTCAGCCGGCTGCTGCAGAAGTTCGACCGCGCGGCGCAAGGGAAGGGCGGGCGAGGGGGCGACGGCCCTGCCCTGCCGGTGCCTCCGCCGCCCGGGCCCCCCGCCGCCCGGCGCCCCCTCGCCCGGCCCTCAGGGCGGCGGCGGCGGCGGCAACGTTTTCTTGCAGAAGATCGGCTCCAACTCCTTCGTGGTGAATCCGCGGGGACACCGCGCCGGCCTCGCAGCCGCCCCCGCGCTCAGCAACGGGCCTGCGAAGGCGGCGGAGGTCGTCGCTCTCCCTCCCGCCAGCAGTGCCGGCCAGCGCGGGGTGGCTGCTGTCTCCAAAGCCGTGCCATCCTCCCGGAGCCCCGCGCCTTTGTCTCCATCAGAAGCTGAGGCGGGGAAGCCAAAGTGCCAGGCTGCTGCCGCCCTGAGACCTCGGCCCAGCCGCCTGCACCGTCCAGTGCCACTCTGGACAGCCGGCCCTCCCCGCTGTTCAGCTCCAGCTGCTCCTTCGAGATCCGCCCGGCCCCAAAGCCCGATCTCGCCGCCATCGCTGCTCACGACCTCCAGGCGCGCGCCTTGGCCAGCCTGCGCCTCAACTCCCGCAACTCCTTCCTCTTCGTGCCCCATCGGAAAGAGGAGCCCCCTGGCCCTCCTCCGCCCGCAGAGGCCCTGCCTGCTGCCCCCGAGGAGGAGGAGGAGGAGAAGTCGGTGCCCGTGACTTACATAGACGAGGACTTGGTGGCAGCCATGCCGCCCTTGAAAGTCTTAAGCCCCAGGCTGGAGGGTTTCCATGTGCCCCGAGAAGGTGCCTTGACGGAGGACCCTGATTTGCCCACCTACAGGCCCTTTCCTGCTGCTTCCATTCCCCGCACCAGCACCTTCACCGTAGTGCCCAAAAGGAAGCCCCCCGCAGCCAGCCCGGAGCCCTTCAGCAGAGCCTGGGTCCAGGAGGAGGAGGAGGAGGAGGACCAAAGCCAAAGGGAAGGCCAGATGGGAGCCCTCCAGCAGGAATCCGGTCGCCTCAAAAAACGCTACCCCACCGTCAATGAGATCGAAGTGATTGGCGGCTACCTTTCTCTTCATAAGTCCTGCATGAGCAAATCGGGTATTCGGCGCAAAAAGGTAACCAGTTGACAGTGGCTGACCAGTCCTTATTTCGGTTATGCTTCTGCTGAATTTTTGCAGCGTGCGGAGGTGAGCAGGACTTGACCGAAGAGTGCTGGGTTGCTGATGTGCAACTGCCGTAGGGCCTCTCAATTTCATAGGTTCTTTAGGGAGCCCGGGGAACATGATGCGCCACTGTTCACTCTGAGTAGCTCACGGTATAAATAGGCCAGACTTGAATGCAAGGGCAGAGCTAGCTGTGTGAAATCGCAAACAAGAACTTGGAAAGGTTTTTTGCACGCTTGATTTCATTCATCCGTGGTGGAGGATAAGGACCCTCCTTGTCCCAGGGCGCTTCGGTGCTGCGCTGTGATTCGGTGGTGGTGGATCCTATGCAAACAAGCATTGTTTATGTTTAGAAAGTTTTTTAAAAAACAATAATAGTGAACTTTAAAAGTTGTGCTTTTATTGGGGGAAAAAAATTTCTCTTGGCGAAAGAGTTATAGTCTATACATACAGATCAGGGTTCAAGATGACAGGCTAAAGAGGGCAAATGTGGCTTCCTATCTTTTCACACTCCTGTGTTCTGCAAGATTACAGCTGCTTAGAAACTGATGGGCAATGCAGGCCAATTGCTTTTTGGGCCAGTGCTAGGCTGGGGTCACTTCCCAAACCAATTCATACCCAACCAGAGTCTGTTTCCTTCTGATTCATGCCATTGACTTGCCATTGGTACAGATTCCTCTAACAGGGTGTGGCAGGGTGGGAAAGTGAAGTAAAAGTGATCAAATTATTATGCAATATCAAGGGTCGGGCTGGAGGAGGTGATTATGTATACATTTCCTTGCAGCTCAAGTTCCCTTTGAGACATTGCTGCTCTGTTTTTAGCTGGCAAAGTATTTTTTTCCCCTACACTGAAGGTCCCCCACCGCCCAGTGCCACCTCGTTGAGGGCTAGTGCCAGTTTTTCTTTGTCCTTCAATGGGTTGCCTATTGAGCTCCCCCTCCCTTTCCAGCTGTGGAAGGGCTTCCCCCTGTCCCAGCTGAGGTTGGCTTTTATATTTCGAAGTCGCCAGAGGGAAACCTGCCCCTTGAAGAACTTTTGTGTTCCTTTTGTTCAGCTCCTGCTCTGGTCAGTTACTGGCTCTTGGCCTGGGAGCTCAGGTTGCTATCAACAAAGAAAACACAGGAGCATTGATGAGAGGGCCCTGCTGGAAGAAGAGCTGCTAAACGTGACCTGATTGGCTGTTCCGGTCAGAATAAAACATTCCTGGAAATTACTTTATGTCCACAGGATACCTGTTGGCCAGAAAACAGCCTGCCAACTTCATACAAAGAGGACTACTTTCAAAGGACTGCAGTTAGTTCTTGGTGATGAAGATTGCCCTTCTCTTGCCCTTCTACCTGGAGTTCAAGTAGCGGTTGTAGTTCTTTGCAGGAGCTCTGTGAACGAGGTGAAAGAGAGGAGTCCTCCCAGAATGAGGATGTGCTTGGACCCAAGACCTCTTGTTCTTGGTCCAAGGCGGTTTAAAGTAAAACTTGGTGGACTGTGGAAGTTGGCCACAGTCAAAAGTTTTAACTTGCTTGCTGTTCCAATATTTGCAGTATCTTCCCTTTTGGGGAGATACTTTGAGTTAGAAACCGTGTGTGTGTGTGAGAGAGAGAGTGTTAGCAAACTTTCCCCAAGTGTCTGAAACTTGGATCTCCCCAGTGGCACCTGATCCTGCTCTTCTTTGCAGGATCCTTCGGGGTGTTGATTACAGGCTGAAAGGCAATCCACTTTACCGGCCTTCTTTCTTCCAACAGGCGCATTCTGGCATTTTGGCCCCAGTGTTTGTTTGCATTTGAATTGCAAAATGATGATCCAAGGAGAGACAAATAAGGAAACACCTGGAAGTAGTGTGAGAATCAAGGAAACATTGGCTTCTACGCTGATGACGACAAAAGTTTTCCACTGGGCGCTGTGGATGCTTACACAAACTGAAAAGCTTTTTGCGTGAATTGATTTCATAAGGCTTTAAGCTCAGTGTTGAGATTGCTTTCCTAAAGTTCTAGTTCTGTCCTGTTGAAACTCTGCAAATGGGACCACCAGGCACCTGGCCATTGCCACAAGGACCTCAGGTTGCAGTTTGTGGGTTGCAGGTTGCAGTTTGTGATGTATTTTCCATAGCTTAGAAGAGACTTTGGAGAACTACCCTTCTGCTTTTTTATTTTCAATGCTTGAAATTGGATTACTGGCCATATGCGAGCATTGTAGTCTTAGCTTCTCCGTTGATGTTTCTTTTAAACAAGATTGCTTTTGTTTGGGACATAAAGTTACTTTATTTTTAAAGTAGCTGCTTCAGAACAAGACTCTTAAGTGGTGACGGTGAAGATGATGTGAGGTTCTAAAATGGAGCAAAAATTATACGTTCAGTTTGGCCGAGTGGTTAAGGTACCAGGCTAGAAAGAGAATAAATGCTGGGTTTGAGTCCCACCTTAGGCATGAAAGCCATTTGGGTGACTTTGGGCCAGCCTGACCCACCTCACAGGGTTATTGTTGTAGGGAAGGTGAGTTGGTTATGCTCGCTGCCTTATTTGTAAAAAATAAGGTGGGATATCAATAAATATGACAAGGTGGCTTATGAATCTGCTCTGTATCCTCTTGGGAAACTTCCTGAAGCATTCAAAAGTGTTCTTGTCTGCCTGTTGATTCCCTCTCGTCACCTGTTGAAATAGGTGGCTATAGAAATCAGATAAAAATAGTGAAGGATTCCAGCTGGAATAAGCGAGAAATTTGCCTCCCTGAAACTTGCGGTAGAATTGCAAAGCAACTTCTTACTGTTCTTTCAGATGAAAATATCCTTCAATGAGACCAGCTTGCAAACCATGTTTGAATATCCATCTGAGAGCTCCTTAGTGGAGGAAGAGGAGGAGGAGGAGGAGGAGGAAGAGGAATATGCCACAGAAGTAGATGAGAAGCCTGCCTTTCGCATTCCTCATCCGAGCAGTACTGTCAACTCGCACCCAATCAACTCAGGTAAGCCTCTCCTTTTCTACCCTATTTCAAAAACCTTTTGGGTTGAAGCTATGGCAGATCCCCAATCATGATGTCACTTTTGGAACGAGGTTGGGCGAGGCGATGGCACTATTATCCCGTACTTTTCCACATTCAGAAACGGAGTAGGTATTAAGCACCTGCAGCTAAAACGGCAACGTCCCCAGTAAAATAGAAAGAAAGACAAAAAATATTCAGGAAGTTGAAACTTTAAACTTCCACGTCCTTCTTGATGTCCAGTAGAGATTTTGCAGAGGGTAATGACTTTCCAGCCTCAGGGATTCCTCAGTGGAATCTCTGCTCATGCCACCCCATCTTCCTCTTCCTCTTCTGCTCATGTTTTTTGATAGGTTTGTCAGGTTACACTCCAAAGCACTCCCTACGCTTCAACAAGTGGCAGGAGCAACTGTACCAGAAGCTGCCTTCAACCATCGGAGCCCTTCCACAGGAGACTGACCAACCGGAGCAACAGGTCATGGTAAGACTTGGGCAGGCGTGTTCTTGTCCTTTTGCCTGCAGCCTTGGGGTGGGGTGGGATGTACCAGTGGGCGGCAGCTGCTTAATGCACAAACAAAATAAAACTTTTCTGCAATAAAGCAGAGGCGGCAGGCAAAGTTCTGTGCTTGCAGCAGCTCGGCTGGTGGTACAGGTAAAACTCAGCGTCATTCCAGTTTTGAATGGCTGCCCTTTCTAGCAAATGGGACACAGAGGGCTTTGCTTTTCTGCATTTCTCTTCTCTGGAAAGAAAAAGAAAGCAGCATGGGCAGCTATCTTTGTCTCCTCACAGCTCACCCCTGCCGAAAAAAGCCACCTGTCTGACTTCAGTAGCGAACCTGCCCTCTACTTCTGAGTCCTGAGCGCCGCTGAATATATTCTTCGCACCTTTGCCCTGCCAGATACCTGGAGAGACAAAGGTGGCACACAAAGCCAAACTTCTCTTCCCTCCTCAGGTACTGAGGCGCCCCGGAGGGCCTCACGTTCAAATGCACCTCGTTTTTGGCAGTTTGGGGGGTGGGTGTGTTACCTGCAGCCTTCCTGTTCTGAGAAAAACAAATCGCCTGAGGTGGCCAGATGCTGAATGGGCCGCCAAATGCTCAGACCGCTGTTGAGCCACTAGGCTGAGTTGCTCCCTCCAGCCAGATGTGCACAAGATGGCTCAGCGATGAGCTGGGTGCCGAACAAACAAACAAACAAGCAAACAAGCAAGCAAGCTGTAACCTAACGGAAAATATTGCCTGAGAACTCACCTTGGGGAAATTATGCTCCGAACACTTAGCAGAAGTGGCCATTGAGTTTTTCAGCTTGGCAAATAATGACAAATAACGTTGCCTTTAAAAGACTAACTGTACTAGTGGACTCTGTTTACTTTAAAGGAGATTCCAGTTCCCAAAAGGGCTAATGGCAAACATGCACCCTCCTAATCTGATGCTTGCATTTCTAGGACCAAATGGTGCAGAAGCTCAGCTGCGCAGCTACATCATCCCATTAGATGCCTCTTGTGGAATCCTGTAGAAAGTTGGCCAGTTGTGTGATCCTTATAGTCTTGTTTTCAGCTGCGCACTTTTTGCTTGCCAGACCCCAAATGCTGGTAACAGGCTTTTAAGAGTTCCCGTGTCTGAACGAAGCTCTAGGTCAGGTGGCCAATCCTTTACTTGCTGTGCCACTCGGTGCTGCGTCACTGCTGCCCAGCGCTTGGAGCCAAGTTTTTCAGCCCTGACTCACTGAATCTTTGGAGAACGGATGGAGACTCCTGGCTCTCTGATCCTTCCTCTTCCAACTACAGTGATAACCTTTTGCTCTCATATTTTCGAGCAAAGCTGCTGGTCTGACCATCTGAAGGAGGATTATACAGATTAACTAGCTAGCACCGCATTCAGGTTGTGGAAACCAAAGTGAAACACTCTCCATTAGCATTTCAGCTACACTCCAAGCAAAAGCAGAATGCTGTGTGTGTTTATGTAAGGGGCTCAGCCACACGTGAAAGGACCAAGTTTTAAACCTGGAGTTTGTCTTCTTTTTCTTTACTATCTTAAATCAAAGCAAGCTAATTGACACTTGTATATTTTGCACTTAATTGTTAATGGAGGAAGCTGGGGCCTTGATCTTACACTCCGCCAGATCCGCCTGGAGAAATGAAACTGCTGTACACGTTCCTCTTCTGCCCTCGAATGCTGTCACTTTGGGCTTCCCAGATTCATTAAACCGCACAAGTGATTTCTTCACAATTGTTGTTGGGTGATTTATTTGGCTCTTTTGTGCAATCGCTATTATCTGTGTGCAGAATTCCAACGTGGACCTGCAGTTAGATCCCCTCTTAATGTTCAGTTGCGGATTCCTATAGCGTCTGGCCATTTTGCTGGGTTCGTGATCAGGGGAGTTATGAAAGCATAGAAGGTTGGAGGAAAAAGAAGCTGGATGGCGGAGACCAACCTCTATTCGCTAGGCAAAAATATAATTGGGCTTCGCTTTCTAGGCAGAGCAAACACCGTGCAGGGAGGAAGCCTTCCTTGCTGTTTCTATTTACCTTTCTGTGCTGCCAGGGAAGCCGCAGCTACAGGTTCCACCTCCTCTACCTGTCCCTTCGCTCTCCCTGCACTGCAGGAGCCACCCACCATTTCCAAGATGCCAGGTCAGCACCGCCCAAATTTCCCTCAGGGCTCAGGGTTGCCTCAAACGGTGAGATGGGTGGCTGGTAAAATTTAATAATAAAAATGCCACGTTCCCTCCTCTGAGGATCTGGGTGGCTGTGTCCCACAAAGAAAGCCACTTGGTCGTGCAGCTGCTGGAAACTCCTTTTCCTTCTTGCTGCCCACCTGCGTTAGGGGGCAAGGTGTGTGTGTGTGTGTGTGTGTGTGTGAAGAAGGGGGTTGGGAAAGGCCCCAGCCTCCCCCCATGCAAACCCTCTGCCTGCCCCCCCCAAGTGAAAGCTGCAGGAGTCTTTTGAAAAATGCATCCACTTTATTTAGTGCTCCCCAAGCGCCCCCCACCCGCCCCCGTTCAGCTGTCCTTGGCGGGGAGGCTCTTGGACTCGGTGGCCTTGGCCAGGTTCCCGGCTTCCTTCTTCAGCACGTTCAGCAGCGTCTGCGAGCTTTCCAGGATCTGGAGCGGGGCGGGAAAGGGGAGCCTCGGTCAGGCGGGCTGGGCTGGGCTGGGGGGGTCGGGCTGGGAGCAAGGAGGGCCGGGCTCTCTCACCTTCATGTAGGCCGCCTCGGTCTCGGCGATGGTCTTGTCGAACTCGTTGCGGGAGGCCATCTTGTGGGCCAGGGTCTCGTTGATGCGGGCCAGGCGCTCGGTCAGCACGCGGAGGTCGCCCTGCAGCTTGGCCTTCTCCTCCTCCTCCTGCCGGATCTGCCGGCTCAGCTCGTCCCGCTTGGCGCACAGCTCCTCGATGCCTGCGGAGGGCGCAGCGCGGCTCAGGGCCTCCCGGGAACTGCGCCTCCCGCCGCCGCCCCCCACCCACCCCCGCCGCCGCCGCCTCAAACCTCCCCCCCAGCCCGGCTTACACTTGACCAGCTCGTTGTTGTAGCTCTGCAGCGCCGCGCCTTGCTGGGTCATCGCCGCCGCCGCCGCTCTCTCCGCCCGGCTGCCTTCCCGCCCGGCGGCTCCTCCTCCTCCTCCTCCAACGGCCGCCCGCCCGCCCGCGCGATGGAGCTCTCGGCCGCCTGGCACGCCCTCAGCACCGGCCTGGTGCCGGCCGCCGCTCTGGGGCTGGGTCCGGAGGGCCCGGGGTCCCCGGCGGCGCGGCGGGGGACGAGCTGCGGGCGGCGGCGGCGGTGCTGGCTCGCCACGGGCTGCTGGCGGCGCTGGAGGAGTGGCTGCTGGAGGTGCTGCAGCGGGACCTGCAGGCCCGGCTGGCGCCCGAGTTCTGGGGCCGGGCCGGCGGGGAGCCGCCGTGTCCTCGGCGCCTGCTGGAGGCCTTCGGGCTCCTGCGCCGCCGCCTGGAGCCCTACCTGCGCGGCCTGGGCCTGCTGGAGGAGTGGGCGCGGCCGGCGGGGCGCTGCTGCCCGGGCGTCCCGCGCGAGAGAGCCGGGGCCCTGCTGCGCGCCGTCCTCTTCTCCGCGCCCCCGCCGACTTCCGCCAGGCCGTCCGCCGCTTCTACGGGCGCAGCTTCCGCATCTACATGCGGCAGCACGGCGGGGCCGAGGAGGAGGCGGGCGGCGGCGGCGGCGGCGGCGCGGGTTGCGGCTGCGGGGAGGAGCGCTGCTGCTGCCCGCTGGCCATGGAGCAGTTCCAGCAGCTCAACGCCATCCTGTGGGTACCGGGGGGCGGAGGAGAGGGGCGGCCGGGCGGAGTCCGGGGGTCGGCGAGGCTTCTGAGCGGGGTCTTTTGTCTCCCCTCCTCCAGCCACGAGCTCAACCTGCTGGAGCGGGTGAGCGCCGACGCCGTGACCCACGTCCTGCACGGGATGATCGAGGAGCGCGTGGAGTGGCGCTGCCGGGGCGAGTACGAGCGCTCTTTCCTCGGCGACTTCCAAGAGGTGGGCGGGCGGGCGAGGAGAGGTGGGAGATCGTGGGACCCATCTTCCTGCCCTCCGACCTCCCCCGCTAAGGGGTCGCGCCTTCTCTGCCCTGCCCCAGTGGATCGACAAGGTCATCGGCTGGCTCAGCCGAGTCTTTCTGCAAGAAAGCGCCGTGGGGCTGCCCGGCCCGGCTGCCAGCAGCACCCTGAAGCGATGGCGCTGCCACGTCCAGATGTTCTTCTACCGCCTGTATGCCAGCATGCGCATCGAGGAGCTCTTCAGCATCATCCGCGGTGAGCCTGGCAGCCCCCTCACCCACCCACCCACCTGAGCATCCTGTCTGCAGAGCAGGCGCAGCGCTGGGTTGCCCTTCCTCAGGCTCCCTCCTTCCCTCCTGCAGATTTCCCGGAGTCGAAGCCTGCCGTGGAAGACCTGAAGTACTGCCTGGAAAGGACCAACCAGCGGCAGCAGCTCTTGACTTCCCTGAAAAGCGCCTTGGAACTGCGGCTCCTGCATCCCGGTGGGTGATGGCGGCTCTGAAGCACCAAAGCCCCCCTTTTCCTCCCCCTTTCCTCTTCTCAGCCTTGCAACTAGCCTCCCCGCTCTCTTGTTTCAGGGGTGAACACTTCAGACATCATCACCCTTTACATCTCTGCCATCAAAGCCCTGCGGGAGCTGGACTCTTCCATGGTGATCCTGGAAGTGGCCTGTGAGCCCATTCGGAAGTACTTGAGGTGCGGGGGGCTGGTTGGGCGCCTCTCCAGATGATGTGGCGTCAGGGTTGGGTGGCAGACCATAAGCCACACAACAGACACACACACACATCCCTAGGACCAGGGAGGATACCGTGCGGCAGATTGTGGCCGGCCTGACGGGGGATGCGGAAGGATCGGCCGACCTGGCCAATGAGCTCTCCAAAGCCGACCCGGTGACGCTGGAGAATGGCCAAGAGAGCGAGGACGATGCCTCTGAACCCGAGGACTGGGTGCCCGATCCGGTCGATGCCGATCCCGGTGAGTTGGGGCTGCGGTTGGAAGGCGCTTTGGGGAAGACGGGAACCGGGTCCGTGAGGCTTCTGGCCTCTGCCCATTACGCCCACCTTTGACCAGGGAAGTCCAGTTCCAAGCGCCGCTCCTCGGACATCATCAGCCTGCTGGTGAGCATCTACGGCAGCAAAGACCTCTTCATCAACGAGTACCGGACGCTGCTGGCTGACCGCTTGCTGCATCAATTCAATTACAGCGCCGAGAGGTGAGGCCCGAGAGGCACCCAAGTCCCCTGAGGCACAGCCAGCAAAGGGAGCCCCGTGAGGCCAGAAAGCCGCCCTTCGCTCTGCTGCGGCCAGGGACAAGGAGGGTTGTGGGGCATTCTCCTCCGGGGCAGGGGAGCTTTTCCGCAGGAGCGCAGGCTCTGAGGTGAGTAGCAGAGGCCTCGGCAACAGTCCTGTCTTCTTCTCGCTTCAGGGAGATCCGAAATGTGGAACTGTTGAAGCTGCGCTTCGGAGAGGCCCAGATGCACTACTGTGAGGTCATGCTCAAGGTAGGTGTTCCAGGCCACCCTGGTCCCTCCGAAGGCTGATGGTACTCGGCCCCACGGTGGCCTGTCCAGGCGAGCTCGGGCGCCCCACTTCCTTCCCTCTCTCCCACACAGGACATGGCAGACTCTCGGCGCATCAACGCAAACATCCGCGATGAGGAGCAGAAGCTGCCCGAGCAGGAAAGGCCTCCCTTCAGCCTTGTGGCCATCATCCTCTCCAGCGAGTTCTGGCCCCCGTTGAAGGAGGAGAAACTGGAGCTCCCGGCGCAGATCAAGGAGGCCATGGAGGCCTACGCCAAGAAGTACGAGAAGCTGAAGGTAGGAGAGAGTGCGGGAAGCTCAGCCGTGCGCAGCTGGCAGCCAGCCACGAAGGCGGCCTTCTCTTTTCTCCTCTGGGAACGGCCCGGGGTCCCTTCTAGGATTCGGCTGTTCCTTTCTTGCCGTCTTCCTCTCCCTTCGCCCAGGGCGTCCTGCGGCGTGCTCCTGTGGTGGAACAGCACATGGGGTCCTTCAGCTTGAGCAACCCGTAACGCTCCCTCTCGGCTTCTTCCCAGGCCATGAGGACCTTAAACTGGAAGCATCACCTGGGCTTGGTGAACCTGGAGGTGGAGCTGGCGGACCGGACGCTCTCCCTGTCTGTGTCGCCGGTGCACGCAGCCGTCATCCTGCACTTCCAGGACAAAAGTAGGCCTCCCGCTTCTGCCCTTCTCCCGCAAAGGGAGGGGAGGACCCTCAGAGATCTAGGCGCACACGCGCAGATGTGGGTCCTGGGAGCCAGTCCACGGGGAGGGGGACGCATTTGGCAGCGTCAAGGGAGGTGGAGGGAAGGTTTCCTACTGGGAGATCCTCCTTGGGGGTGGGGCCCTTCCTTGGGTGGCACTGCTGGGCCCTAAGCAGGGTGGGGGGGGTCCTTCTTTGCAGGCACGTGGACCTTGGAGGAGCTGAGTGAAGCTCTGAAGGTGCCTGCGGCCTCCCTGCGGCGCAAGATGACCCTCTGGCTGCAGCAAGGCGTGCTGAGGGAGGAGCCCCCTGGGACCTTCACGGTGATCGAGGAGGAGCTGAAGGACCAGACGGAGAAGGTGGTGCTGATCGATAGCGATGAGGAAGGGGATTCGGCCATGGCCTCCCAGGCGGACCAGAAGGAGGAGGAGCTGCAGGTGGTCATCTGGGGGAGGAGGAGGAGGAGGAGGCTAAGAGGTCTAAGCGCTGGCTCTTGGCTGCGTGATCCGCCCTTGTCTGGGCACAACAACGGGGAGCCTTCACGCTCAGGGCTGACTGGATCCCAGAAGCACCTGAGTGACGGGCCCTGCTTCTGCCATGCAGCGGTCCTGATCTCTGCCTTGACCTCGTTTCTGTGTCCTTACCGCCCCCTTTGCAGCTCTTTTGGACCTACATCCAGGCCATGCTGACCAACCTGGAGAGTCTCTCCCTGGAACGCATCCACAGCATGCTGAAGATCTTCGTGATGACCGGCCCCATGGTGACCGAGATCGACATCCAGGAGCTACAGGTCTTCCTCCAGAAGAAGGTCCGGGACCAGCAACTCAGCTACTCGGGGGGTGTCTACCGCTTGCCCAAAAGCTGCAACTGAGGGCGGCACCTGATGGGTGTGGGTCACCCTTGGACTATGGCCTGGCAGGGTGCTGCCTTGGTGCATGTGGCCGTGTGTGTGTGTGTGTGAGTGTGTGTGTGCGGCCCCAGAGACTGCTAGCAAAACGTTTTTTGTTTTGATGGATTTCCTGGTTCATAATAAAGTGGCTTCCCTTGGAGCCATTGGGACGGCGGTGTATTTTTTTTCCTCCGTGAATCGGGCCGGCTCGCTCCCCCCTTGCAATTCAGTTCATCGCCAACGTTTCCCTCCAGCCCCTCTGCGGAATATCGGGAGGCATAGGGCTGGTGGGGGGAGGGTTTGGCTGGATGGGTATCTTTCTCCTCGCCCGCCTGGGGGTGTGTTTCTTGCCAAGGAGTGATCAGCCGGAGAGGTGGGGAAAGGAACGAAGCTTGGGGGAGCTCCCTTGGCCGAGGGCCGTGGCCTCCCCCTTCCCCCTCTGTGGGCCATCCCAGGAGCAGGGATGTGGTCCTCTGGGAAGGAAAGGGAAACTGGCCCTGGGTCTCTTGGGCGGGAGGGCTTCTGAGTATCAGCCCAGCCGCCTTTAAGTCCCCAAATGCCTGTCACAAAGCGTGGATTGCAGCCGAGTCGGGCTGGCAGGAAAGGCCGAGAGGAACTGGACGCTGGGGATCTGGAGAACCCTCAAAGGCAGTTGACAAAGGAGGAGAAGGAGCAGAGAGCCACCGGCTGCCACGGAGGACTTGGGGTGAGCGACTGAGGCAGTGGTCTTCCTGAGGCTTCCTTAGGAGGAGGAGGAGTGGGGCTGCGACTGCTGGAGCTGCCCATTGGCTGGTCAAAGTTCTGGGGCCTTGTGAGGTCACAGAGGCTCCCTTGGAGCTCCTGCCTGGCTTGGAGGGGCTTTCAGGGCTCCTGGGAGATGGGGAGAGGTTGGGCTCAGGGCTCCAGGATGCAACTGGCCGGCCTGTTCATCATAAGCGTCCTCTCCTTGGCTTCATGTGAGTAATGGGCCCGATCAGCCAACTTGGGTTTGGGGCTGGGAAGAAAGCCAGGAGCCAGACATGCTGCAGAGTATTTGGGTTTTAAATCCGAGTGCACTTGCAGCCCCCAGGCAGGCATCAAAAAATTTGAGATATCTGAAAGCAGCCCACAACTGGAGGAGGGGGGGGAGACAAGCACACAAAATATAGATTTGGGGACGGGGTGGGAAGAACCCAGGCCAAATCTCCTACATCCATTTTTGCACTCATTGATTTGCAGTGAGAATGAGCAGGGTAGAGGCCTCCAGAGCTTATCCAGCCAATTTCCACCCAAAGCACAAAAAGAAAATAGTTGCCTCACTGAACGATGACTGGAAGGAAGGGGAAGAGGAAGAGAAGGAGAACGAAGAAGGATTCAGTCAGCGGATTGTCCGAAGAGCTGTGAGGAAGGTCCGCCTCTGGGAGCGCTCGCTGTGAGATGCCCTCTGCGACAACCCAGTTTGGAGGGGCACGGTTATCGTCCTTCCCCCCCTTGGAATCTCAGTGTTCCCAAATGGGGGAACACAGCCCCTGGTGCTGTGGGGGGGTGACGGCATTGGCAGCAGGAGGGTTGGAAGGATAACGGGAAGAAGAGAGACCCCCCAATGCAAACCCGGCCTGGTCTGAGTCTGTAAACCCGGTGTTATCCCAACAGTATCCCGAAGACGCTGGGGATCACGTGGAAGCTGGCCACCGGCAAATCTCCATTCCCAGTAAGGGCTTCTCACTGCTGCCTGTGATTTTTGGGGGAGGGAGGACTTTTGCACACCCCTTCCCTCCCCGTGGTCCGGGGAATTCGGTGTGGCCTTTGCTCCGCTGAGAACCTGCCGGGAGGGCAGGAGGCGGCCTCGGAGGACCGTTTCTGCCTCTTGCCCCCAACTACGGGGAGGGAGCCTGGATCCAGGGCATCCATCCACAGAAGACTTGGGGGGGGAGGGTACCCCTCGTGCCCCTGACTCTTGCTTCTCCTTCACGTGCCTTCAGTGGGCCGAGCTGAGGGCAGCTGCCCCGAAGTGCTGTCCAAAGGGACCCTGGCAGTGATTGTGGCCGCCTTGGCCTTCTTGGGCTTCTTTTCCACTTCGGTCCTTCTGGTGGTGGCGGTCTGTGTCTTGCGGATGGTGGATAAACAAAGGTGAGTCTTGTTGGGCCGGGAAGGGAGGCCTGAGGGCCTCTTCTGGGTCTCCTTCCTGCTGCCCCCTGCAGAAGCTTCCTAGGGGCTGGAAACCAGCCAGGTCTTCCTGGGGCTCGACATTCATTGCAAGCAGCAGGGGTGCCACCTCCTCCCTTGGCTGTCCTCCTGGCTCCGCCGGAGGGTCCAGTGATGGAGATGGTGAAGCAAACTCTCTGCAGGCCAGAGGATTTGAGTTTGCAGGCCAGGGTTGCTCACTGCCTCCGCCTCGCTCCCCGCCCTTTTTGTGTCTTTTGTCTGTCTCAAGGAAAACAGGGAAGGAAGGGAAAATTGGTTATCCTCCTTCCAGGAGGACTCTTCCTCCTATCCCGTAAGTGAATCAGATCAAGCGGGGGGGCCGTTGCAGGCACTCAGAGGTTGGGGGGGGGTAGGGTTTGCCTCTCGAGATCTGGATTGTCGAGGGTGAGTAACCGAAGAGCAAGAGTGGGGTCTCACCTGAAGACTTCAGCATCAGGAAGAAAACTGATTAGCCAGCGGAGGGTTTTGTCTGCTCAGGCAGCTGGTCCTTGTCTCCAGTTTGGTCTGCTGCTTCAGGTGCAGTGGGCCTCGGGGAGGGAGGGAAGGAAGGAAGGTAGGAAGGAAGGAAGGAAGGTGTGTGCCAAAGATGGACGCAGGCCTCTTGCTCTCCACTTGCAGCCCACCTCGCCCAGACCATACGTACATGACCATGAGGACACCTGGCCCTGATCGCCTCCGTCCAGCCACCCCGTGAGTAACAGCTCTGGCATTGGCCTCAAAGGAGCGCTTCCTTTATGGCCCGGACAAAACGAGGAACTATTCCAGTGTGGATTTTGAGCTTCTGCAGTTTGGCCACTTGGGCACTCTTAAGGGACTGCTTTAAAGCTCCTGGGGAAAGAATGTCTTGCAGAAACCAAGGAGGTCTGAAAGAGTCTTTATTAGCACAATTAAGTTCGGACGCCTGGAGGAGAAAAGTGTTTGTCTGGTTCAGAAAACAGCCAGAGGTCTCAGTTGGGGCCCCGTGTGGGATTGGGGAGCTTCATTCGAGGAGGAGATGGGAGTGGGAGCTGGTTCCCTTTCTCTGCTGGAGCCCTGAAGCCCATTCTTGTCCCTCTCAGGCATACCCCAGAGGACGGCTACCTGAGTGTCAATGAGCTGAATCCCGGTCCCAGGTGGGTCAGGGAGAGAAGGTGGGAGGGCAGAACGGGACGGGATGCCCAGGAAAAAAAGGGCCTCTCTTGGGTGACTCTTTCAGAGCTGCTTTTATGGTTTGTTTAGGCTTCTCAAGGCAAGTGGTAGAAATGCTGTTTTAACAGGAGACCAGTATAGAGAGAAGGGCTGGCTTGGTGGCAAAGCCGTGCTCTCTGACAGCATTTGGGGATCTTGTGGGCTACTAAAGAGGCCTTCAGCCCCCTTTCAGGACTGAAGCGGGCTCTCAATGTGCCCTGGGCCACTGCTGAGAAGCAGAGCATCTCTTGGCTTCTCTTCTGCACCATGAAGAATCAGGCGCCGCAGCCTTTTGGGGAGGAGCGAGGAGGTTAGGATATGCTTTCTGGCTCAGGCCATTCCTCCTTCCAGCCTCAACGTCCTCAGCAGTCAAAGTCAGACTTAAGAAATGATGACGGGGGGTGGGTGGTGGGGCGTGGAGGCTTCTCTGCTAACCCGGAAGCACCCGTTGCCGGGTGGAAGTCCATCTCCGCAGCCCAAAAAGCTGTTCGTTGTGTTCTTTTCGTTTCAGGACCCGTCAGAAACTCCACTACCAGAACGTGAGCGCGTCATCGCCACCCAAGTCAGTAGGAAGAAGGCAGTGTGGGGCTGGGGGAACAGGGCCGGCGGGTGCACTTGCCCTGGGCAGAATGCGTTTGCTCTTTAAAAGCCGGGAGCAGATTCCTTGTCTGGGCTTAGGATCCTTTCGGCAGATGCCTCTCTAGGTAGCAGAGATCCTGCCGAGCCCCAACCCTTGCGGTCCGTCCCCTTCTCTCCTTGGCTGCTGCAATCCTTCCTTTCTGCTTCCAGGACCCCCATGGAGAGGGAGTACATAATCCCCGAAGCGGCTCAGCCCTTTTCCAGGTGAGTGTGAGGGATCTGGGATGAAGTTTTAAATCCTCCAAGTAAGAGAGGCCACAGCTAAGGCACTGCTGGTCCTATGTATCCTTTAATAAGGAATCACACGAGCTGACCTTGTCTAGAAGAAACTGGAAATTCTTACTGAACAATTGTTCAGGGTTTCTTTCTCCGTCTATTGTGCCTGAGCCCTTAAGATAAAGCTTGTCTGTAGGTGCGCTTGTACCTGTGAGCTGCTAGGTAAACTTCCTGTGTGCTCTGCTCCCAGGGAAGCCTGTTTGGGTCTAGACTGGACGACAGCTGGAACTGGCAGCGTTAGAGCAGGGGTGTCAAACTCAAGGCCCACTGACCAGATGTGACCTGCGGGGTGCTTAAATCCAGCCTGCGGGGCTGGGCTGGAAAATATGAAAGGACCGGCCCGCAGTGCCTCTGGCAGCTAAAACGGGCTGCATGTGTGCCTCGTTTTCACCCTCCATGGCCTCCTGCAGCACTCTGCCAGCCCAAACAGGCCTGAAAAGGGTCCAAAAATGGCCCTGGAAACTGCCTGAAAAACAAGCTGAAAACAGGCCGAAAAATGGCCCGAAAACAGGCCACGGAGGGTGAAAATGAGGCGCAGGGACCTCCCGTGCCCTGTTTTGGCTGGCAGGGTACTGCAGGAGGCATCCGTCCCGCACCACCGCCCTCCCGCTGGCCCAAGGAGGAGAACTACAATGCTAATCTGGCCCTGGAAGGAATCCAGATGGACACTCCTAGAGCCTCCATGTCCAGTAGCTGCCCATCAGTAGATTTGTCGGTGGGCTGGGAAGGAGGAACAGAAGGGAGAAAGTATCTACCACAGTACACCTGGGTGCCTGGTTGACTGCTCTCATCCAGCAGGATCCATCTGTATTTCAGCCCTCCCTCAGCAAAAAAGTATGAGAAGGTGGAAGAGTCACACCCTACAGCTGTGTAAGTTTTGTGGGACGAAAGAAGGGCTCCCTCTTTTGATCTCGTCCTCCTGCAGAGGCCTAGGAGGGACTAGCAATTAGATGCCCGGGGGAATTGTAGCACGGCCATGTCAACTGAGGCCAAGCGGAAGAGGGGCTTTGCGCCTGAATGTCGTCTCTGTGAACCTTTAGCCAGCGAGCAGCTAGAGTTTTGGTAACTCTGATCAGAAGAAAGAGGTGGTCCCCTGATCACCCCCAGCCTCTTTGCAGCTGCTGACCTGCCTCCCTTGCTGCCCAAGTGGGGGGAGACAGGAAGCTGTCTGCTTTCCTGTCTCAGATCCTTTGAGTTCTGCTCATTTAGCACCTTCCCTAATAGGATGCTCTGTACCTTTCTTTCCTTCCCAGAACGGGACGCTCTCCAGAGATTGGGATGACACCTCAAGGGTGAGTTAGCACTTCCTGGGACTGCGGGAGATGGGCAGGCTGAGTCAGCTGTTTTGTGTGGAAATGTGGTTTTTTTTCCAAAGACTTTCTCCTTGACCCAAAACGGTAAGAGGGAAATGCAGGTTTCAGGAGACAGGGCGTTGGTTTAAACCATCACGCCTTTAAAAGGCATAGACAAGGGGAAAAGCCATGCATGCTGGCACCCAAAATCATCTAAGCTTCCCCTCTGCATTAATGGGATCTGAACTGGGTAGGACTAGTCAGGAAAGGGAACTTGATGGTGTAGTGGACAGCTTGAAGGAAATGCCAATCCAGCATGCAAATTTCATGTTTGGAATCATTACAAGAGGAGCTAAAGATAGAACAGTCCCTGTATTGGTGGAAATCTTTGCTGAAAGTATTTTATGTTGTTCTGGTCCCTTAATGTGCAAAATCATTCTGTCTCCCCCACTGATCTTGTTTTGTGTGAAAAAACAGGCACCGTATCATACTGGCTTTTGTTTCTCCATCTCATTGTTTAACAGACATGACAATCACATTTACGACGAAGTGGAATAGGAGATGGAAATGGGCTGATACACCGTATCTCACCTTGGAAATGGGCTGATCACCGTATATGAACTTTTCTTCGGAGTCCTTGGGCTGTGAAGTGGCTCCTCTGGTGGGGAACACAGGGACCCCCTTCCTATTAAACCATGGTTTAATTCTTCTTAGTCTGTTGATTTTGCTGCGTGTGCCATAGAACCCGTTTCTTGTGAGAAGCTTGGCTTGGAGTGTTCTAGAATGCTGTTGCATTTTGAATTGAATTCTTTATTGTCATTGTACATATATGCACAGTGTACATACAATGAAATTTTGCATCTCTCCAAAGAAAAATTCTTATCCTTTTGAAGTTAATGCTACGTTAGGATTACATGTTCTTAAAAGGTAGTGCATTGCAGGACAGAAAATGCAGCTTTATTAAGCTGGAAACTGAACAATTGATTAATTGATTAATTGATCACAATTGATCAATCCTGAAAGGAATAGTGGAGCGCTGGTCACTGGCAGTCTCCTGCTGGTGCTGCCTGGCCCAGGGTTTGGCCTCTGCCCAGCTGGCATCCTTCTTCACAGGGGACAATGGGAATGCAGTTGGGGAAACCGGGAAGGAGAGAACGGGGCTGGAGAGAAGGCCTAGCAGCAGAGGATAGAAAAACTAGAGTCCTTCAAGGCGGTTGGGGCCTGTTTACAGCCCTGGATCTCCATTGTGGAGGATGCTGTCAGTGGCCTTAGAGGCGTTGCTAAGGCAACGGAGACCCGTTGCTAAGGAGCGGCTTGTTTGGCGTCCACCGCAACCGCCACGCCGACAGGACAGCGCGCGGGGAGCTTGCGCTCTTAACGTAGCACCGTTAACGTAGTCGCCGTAGCGCACAGCCTACATTCGCGCGGGCGTTTCCTCCTGCGACCGTTACTAGGAGACGCGTCTCTTCTCAGCCGCCAATTAGAGGCCTCTGTCATTCAATCAGTCATTCAAATCGCCCAATAGAAGAGTCCTCGGGTTGTTTTTTTCCCCCGTTGGTAGGGAGCACTGAGAACCAACGCGAGGAGGAGGAGTCTCGGGCGACCGTTGTAACGTTCTAAGTAGAAAATTCGAGGGAGAAAGTCCTCGCGCTAAAAAAAAACGTTCAAGCGCGGGGCGGTTTTCGGTTAAGACTGGCATCTCGAGCGCCCAATCAACAGCGCAGCTTGAGCATTTTCGCCCAATCACCACCGACAAGGCGGATGACGGGAAAGGTGGAGTGAGGTTGAGAGGACGCGCGCGATTACGCAGCCCCGCCCCCTTTCTTGCGCCTCCTATATAAAGGTGTCCGTTGCCTTGACGCAGCTAGTATTCGCTGTGCCGTCGGCGTCGTCTGTCTCGTTGTCCAGACCGAAGAGGTCGTTCCCGCCCGTCGGTTCCGGCGCCATGAGGGAGATCGTGCATTTGCAGGCCGGCCAGTGCGGCAACCAGATCGGCGCCAAGGTCAGCCGAGCCGGCCAAGAAGGCGGAGGAGGCCGGGTTGGGGCTCGGGAAGGCCGCCTGCGCCTCCTCCTCATAAGCTCTCCCCGCTTTTCCGCCCTTAGTTCTGGGAGGTGATCTCGGACGAGCATGGCATCGACCCCACCGGCACGTACCATGGCGACAGCGACCTCCAGCTCGAACGCATCAACGTCTATTACAACGAGGCCACCGGTGGGTCCGCTTAGCGTGGCGCCTCTGAGCGCGCGCAGAGTGCCGGGAGCGAGAGGGGCTCGTCGGGGAGGGGTGGAGATGATGGGGCTTGTAGTCCTGGGGGAGGCGGCGGGGTTTCGGGTGTTGGCGGCTGAGCTGGCCTTTCCTTCGCAGGCGGCAAGTATGTCCCTCGGGCTGTGCTGGTGGATCTGGAGCCGGGCACCATGGACTCGGTGCGGTCGGGCCCCTTCGGGCAGATCTTCCGCCCCGACAACTTCGTCTTCGGTGGGTAATGCTCGGTTGGCCGACGGTTTTTTTGGGGGGGGGGCACGGCATCCAAGGGAAGGCCGCAGCGCATCCTTTGCTCGTTAGGATTGGGTGCTGAGGTTTTAGGGGGATCCAAGGGGCGTTGAGGTTAGTTGCCTTAACTTAGGCGATCTAGGTGGGTTTTGGGAGTGGGATTGCTGCCTTTCTCGCGAGGGAGGCTGGTTTGCAGGAGCCGCATTCCAGGCAGGTGCAAAAAAAGCTATCCAAGCGTGCAAGAGCATTGATACGCAAGACGTGCTTTGTCACTCCATAGGGCCAAGACGGCTTCCAGGCCTCGCATGGCATCTATCTGGGCCGGTAAATGCTGCTAAATGACTTGCTTTTGTGCACGATTCAGACAGGAGCACGTTAGGGGCTCATCTAATGGGTTGTTCATTCTCCCACTCGCTTCCCTCCTCCCTTGCAGGTCAGAGCGGAGCAGGCAACAACTGGGCCAAGGGCCATTACACCGAGGGGGCTGAGCTTGTTGACTCTGTGCTCGATGTTGTAAGGAAAGAAGCTGAAAGCTGTGACTGTCTCCAGGGTTTCCAACTCACCCATTCCCTGGGGGGTGGCACTGGTTCTGGCATGGGGACGCTCCTAATCAGCAAGATCCGTGAAGAGTACCCGGATAGGATTATGAACACTTTTAGCGTTGTCCCCTCCCCCAAAGTGTCAGACACTGTGGTTGAGCCCTACAATGCCACTCTCTCAGTCCACCAGCTGGTAGAGAACACAGATGAGACCTATTGTATTGATAACGAGGCCCTGTATGATATTTGCTTCCGGACCCTGAAGCTGACCACTCCTACCTATGGCGATCTCAATCACCTGGTGTCGGCCACAATGAGCGGAGTGACCACTTGTCTGCGGTTCCCAGGCCAGCTAAACGCTGACCTGCGCAAGCTGGCAGTCAACATGGTCCCCTTTCCTCGGCTACATTTTTTTATGCCTGGCTTTGCTCCTCTGACGAGCCGTGGGAGCCAGCAATATCGTGCCCTGACCGTGCCTGAGCTCACCCAGCAGATGTTTGATGCCAAGAATATGATGGCAGCCTGTGACCCCCGCCATGGGCGCTACCTCACAGTTGCGGCGGTTTTCCGTGGGCGCATGTCAATGAAGGAGGTGGATGAGCAGATGCTGAATGTCCAGAACAAGAATAGCAGCTACTTTGTGGAGTGGATCCCTAATAACGTGAAGACCGCCGTCTGCGACATCCCTCCTCGTGGCCTTAAGATGTCAGCCACCTTCATTGGCAACAGCACCGCCATCCAGGAACTCTTCAAGCGCATCTCAGAGCAGTTCACGGCTATGTTCCGTCGCAAGGCTTTCTTGCATTGGTACACTGGGGAGGGTATGGATGAGATGGAGTTCACCGAGGCGGAAAGCAACATGAACGATCTGGTGTCGGAATACCAGCAGTACCAGGATGCAACAGCTGAGGAAGAGGGTGAGTTTGAAGAGGAAGCAGAGGAAGAAGCAGCTTAAGAGACTGGGGGAGGGGTCACACCTGTTTGTTCAAAGGTGTCACAAACTTTTATTTGTTCAAGACCTCTGTTTATGTGTTCTGCGTCTTCTTTATGTCACCTGTCTGATGCTGTAAGGACATTAAAAACATTTTCATCCTGTATGTTGTCTCTGCTGTACTTCATCGTAGAAAGCTTTCCGAGTGCTGTTGCCAAAAGTTAGGGCATAATGTTCACGGATAGCTGGGGAGAAGAAAAACCCCAAGTCAGCAGCTCTGCATGCTCCAACTGGTTCGTTCATGTGGCTACACAGGATTGAGTGGAATGTTTAAAAGAGGGAACGGGTGTAAAGGCGTCATTCTTTCTCTGCAAGGAAAACTTCAGCAGGCAGAAGCAGTCAGAGGAAAAGCATCTCTTGAAAGGGTACAAAGGATTTTACTGGCCAGAAGACGGGCAAAGAGCGTTGCAGTTTCTCCTAGCTCGTCATATTTCATAACCAGCGCTAAGCATCTGTCTGCCAAATTGCAGCTGCTGAATGACCTCAGCTTGTTCAGTTCTGTGTAGCCAGAGGCCCTGGGAGCAAATGTGTTACTTTGAACAGATCTCAACCAGCCCTGAGGAGCTAATGGGGAGGGGGAGAAACTTGTCTTAGCTTGACAGGTCTCATCACTTACTTGGCACAAACCCGGTGTAGAATGGAACCAGGCCTCTGCTGTTGTAGATCTTTGTGTTGGGCCAGTAAGTGTGTGGCAGGCGCTGTCCAAAACTATATATAGGGTTTCTCAGCCTTTCCTGAGGAAGGACAATTGAGTGTTAGGAAAGCTGATGCCTTGCAGCTAAATTTGACTCCTGGCTTGGAGTCTTCCCTAGGTGAGAAATTATTTCTAGAGACCCATTTGTCTCCAGACAGCATCAGTGCCTGGCCACATGACTGTTGGGGGTGGGGGGGAATGATGGGCCCAGCCCCCCCTGCTCCCTATCCCAGGATTACCTGGTTTCTATCAAAATTATTCATGGCATCTTTCACTCCCTTTAGGTAGTTGACTCCCATAACCCAGGTGAAGCATGGGATAAATCCAGCATATCCTGTGAAAAAGGTTCCAGGGAGCTGCTCAGGACCCAGAGTGGCTGCAGCTACAACCCCTTTTTACTCCTTCCAAGCCCAGAACAAGGGTGGGTGTGAGGCTGTGGCTTTTATAAAATCGGTCTTGCCTAGTGAGAATCTGGAAGGGTCTGAAGGTAACCGGGGCATACATTTGCTCTCACTTCTTCCAACAAATGCTTCAGCTCAGAAATCCTGGCCATCTTTGGCATGCCTGGAGGGCATCAGGCAAATGCAGGTGTTCCATCCAACACTTCCCAGCCCAAATTGGCATGCTGGAGCAAGCTGCTGAAGATGGAGGGGGGGGGGAATGACTGGCTGAGGCATCGGGAAGATTTGGGGCAGGGGTGGGTATTCTGTTAGCTCAAAAACTGCTTCATTGCTCAATGTGTTCGTTTCAGAAAGGAAAGCCCTATGGGTTTCAATGCTTTTTCTGATCCAGTTTCTCTAACCTGGTTAAAGAGAGCACTCTATGTGAGGAGAGGAAGACTCGACGCTCTTATCTCACCATTGCCCATAGTTTACCTGAGATAGCTTTTCGCTGAATGAGGTTGGGCAGATCCAGTTTGGGGATCCGGTCAAACCGCCTGACATCCACTGTTTCTGTTGCCAGTGGCAAAGGCACTCCTTCAGTCCTGGTTGGCTGCGAGACGAACAAAAAAATAATTGTGTCTGACTTTCTGCAGGAAACATGCAACTACCTTTCAAAGCAATGGAAGCCGCTGGTATAGCTGTTAAGACTTCGGGCTATAAATACTGGGAAATGAGTTTTTAGTCCCGGTTAGGCACATAGCCAGTTGAGGGACCTTGGCCCAGTAAACCACTTTTAGCTCCAGGTAAGTAAGTTTCTTGGAGTAATGTAAAACAAAACACCCCAGACTCCTTCCCATAGGTGCAAATGAATATTGTCAGAAGGGCTCCTCTTGCTGGTCTCATGTTCTGCGCAGATTCATAAGGAAATTGTGGCTTTTGGCTTCAGGGGTAATGGGATAGACCTAAGACTCCCAACCCAATATTTACAGATGCTGTTGCACTCATTGGGGGCAACGCCATCAGAAAGAGTTGTCTACCATTGAGATTGGACAAAGACCTTGACTGCTATTTGCACTTTGGTCACAGATGGGAATCGCCCCAGGAGTTTGGTGCCTCTTTTCTGTGGTCTGCTCATTACAGCTGGTCTCTATCTCATGGTCTGCTTTTAAGCACCTACCTGGTCAGTACCTGCGCGGCAAGGAGGCCCCCTCCAGCCCTGTCCGCACACCAAGGACATGCCAGCCTTGCAAGGTCCTCGGACTTCCTCCTGACCACACACCAGCGCAATGTCCGGGTGGCAGAGAAACCTTCGCTCGTCTTTCGGGGAGACCAGCTGTGAGCTGGCTGTGGCTGCAAATTGCCTCCACCCGGGCCCACAGGCTAACCGGATGCCGGGATGACAGGGGATGACTTTCCTGTGAGCTGGTGCTGGATGGCCCTCTGTCCACAGAGGAGGGTCAGGCCGGGGAAGAACCCTTGGCAAAGGGAGCTGCAAATCTTGGCTTGGAATAGGAAAGCAACCAGTGTAGGGTACAAATCCTAGAAAGGGAAATAAAAGGAGAAAACCAACATCCTAAATTCAACCTTGAAAGGAGCCAGTGGGGGGAATCATTCCGGGGTTCCCTACAGAGCCAGCAAAACGGTGGAGATAGAGATGGGGGCTGGCAGCTGGGGTGAAGCCCTGCCCACGTGCAGAAAGCCCCTTGGGTAATTCCTGATATCACCCACCCCTGGAGTGCTACTCTGGAGCAGGGCTTTCCTCTGCCAGGTTTTTTTGGGGGTGGTGGTGGGGTGGGATGTAAAAGGATTTTTTTGGTGATAGGATGAAATTTCCCTCTGAATTTCTACTATTTGGCCAATTGTATAGCTCTGACCGCGTTACTGTGCTACGATTTACTGTTGTTTAGTCCAGTCAGAGCAGTAGAGCCAACAGGAGTCCCGGACACACCAGGAGCCTTCTTGCCCACTTTCTTCCAGATGCTCACCTGTGTATCCCGGGATGTACGACTGGCCCTGATCCATCCTGTCTGGTGCAGGGAGTTTCTGCCGGCTGAAGTCTTCTGTGAACTTGGGTCTCTTCAAAGGTGTGAGAACGGAGCACGGGCTCTTGCGGACCTCAGGGTCGGTCAGCATCCTGGAGGTGGTTCTGCCGTAACTTTGCCCAACATGGTAGCGGACCTGGGGGTAAAAGCCTCCATATCTTAAAGAGGCACAAACAGGTAAAAGGAAAATGAATCCACACGTGAACATGCTAGAAAAACGGGATTAATTTAGCATCAATTTAAGTCGTTTGGCACCAATATTATTAAGAGATCTGCCACGGCCATTTTATTCAGAGATTGAAGTCACAAATTCCACCCTAAAAAGGGGTGGAAAAGGAAAAGGGATTGGAAGCAATTGCAGGGTGGGTGAGTGGGTGGGGGAGAAAGGCAAGCTAATCCTTAAGTCAGAAAAAGCTTCCCTGAGGGGCACAGGCGAAGGAGAAGGCCGCGGAGGGTAGCTGGCACAGCCTTCCCGAGTTCCAGCCTCCCTGGGCACAGCGGTAGACTGCTCCTGGAGGGGGAAGCTCTGCTGGGAGACTGGCACCAAATCGCCTTCCTTCGGCCAGAGGCCTCCAGCCGCGGGCTCACCCAGGGACGTAGTAGGGCTCCTGAGGGAAGAAGCTGCACCTCTGGGCTGCTGTCATGGTGGGCCAGCGCTGCTGCTCTCCGGGGACCCTCGCCTGCCACAAGGCTGGGCGGGCCGAGCCGGCCGCGTCGCCCGGGCGACGATTGTTGGGGAGCGGCCTTCAGGCGGAGGGACCGGGCCTGGTCCCCAGGGGCAGCCCTCGCGGCCTCCCATCCCGCCGCCGGGGCGGCCGCGAGGGGGCAGCGCAGGACCGCCGACCCGGCCGCCGCCCTGCCTCGCGGGGCCGTTGTTTCCGCCGGCCGCCGAGCGAAGGTTCCGCCCGGGGTTCGCCGAGCCCGGGGGACCCGTTTGGGCGGCGCACGGGCGGAGCGCCACTTCCGGCCCGCCTGGCCCGGGGAAAGGGGGCGCCGCGGGGGCCCGTCGCGCTCTGGGCTCGCTCGGCTTCCTGGAAAGGGCGCGCGGGAGGCGGAAGCGTCGGAAATCCGAAGGCCGGAAATTCTCGGCTCTCCCAGAAAGGGGCCCCGGGCGAGGGAGAGCCCCGCCGGACTGAAGGCTGGAGGCCTCCGGGGAGCAGGTGGGTGCCCGACGCCCCGCGCCCCGGAGGGAGGCCGGTCCCTGGTCGAGAAACCCAACGCCCGCGGCAGGCCCTCTCCTCAGCCGGGCCTCGGGCTGCTCTCCCCTGGCTCTTCAGGGCCGGAGCCGGAGCGAGCGGCCGGCTCCATTCCGGCCTCCTGGTCGCCTTTGGGCTCCTTGGAGAAACGGCTGGTGAAAGAGGAGGAGGAGGAGGAAGAAGAAGGCCCGGGCGGGGGGCTGGCCAGCCTCTCTCCTCCACGGTCCCAGCAGGCCTGCCCTGCCCGGGCTTCTCTCTCTGCCTCTGTCGTGGAGGCTGCGGGCCTTTTTTCTGCGGAAAGCACCGTTGGCTGGGCCGCCTTCCTCGGCTGCATCTGTTGGGCTTCCCCTGAGTCTGGTGTCCAGTCGGTTGGAGGGCAGAGCCCCCAGAGCCCCCTTCCCAGATGAGCCTTGCAGCTGAGACCCGGGGATGTTTCTGCACCTGTGTGTGTGTGTGTCTGCTTTGTGAGAGTTTGTGAGTTTTGGGCCAGTGGTGATCTGGTTGTGTCTCAGGGTGGATGGGCATATTCTCTCGGTGGTTTCGAGTTTGGATGGAGCTGCACCAAAAGAGGTTTGGAAGCGAAGTAGATCCTCTAAGAGCTCCCCACCGAGAACAGCAGCTGGCTGAGTCTCCCTTGTCAAGGAGTTTTGATGTGGTTTGGCTTTACTGGACATTTTCATGTGGTTTGTGGGTGGGTGTTTTTTTTTTTGAAGTCTGTAGCCCCTAAGAAATGTTAAACGGATCACAGATGTCAGCTTCAGAGGCTGCCTGTGTTCTACTACAGGACTTTAGGGGGGAAAAAAATATCTACACCCCTGGAAATCCTCCGTTGGCAGCGCACCCAGCAGCTCCTAATTTTTCAGCTAAGCAGCAGCGCATCTTAATTTTGTGTGTGTGTTCTTTTAAGTTAAACTCTCAAAGTGGAAAAAAAAAAAGCAGCACACTCAGCAATTGTCCAGGAAAACATCTGGCTCTCTTTCCCCGTGCAGCTGTTTTCTCAAGAATAAATGCTGGCTCCCAGTGCATTTCTTCAAGCCTTTAGCTCACTGGAGAGGCCATGCCTGTCCCATCCTGGTGCCAGTGAAATGCCAGCTCAGAGGCTTCTACACATGCCTTTGACCTCCTGTGCTTCGTGCAGGGAATGACCACCAGGTCGTGTTCCTTGAGTTGGACTTGTGCCCCACTGTTCTTTTGTAAGGGGGCCTTGGGCTAATCAGCATCTCGGCAGTGGCCAGGAAGCCGCATTTAGGCAATCTGGAAAGGGATCAAGGAGAGGCCACCCCTCAATGCCTCCTCAGCAGTTTTTCTTCCCGGCTTCCCCAACAAGCACAGACCTCCTCCTCCTGCCTTCAGACTGAATCTTTACCTTGGAATGAGGCTATCCCACGCTCCCGCCAAGGGCTGGCAGTAGCCGAGGTGGCATTTGGTGTCATCCACTTGTTGCGAATAACCAAATTCTCTCCTGCTTCCAGGACGAGGGGGCAGCTGTCTTCCCTCCCCCAGAAGACACCTCGGTGGAAGATTTCCCAAGTCACAACTCCAGTGGTGAGGCCCAGCTTCTTGGCTCTTCCTCCTCCTCCTTTTCCTGGCTCCTTGTGGGGGTCCTTTCCCCTCTGGAGGCCCCTGTTTTTAGATACCAGCCAATAGGTAGTTTTTGAAATGTGAGGTTGACCCCAAAGTCAAGTTGTTGCAGAGAAGTAGGTATTTCAGGGCTGAGGGTCTCCTCCTTTAAATGAGTCCCTCTAAAACCACGGAAGGGCTTTAGTCGCCTGCAGTTGGACCCAGAGGTTTCCTGGAGCCACTGGTGCGAACCCCCCTCCCCTTTTACTTGGACTTCGCAAGTTTGGATCTTCCCTCCTGCATGTTTAGAAAGCTTTTCTAATTCTTTTTGGCTTTGGGGAAAGGGGGTGGGAGAGTCCACAGCAACACCCCAGGCCCCTTTTTCTGGCCCTCTCATTCCAGGGACGGGGGAAAGGGAGGGATGGGATGCCAGGTTCCCCTATCTATTTTTTGCATAAAATAAGCTTTAGCCGGGAGACCTTTGGAGAAAAATAATCTAAATTCTCTTTGGGCAATAGCTAGTTTATGTCCTAAAAGGAATTAGTCCTGTAGAATGTGTGGCGGGTAGGACAGAGATATCCATGGGAGTGGGTGGGTGGGGAGAGTACAGTACAGGAAAAATGGCTCGGAGAAGCCAAGTTCAGTAGAAAAAAAACGTTTTTAAGTTTAGAAAGCCCTTGGCGAGGAAGCCTGCCGTGAATACTTGCAAAACGTCCCAGGAAATTCTCGCCCAGCCACAGTCTGAGAAGACTGCAGGCTTCGACCAGATGTAAGCACTCCAAGGAAACTTTGGCTGCCTTCTTGGATTCTCTCCTGTTCTCCAGCCCTCCCTCCTCTGATCGGTCCAGGGGTCGCCTCTGCCTGTCACCCTCCGTCTGTCTGTCCTTCCTGCAACAGGCAGCCCCCTGTTCAGCTGTTTCCAAGACAAACACTGGATTTGGGGGCAGCGGGGAGGGGGCTGCTTCTTCAGATTAAAAGCCTGGAGCCCCAGGCTGTCAGCCTGCCAAGCTGAAGGCCTGGTTCCCTCTTCTCCTTTGCAGGCAGAGGCTCCAGCGAGAGGAGTTGCTCTCTGCCAGAGCCGTATTGTTCAGATCTCTGGGTGACACAAACACACACGTGTGGGGGGACTTGATGCCAAGCTATCAAGTCCCCCACATGCTCACGCTCCTCTTTTTCACACTGTCCTTTAAACCCCCTTTCTTTGATGTCCAATTTTGAGAAGCAGAGACAGCCACACTTGCAGGGTGAGATGCTACCGCCACCGCCACCCTGTGCGGGAAGAGGATATCCTGGCTAGACTGAGTTGTGGCTGCCTGTCAGGGGCTAACTTGCCCAGCATCTCCCAGGCCACAGAGACTGGAAGCATCAGCTGTCCCACCCCAAACTCTGGGGACCGGACCTGGCACCTTCCCAGCCCTGTCCCCTGAGAGTCAGCCTGCCAACCACCCTCTGGGGGGGACGGGGGACTGCAGGTTGAAAGAGAGAGCTCCTGTCCAGTGGGCTGATTTCAGGAGAACTGGTAGTTTCGGGGCTGCCCTCTCCCTGAGACGTCTCAGCCAGCCAAGGCACTTGAGCCTGCATTTCCTGCTCTATCACGTGGGGAGAACGGGAGGCCAAGGGGTGTTTCTTGGAGAGGAGGGAGAGGCGGAGGTGGGTCTCTGCGGAGCGGCACTTCCTGGAAGGGAAGAAGGTCAGAGGGCCCAACCCCGGCCAGAAGCGGTTGATCTGGCCTCTTGTTGGCCCCGAGTTCCCAGGGGGGCCTTTCGGGTTGGAGCAGCAGCTAGCCAGAGCAGCTCATTGCAACAAGCACCCACCCCACCCATGGTGAAAATGTGCCAGGGTTTTGGCCCGCGGGCCTTTATTTCTGCAAAGCCATTTAGTTGAGCGATGGAAAGGCATCGCTGTTGTTCTTCAGGAGACCCCGATACGCTCAGCAGGGCTGGAGGGCTGTCCTTGGCCAGGCCATAAGCGTGTATGTGGGAGCCCTGGGCCTGGCGGGTGGAAGGGAACCGCTTCACACGTTGTTTCTCTCCCTCCAGAGCAAGACCCCTTGCTCCAGAAACTTCAGGCTCTCTGGGTATGGAAGGACATGGAAAAGGTGAGTTCGATAAAGCATCGTACAAGAAGCGGTACGCATTTGCTGCAGTGCCCACCTGCCCCCGGTGGGGATAACCCACCCTCTTCCCTCTCTTGCTCCCATCTGCTCAGGCCCTCTGGGGACCAGCGGGGTGGGGTGGGGGGCTGCTTGGTTAACTGGTAATCTCCCACCATGGGGGTGGGTGGGGGAATTCTGCTGGTCAGCTTGGGCTCGCTCCCTTTCTCCCTCGCTGGGAAGTTGGCCCCTCGCAAAAGCTGGGTGCCCCACGGGGGATACGTGGCCCGTGGGCTGGCAGAGCAGAGCCAGTCGAGAATCATCCTGGATTTTTTCTAGATCCGAGAAGAAATGCGCCTGGGCTTCGCCAGCCTGCCCGACCCGTGGGCCTGGCTCCTGGATGTGCTGGATTGCTCCACGGACTGGGGAGGGCCCGGCTTGCTGACCCACATTGTCCGTGAGCTGCAAAGCTGGATAAAGAGCCATGCCAGGGATCAGCCGGTAAGGGGACTGCCGGACTCAGCTGGGGCATAGTCCTCAGCGCCGTGGCCCTGAGTGGGCGTCCAAGGAAGACTGGGGAGACACAGAGGCCTTGCCCTGTCGCCTCTCAAATGGGTCGCAGGGCTCTCCCCCCTCCCCCGTTTGTGACCAGGTGTCATTGGTTGCCACTTCCCTCAAAGTTTGGCACTTCCCGCAGACTTGGAGCGGGAAGAGGGGTCCCCCCGTTCCTCAGTCTCCCCAATTTCAGCCTGGATTGCTTTGGGCCTAGAATTCACAGCCTCTCCCTCTCCCTCTCCCTCCCTCCCTCAGTCCGGCTTAAAGCTGGAGGAGCTGCAGGCTCGTCTCTTGACCTGCCTGGCCAGGTGCCACGCCAGCCTGCTGCAGCCCCTGATCAGCATCTACCAGCTCCACACTGCAGACTATCACCGTTTGCTGGCCTTCGTTAACCAGCTCTGCCAGCAGGGGAAGTTCAAGGAGGTGAGGTGCCCTCGCTTGGCCACTGGGGGGCAGTGTTGCTCTCCCTCTGGGACTGTGTTGGGAGGAGCCTTGGGGAGCAGGTGGGGGCCGGTGCAGAAGGGTGGATGTGGAGGGGGCAGCCCCTCTTACCAGGCTCCTTTGGGAATGCTGTGGCACTGGAGTCCGCGTCCCTCTTGAGTTAACTGCAGCCAGCTGTTCCAAGGGCCTCTCTCTGTGCCTGCCTGAACAGCCCTTTCTGGCATCCCCTTCTCTCCCACACCCACCCACACACACACACACACACACACACACACACACACACGTGAAGGTGGCAGACCAAGAAGGATGAAATCCGCTCTCCCATCACCAGCCGTGCTTCGGTGCCCCCGTGATGTCGCCAAGGACACGGAAGGTCCCTTCAGCTTTGACTGGCGGGGCCCCGTGGCTTAACGTGTCACGATATTTCACGTTGGAGGAACGGCGGCTGCCTCGGGGCGGCCTGAATACCCTCCGTTGTCCGTTGAGTTGTTTTATTTACATTTTTTAAAGAGCTCCTAAAGGTTTAAAAAAAAAAGATATCTGTGCCTTTTAAAAGCGCGGGGTGTGTGTGTGTGTGTGTCAGCTTGTGCCTTGAGATTGGGAGGAGGAAGGTGTCTTTCTGTGGGCTACCTGGAGCGGAGCAGTTTTTCAGCTGCTCTGGTCCCTTCAGAAGAAGTGGAGGCCTCCCTCCTGGCTACCGGTGCAGCCTGGGGAAAGTCTCTCCCCCGTTTGGAAGGCCTTTCGGATTCCGAGAGGCAAATGCTTCCCCTCCTCAGTCAGACTTTTCAGCTAAGTAATTTGGAAGTTGGATCTGCAGGAAATGTCCTTTTGCAGCCCTATGATGCACATTTGTGAAAGGAAGAAGGGGGACCGAAATCAGAACCACTCCAGATCCACAGCGGGGAGGAAGGAAGGGCCCCCCCCCGCACCCACAGGCTCCGTTTTGAAAGAGAATTTATCCTCAGATCGCCGGGCTCAGAAAGAAGGGAAGGGCGCAGGGAAGGGTGAGAGGGGGGGAGGGTCTCCCCGGGTTGGCGGTGGTCTCCCTGGCCACAGAGGAAAGCAGATGGGCGGCTAGTCAGCCATTTGCAACGGGTGCAGCATCCCACTCACTCCTTACCGGCTGACTTAGTCTCAGCTGCCCTCGCTGGTTCCCACTGGATTCCAGAGAGCAGCAACCAGTCCCGAGGGTATGTAAAAATAACAGCAAGGGAACAACGGCACGGAGGCTGCTCCGTTTTTTTTTTTCCTTGCCAGCCTCCTCCCTCCCCCTCTCACTCTCATTTCCAAAATAGAAGCCTGGGAATGGCTTTGGGTCTCCATTTCCCCCCCCACCCCTCTTTGGTTGTCTTCAGCTTTTCAGAGGGGGCAAAGTTACGGAGGCTCGGGATAGCCGTGGAAGAGCGCTGCAGTTTTAAATACCCCGTATGTTTAAAGGAGGGTGGGTCACTTTATGCCCTTCCAAATGAATGGCCAGAGACCCCCCTGGGCTCACAAGCACTTCCTGGGCATCCCTGCAGGCCGAGTATCTCTGGGGTGGGGGAAGCTTTGTTTGTCCAGGCAGGGCCAGGAGAGGCTCCTGGGCCAACCACATGCAGGAATAGCCCTACCAGAGGTGGATAACACGGGTGGAGTTCTTCACGCCCTCGGAGCTTGGCTGTTTGCTTGCAGATGTTTCCTTGCCCAGCTGGACAGTACCAGCGGGGGGGTCAGTCCCTGGTGCTTGAAGATGTTGGGTAACTCTTTCGGGGCCAACGTCCCACGGAGGGAGATGAGCCCCCTTCTGAAATGTGTGCGCGCTGAGAGGGGGTAGGGTGCCCTCTGGCTGTGCTTGAAGGGGCCCAGAGGGAGCATTTTTGCCAACCCCAAGGAGCTGCCTTGAAAAATGCCAGCGGGCCCAGCCCGTGTGTGCATGCATATACATCCACAAAACCAGGGGTGGGATTCAATTTTTTTTTAACTACCGGTTCTGTGGGTGTGGCTTAGGTGGTGGGCGTGGCTTGGTGGTCATGTGACTGGGTGGATGTGGTTTGTGGCCATGCTATTGGCTGGGCGTGGCCAACTCAATATCACTCACATCGAGGCACGCATCTCCTCGCCTGGCCTCTCATGACTGTGGGGATGCTGCAACAGTCGTAAGTGTGAAAAAGGGTCATACGTCACTTTTTTCAGTGCCATTGTAACTGAATGGTCCCTCCACATAAGCAAAGTACCAACAAAGGAAGGGGAAAAAAAACTCCAGAGAAGTTCCTGAGACAGGAAGTCTAGTCCTGCCAAGAATGTAATAAGGGTTAACGGAGAGGCAGTTTCTGTAAGCAACCCCAGAATGTTTCCTTTCTGCCTTCCTTACAGGATTAGGCCAGTAATTTCTTCTAACAACCGGTTCTCCGAATGTTAACAACCGGTTCTAGCGAATAGGCGCGAACTGGTAGAATCCCACCCCTGCACAAAGCCCTTTTTGCTGACTCTTTGCACTGCTTTATGAACTTTCCTCCCACCTTTCCTTGTTTCCTAGGCTGCTATTTTAAGTATAAAACTGAAACTGCAACCAGACCTGGAATTTGAGAAGGTAAAATTCCGTGCGCAATGCGGACGTCCTTCCCGCTTCTCCCTGAAGTGCTAGCTGTCCCATCTGCAGGGACACAGAGCATTTGGGGCTGCTTAGCCCAGTTGGGTAGCTCTCCCGCAGCCTTTTGGGCCAAAGAGAGTGCGGAGTGCCAGTGCGCCTTCCCCCCCTTCCGTGCCCTAGGTGTGCGTCCCGTTGCTGCTTCAGGACAAAATGGAAGTCATCGAAGCTTACGTGGAAGGCAGCCTTGAGCTACAGCAGAGCCTCTTGCAACTCCTGGACTCCTGGTCCATTCCAGGCTTCCAGATCAAAGACCTCGCTAGGTGAGGGGGCTACTGGGAGCCCACCCGGGGAGGACCTCTTTCTTGGGGGGAGCAGCATTCCCCCTCCCGCAGCCAGCTGTTCCTGCAGCAAAAAAGGAAATAGCTGCTCACTTTCCCGAAATTTGCTCCGCAGAGTGAGTAAACATTATTTCCTCTTCCTCCGTCGCTTTTGCTCTGACTTTACCGCTGCTCATAATTGACGTGAGGAAGGGGAGCCTCCCTCGAGCACCTGTCAAAGGCCCCAAAGGTCCCCACACACACGTGCTCCAGATCCTTGCTCCCACGTGAATTCAGTTTCAAAAGAATGAATTCAATTTCAAAAGCGCTCCAGCTGACGAGATAAAGGACAGCCTAAAGCCCGGGCGGGTGGGTGAGCCAAACAGACGACCGGACAGTTGTCACAGCGAACCAGTTTGGTGTCTGCTGCTCTTCGGAGCTACCAGTTCTATAGAACCGGGGCGAACCGAGAGCATCCCAGCCCTGCGAATATGTCTTCTGTGCTCCTGGATGAATCGGAGCACGTGGAGGGAGGGGAGAGAGGGAACGTGTGTGCCTTGTACGCACAGGGGCATCTCCTTCGTTAAGTGGCCGAGGGGAATTCCCTGCCCAGGGTCAAGGCCCCTGGCCAGAGGACCAGGGATCTCTCTGGCCGGACTGACTCCCTCCGCCTGCTTTGGGTTCCTTTCAGACAGTATCGGGCCCTGCCTGGCAAGTGGCCGGAAAAGGTAAACTGCAGGGCGATGAATAAAGTGGCCTTCCGGTTGCTGCAGAAGTACAGCCTGGACCCAGGTGGGCACGCCTGGCACGTTCCGTGGGGGGAAGCCCTCATTCTGGGGGGACGGTTGGGAGCTGGACGGAGTCTGGGGTTGTTTCCGATTGAGAGAGGTGGGAGGAACTGGGGTCCCACAGTCTGAAGGGACCAGAGAGAGCGGTTTCCAACACGAGGATCCAGGTTCTGCCCAAAGAGAACCTCTGGCCGGACCCTGCACGTCCTTCAGGATTATGAAATAAATGGTTATTTTTCCATTGACTAGACCAGGGGTCTCCAACCTTGGCAGCTTAATAAAGAGTCGCGCTCAGGGGTTGAAAGACCTGGGCAGGTGGTTGAATGAGCCCTGCTTGGTCCCTTTTCTCATGCTTCCACTGACCCATCCTTTCTCTCCCCTCCCCAGTGCTTTGTCCCCATATTCTCAACCAGCGACACCTGGGCACCTTGAAGTACCTGCTCCACAAGAGATTTGTTGAGGTACGTGGTGGGAAGTGAGAGGCCACGGAGGCTCCAGTCCAGTGTCTTCACCGCAGTGTTTTTGCAACGTCTCTTACAGAAATCCATGACGCAGGAAAATTGGTCCGATCACATCCAGGTCAGTGCGATTTTTGTTCCCGGCCAGGTAGGTCCCTGTGGCTGGCTTGGCTTGGGCGCCCACAGCAGTTATTGCGGTATTGCTCTGCGGGGAACGGTGGAAACAAACCCTGGCTCATTGCAGTGGGGGGTGATTCTGCCTCGGGCCTCCTGCGCTGAAGCAGGTGAAACGTCTGCAATTCTCATCGTCAGCACCACAGGCCACACTTTTACGCCAAAGGTCCATGCCATCAATGCAGATAATGCTTTTTCTCTAAATCGGAGAAGTTAGGCATCCCGTCACCCTCAACCGCCCGTTCCTCCACCCTTGTAGGTAGTCGTGTCGCGGTCTTTCCTTCTCTGGGCACACACAGTGACCTCACAGGTTTGGGTTTCTTCCTTTGGAGGGGGTCTGGGCTCCCTTGCGCTCGGAGGGGCATTCCTCAGGAATTGCCCCGTGACGTGATTATTCCAACGTGGCCATGGGACTTTGAAGGGGGTTAATTATGGGGCCGAGGGGGAATCCTGCACGCCTTGCCAGTCTGGGAGTGTCTGAGGGCATTCGGTCTGCCTTGCCAAGCGTTGGGGCACGGCTGCACGACAGAAAGCGCTGGCAGGGCTTACCGAAGGGCCTTGAAGGGAGGTTGGAAAGAGGGAGAAAATGCCTCTGCGAAGAAGCCTTCCTGCTTGGGAAGGATCTTGCAAACCTCCTCTGTGCTGCTTTGGCCTGCAGCCAGGGAAATGCCACAAATGAACGTCTTAAGCCAAGCTTCCTCCGGCTTAATTTGCAGCTCCAGGGGGACAGCCGGGCTTGGGCGGCATCTGCCCATCCCCCAGGGGAGCTCCACAGTAGCAGGGGGGCTGTGCCAGGTCCTCCGCCTTAAGGGGGGGCAACCTCGGCTGAAATGGGGGCCATAGCAAGCAGGCTGCCCAGACCGCAACTGGGGAAGGGGAGGGAGGAATCCCACCCCACCCCCGGGCTGAGAGGGCGGGTGGGTTATGAATCCGGGGTTGCCCAGGCTGTTCTCGGTCTCCCTACTGGAGGGGGAGGGGATAAATCACTCAGCGGCCCCAGGTGAAGAAAAGAGTGGCCAGGGGGCTGCGGACTCTGCCCCCAGCCCCCCCCAGAGGAAGAGGGACTGGGGCAGAGCCAAAGGGAAGGAGGCCCTTTGCCAGGGGAGAAGCAACCCCTCCCCCCCATTGGAAAAGAGCCTGGGTGGAAGCGAAGGGAAGCCTTTGTGCCTCTCAGGGTGTTGGGGATAGAGCGTGATCTTTAGGCCCCCTCAGCCCCCTCCCTGGCCCCAGTGGGACGGCCTTCCCTTACTCCTTGCAGGGGGTGGCCTTTTGTTTTCACCTTTTGGGCCCTTCCGAGCAACCCCTGTCCATTAGCCCCTCCTCCTCCTCCTCCTGGATTCCCCTCTCCCCCTCCGTTTTTTGCCAGAGGCCGCCTGGTTGATTGGCTTGGAGCCAGCGACGCCCCCTTGGCGTGCCCGGAGCAGGAGAGAGGAGGGAACACTGCCCCCCACTCCCCCAGCTGGTGCTTCTTCACTGGGTTGCGCCAGCCCTGCTGCCTCAGCGGCTCTGCAGGGAAAAGGCCAGGTTCCCACACGTTACCTGTGTGTCTTCTTCCTTCGTCGCTGGAGAGAGAGAGAGAGGAATGCGGCCCAGCCGGTGTTTTCGCCTCCGGTGCTGAACCCATAAAACAAAACCGGAACGGTGGGAAAGGCCGCCCGATGCAGGGCTCCAGTTTCAGGCTGGCCTGCTTCTGGGGAATCCCACACACAGAAAGGCGGAAGGAGAGGAAGGACAGACATGCATGTTCCTGGGCAGCTCATCCTCCCAAAGAAGACGGGAGTAGGGGCTGTTGGGGGTGGAGGAGGTGCTTAAGGGAAAGTATTGAAGCAATAGAGATTGAACAATAAACCCTTAAAGCAGGGTTTTCCGTGAAAGCATAAAGCAAAATGAGTGGCAGGCAAGTCTTAAGACCTTCCCTTTCCCTCATGGCTGGATTGGAGGTCCACAGTCCCCCCCCCAATTAGAAGTAGCTCCAAAAATGCTTATCTAGCCCCCAAGGAGGGGGGTCTTCGCCTTTGCCTTCCCTGACCTGGGTCAGCTCCGGGTCTTGTCTGCCTTCCTGGGATGTTTGACTCCCAAACGCCACCCACCAAGGCTGCCTCCCTGCTCACCGTCACCCGCCTCTTCTCTCCTTGCTTTCTAGAGCATCATCAAGGACAACCAGTGGCTACAAGAGCAGCTGGTGCAACTCCTGGTCCGTTACGCTGGCCTCGAGGTGGCTGCCCAGTGGGCCCGGCACTACAGCCTCCTGGGGGACAGCTTGCCGCCTGGCCTGGCAGCCAGGATGGACGAGCCAGCCATCCCGGAGAGGTAGCGAAGAGGGTCGAGGAGGGTCCTTCCCCGCGGCCGGCAGAGGAGGGCCAGGGAATCCCAAGGGAAGGCCTGCCTCGCTCCTCCAGCCCCCTACGAGAGGGACCCTTCTGGGTGGCGTGGTGGCGGCTCTCGACTCCCACGAGAGGGGAGCAGAGGAGGTCCCCGGGAGGCCTGAGGCGCCCCAAGGCGCTCCTCCCGCAGGGAAAGGGGTCCAAATGGTGAAGAGCATAGCCCTTCCGTCTTCAGGTGGGGAGGGCACCGCCGGGATGCTTCCCCAGTTCATCAAGAAGCCGACTTGCAAGGAAAAAGTAGCCGGCTCACGTTCTGCTAGCAGGGCTTTTGTTTCAGAAGAGCGGCCATTGCCAGGGATGGCTTCTCGGCCTGTTCCACCCGGTCCTTAGACCGAAGGGAAAGCAACCTTTGGTGCCGCCACCTGCCAGGGTCGCGTCCCTCCTGGGCCGCCTGCGTACAATTCCTCCTCCCGCTGTTTTGGCTCTGGGACTTGTTTACGAGCGTAGGGAATGCCTTCCTTCTGCTTTTATTTTTTTAAAAGAAGACCCGCCCCCCTCCTGCACCCTCCTCCTCCCTCCCCCGCAGGGACGATGCCTCCCAGCAGGCCCCGAGCGCCTGGGACAGCCTGAAGGAGGGCTGCTATCAGCTCCCCGTGCCAAGGGCAGACGTCCTTTTCTTATCAACCTGGGAAGAGGTGATGGCGTGCCAGGAACAGGTGCTCCAGGTGAGGACTTCCTTCCCTCCTCTGGCTTAAAAGACCCCTGAGTCACTTTAATGGGGGCTGGTGGCCATGGGTGCCCAAGCGGGGAGACCAACCCCTCTCTCCCCAACATCTGGGAAGGGCTGACTTCTGCCTGAAGAATCTTCATGCCAGCCATGCTGTCCAAAAGCTCTGTGGGGTCCTTCCTTCCACCTGCCCCACCAAGGGGAGTCCGGCTGCAGCTCCTCCTCCTCCTCCTCCTCAGGGACCGTGAGATAACCCACCCGCTGTCCTTCCGTCCACAGCCCGGCCAGGCCGTCGGCATCGACATGGAGTGGCGCCCCTCGTTCAGCACCATCGAAGCGAAGCCGCGGGTCTCGGTGGTCCAGCTGGCGATTTGGGGCCGCGTCTTCCTCTTGGACATGTTCCGGCTGCTCCAGCAGGGGGAACAGGAGGTGCAGGCCTCTCTCTGCGGCTTCTTCCAGAGCCTCCTGGGCAACCCAGCCATCCTGAAACTAGGCAAGTGGGTGCCCTGGGTATGGATGGGACCCCTTGCGGACGGGACCCTTAGCGTGTGGTCAGTGTTTTTTTCAGCCCGAGTTAGCCTTCTCCCGCTTTCTGGCTGAAGAGGGTTCGATCAATCAATTAGAATAGAGCTGGAAGGGGCCTTCAAGGTCTTCTAGTCCAACCCCCCCCCGCCCAAGCAGGGGACCCTAAACCATTTCAGACAGCTGGTTGTCCAGTCTCTTCCTCCAAACCTCCAGTGATGGAGCACCCACTGGGATCATGGTTCTCACTGTCGGGGAAATTCCTCCTTAGTTTTAGGTCGCTTCTCTCCTTGATTAGTTTCCACCCGTGGCTCCTTGTCCTGCCTTCGGGTGCTTTGGGGGAATAAGGTAGGCCCGGCCTACCTCGCGGGGTTGTCGGGCGGGCCTTAATAAAAACGATACATTGAATGCGTGTTCCCAGTGCGGAGCAGCCAAATTTGGGAGGCCAACCCGAGGCGGGGCTTTGTGTCTTTCTGCAGGCTACGGGATGTCAGGAGACCTGCGTAACCTCATGGCAACCTGTGGCATTTCCAGAGATGCGAACCTGCAGCTCTGTGGAATTCTGGACCTCCAGCTGGTGCACCAAAAGGTTAGGAGGGGAAGTGGGATTTGTGGCCCATGGAGGGAAAGAACCTCCCCAACCACCCACACACACACACACGCGCGCACACACACACACACACACACACACACCAGGGTTGAGCAGGTCAGGCCCACCTTGGGGTGCTTCAGGGCAATCCCAGGCTTTTCACCAATGCTGTAGAGCCCCTACGGCCTGATCTTCTTTGGGAAACTCACCCCCACCCCACCCCCGACACCCACCATTTTTCAGCTTCTCCAAACTTGGAAATGCATTTCCCTAAGACTTGGCCCAAATCCAGGGTTAAGGACGCTGCCCAGATACTGCCTCACCTCACCCTCCCTCCCTCCCTTCCTTCCTCCCTCCCTCCCTTCCTTCCCTCCCTCCCTCCTTCCTTTTCTTCCTTTCTTCCTTCCTTCCCTTCCCTTCCTTCCTTCCTTCCTCCCTCCCTCCCTCCTTCTCCTTCCTTTCCTTCTTCCTTCCTTCCTTCCTTTCCTTTCCTTTCTTTCTTCCTTCCTTCCTTCCTTCCTTTCCTCCCTTTCCTTTCCTTTCCTTTCTTCCTTCTTTCCTTCCTTCCTTCCTTCCTTCCTTCCTTCCTTCCTTCCTTCCTTCCTTCCTTCCTTCCTTCCTTCCTTCCTCCCTTCCCTTCCTTCCTTCCCTTTCCTTTCCTTTCCTTCCTTTCTTTCCTTTCTTTTCCTTCCTTCCTACCTTCCTTTCCTCCTTTCCTTTCCTTTCCTTTCTTCCTTCTTTCCTTCTTCCTTCCTTCCTTCCTTCCTTCCTTCCTTCCTTCCTTCCTTCCTTCCTCCTTTCCTTTCCTTTCCTTTCCTCCTCCCTCCCTCCCTCCCTCCCTCCCTCCTCCTCCCTCCCTCCTCCTTTCCTTCCTTCCTTCCTTCCTTCCTTCCTCCTTCCTTTCCTTTCCTTTCCTTTCCTTTCCTTCCTTCTCCTCCAGTTGTCCAAGCGCTCCAAGAAGAGCAGCCAGCCAGCACCGGACCCCTGGCCAGCAAAGAACAAGGCCTGGGGAAGCAGGCTCCCTGAGAAGGGGCTCAGCCTACTGGTGCAGGAGGTCCTGGGCAGGCCCCTCAACAAGACAGAGCAGCTGTCCAACTGGGAGAAGAGGCCCCTTCGGGAGACGCAGATCCTTTACGCAGGTCTGGCTCCTTTGCCCCCTTTCCAGCTGAGCAGCCGGACCAAGAGGGCCCTTGAGTGGGGGGCAGCGGCAGGAGGGGGGCCTTCAAAAGCTTCCCTGGGGAAGCCGCCCAGCCTTTCCCACTCCAGGGAGCTCCCTGCGTGGTTATGGGCAGGCGCTCTGTTCCTGCCCCAGCTTCTCTGACCGCCCAAGTTGGCGCTGCCCTACCTCGCAGGGCTATCGTAGGTTTATAGAGAAGAGGGATGGGAATCCAAGCCCTGACTGTGGTGGCCTTTCCGCAGCCTGTGATGCCTATTGCTTGCTGGAGGTGCATGCGGAGTTGCTGAAAGACCCGGCTGCCTTCGGCCTGAGCTCCGATATGGAGGCCATGATGAGGAGAGACGGCCACCCCAGGGCGAAAGCCAAGAAGCCACAGAGGAAGGAGCAGGAACAGCCCCCCACGCGCGAGGAGGTGTGTGGGGTTGAGCCCGGAGAAAGGAGGCCCAGCTGCTGAATCTCAGGGCCGCTGCTGGGCTCGTCCCTCAGCCAACCATGCTCCGGCTGCTCTTCTTCCTTCTTTACGTGGTGGGCACCAAGTCCCCCCCGCCCCCCCCTTGGCGGAATGGGGCTGGACCCCGGATGAGCCCGTTTTCCCCTCCACGCACAGATCCCAGCGTCCGTCCCGGCAGACGCCCCCAGCCCCTCATCTGGCATCCTGGCACAAGACTTCCGCGTGGTCTGTGACAACATGTTGCAGGGCCTGGGACGATCCCTGCGCTGCCTCGGGGTGGATGTCCGGATCCTGGGGAACGACGACGGCACCGGAGGGCTGCTGAGGTTGGTGGCTGTTGGGCCGAGCCTTCTCGGGCGGGAGCAGGCCCCATCTTGGGTCTGGCAGAGCAGTCGGGGCTCTGGCTCAACCCGCAAGGAAGTCCTCGGCTGCCCAAGGGAACACGGAGATGAGCTTGGTTCGGTCCTGCCCCCCCCCACGTTCTCCCGTTTCCATGGAGACCGGGCAATTGGCCTTCCTAGTGCTACCCCATGGCTGGTTGGTTGGTTGGTTGGTTGGTTAGTTAGTTAGTTTGCTTTATTGTCATTGCACCTCGTACCACAAAGTCAAACACCGTCTTCAGTGCACATCATGACCATGAAAATAAACACAAACACACATCCTTCACCCTCCACCCATTGAATCGAAAAACCCCCCGACACCGCACCGACACTGCACCATACAGTAGAATTCAACAGAGCTACTACCTTAGGATAGAAGCTGTTTTTCAGCCTGTTTGTCCTTGTTTTTAGTATTGTCCTGTACCGTCTGCCAGATGGTAATAGTTCCAAAAAAAAAAAAAAAGAGAATGCCCAGGATGAGATGGATCTTTGAGAACGGTTTGAACTTTCTTGAGGCAGTGGGAGAATGTTTTGAGCTTTCTTAAAGCTCTTCCAAAAAGGGGGAGAGAGCAATTGCATTCTATACAAGATATTGTGTTAATATTGCACTATGCGGTAGAATTCCACAGAGCTACTACCTTGGGATAGAAGCTGTTTTTCAGCCTGTTTGTCCTTGTTTTTATTATCGTCCTGTACCGTCTGCCAGATGGTAATAGTTCAAAAAAAAGGGGGGGTGCCCAGGATCTTTGAGGATGTTTTGGTGGCTTTGAGCCACGCTTGGCTAATCAAAGATACCAACGAGCCCTTCTTATCCTTTTGCCCCCCCCCCCAATCTCTTTTCCTTGGCTCAATGGTGGGGGGGGGGCGGCGATCAGTTCTGGCAGGTGGACCAGGAAGCTCTTTGCAAGCAGCACCCAGTCCATCTTCTGGCTCATGTCCCTGTCTCCAATGGCTTTGGCTGAGCCTGGGAGCCGACCCTTTGGCAGGTGGAGGGCATAGCAGTTGTGTGTGTGTGTGGGGGGGGTGTTTGTCGCGTTTGTGGTCCCACTTAGATGAAGGGTAGAGAGCCGTAGGTTTCCCACTGCTGCCCCGGAAGTGAAAGGTTGCCTGAAGCAAGCCTGGCTTTTTATGGATTCCTTTCCAGATTGCCAGGGAAGAGAACCGAGTGATTTTAACGTCCGGCCTTCCATTTCATTCGGTGAGTGCGTAGAGGGGTGAGAAGAGGGAGGGGGGGAAGCTCCTCTGTCCCCTGGTAACTCCTCGAAAGGAGCGGTCACCGCAGGCGTCTCTCCCGGGAAAGGTTGTCCCTTCTCCTCTTCCGTGGCCAGGCGGGAATATCCCAGCCGGGAGCTTCCCGGGCTGCCGTGGGGGGTTCCTCTCCTTCCCCAGCCCTTCCCAGGTGCAGCCCGATCCCCGCCACCTCCTCCCAAGCAAGCCCCTCTCCTGCTTTTCCGGCAGCTGCGGTCCCAAGTGGGCGAAGGCCGGTGTTTCTCGGTGAGCTGCTCAGAGAAGGCCAGGGACCAAGTCCTGCAGGTCCTGAAGCACTTCAACGTCCGGGTGGCCTTGGCCGATGTTTTCAGCCGCTGCCAGGTAAGGCTGGCCGGAGCCTCCCTGCCCTCTCCCTCCGGCAAGGCCCCTTTTGGCTTCATCCGGCTCTGCGGGTTCTCTTCCCTCGTCCTCCTGGGACCCGGGGTGGGCGCTGAGTAGTTAGCAGGTTGGGCAAGAGCCCTTCTCCTCTTGAGGGAAGGAGAGGCGGTCCTTTGGGGTGTTCCTTTCGGGTCTGCAGGAGGAAGGCAGCTGAGCCCCACAGGAAAGGAATGACTTGGGGAGGAGCTGGGTGGGGGTGTATTGGGGGGGGCTTTGCTTGCAAAGCCAGTTTCCTCTTCTGGAAAGGAGAAGGTTCCAGACTTAAATGGACTGCCCCTTCCAGTCGGTTTCCTCCTCGTGGCTTGGAGGGGAGCGTTCACGGGCAGGGCAGGGCAGGGCAGGGGGTGTCTGGGGGCAGGGCAGGGGGTGTCTGGGGCAGGGCAGAGGGTCTGGTGCAAGTCCTCCAGTGTGGCTTCGAATGGGCCTCAGGCTCGGTTCTCCCTCCCTGGCTGCGCCCCTTCCCTTGCGGACTTCTCCACAGTATGAATCGTCGGGCATTTTTTTTATTGCGTCTTTCCGCGCGCCCGGGAGATCAAAGCTGGCCCTTCTACCCTTTTTCACTGCCAGGGGTCAACAAAGCCTTTCTCCAGCTGATGGGGGGGGGAGAGAGCAGGCAGAGGGACTGGCGTGAGGGGGGGCATCTCCTTTATCTTGTGCACGGAGGAGGAGGAGGAGGACCGTGGGGAATGTAAGGCCTGAGCTCTCGGCCTTCTTCCCAGGCAAGACCGTCCATCCGTCGTGGATGCAGGGCGTAGTGGGAGTTGGGCCCCCAAGGACCTGGTCCTCTGCAGAGGGCGGCTCTCCCTCTCGCGCCCCCGATCGGGAGGCCAGGGGCTTGCTCAGGCAGGCTCCTTGACCAAAGCAGAGAATTCCCCGCCGTGTTTTGTGCAGGAGGAAGTTGGAGGAAGAGCGAGTGGGGCTGGGTGTGTGTGTGTGGAGCGGGGTGGGGGAGCCAGTTGGACCCTGGCCGGGATCTCACCAGCGGTAGCTGCCTTGCGGAGCGCTGCTGCCTGGTTCCCACAGACGGTCTGTTTCCCTGCCAAGATCTCAGTATCTTCAGAAACCCAGCGGAGCATGAAGGTCACAACCAGGGAAGAACGGCACACACACACACACACACACACCCCTTGTGCTTTTCTCTGGCCTGTCCCCCCTCGGAGCCCAAAGCGGGGGGGGGGGGAGGGGAGCCTTCGCTGCCTCTGCTGATCGGGTGAGGGGGGGGACAGTCCCAAATAAGCTCCTTTCCTCACCCTGCTTAGAATGGGCACCCTGGACGGCGTAGAGGTTGGTCTTCCACCTGGCCTGCTTATCTGCTTGCCTTACCTGAGGCCACCTGAAGGTGTTTGGGATGGAGCAAACAGTTGAGGCTTCCCATGGTTTAAAACGCGCCAGATCTGGGTTGGTGTTTCTCTCCGTAGAGCCTCTGAGGCGTTTCCTGCTGAGGAAGGAAGGAAGGGAAGGGAAGGAAGGGAAGGAAAAGAAAAGGAAAGGAAAGGAAAGGAAAGGAAGAAAGGAAAGGAAAGGAAGGAAGAAAGGAAAGGAAAGAGAAGAAAAGGAAAGGAAAGGAAAGGAAAGAAAGAAAAGGAAAGGAAAGGAAAGGAAAGGAAAGGAAAGGAAAGGAAAGGGAAAGGAAGGCTGGAAGAAAGGAAAGGAAAGAAGGAAAGGAAAGGAAACGAAGGCTGGAAGAAAGGAAAGGAAAGAAGGAAAGGAAAGGAAACGAAGGCTGGAAGAAAGGAAAGGAAAGAAGGGAGGAAGGAAAGGAAAGGAAAGGAATATTGAAAGGAAAAGAAAGGAAAGGGGTGGAATGGAAAGGAAAGGGATGGAAAGGAAAGGAAAGGAAAGGGGAGGAAAGGAAAGGAGGAAAGGAAAAGAAAGGAAAGGAGGAAAGGAAGGCTGGAAGAAAGGAAAGAGAAGGAAAAGAAAGGAAAGGAAGGCTGGAAGAAAGAAAAGGAAAGAGAAGGAAAGGAAAGGAAAGGAAGGCTGGAAGAAAGGAAAGGAAAGGAAAGAAGGGAGGAAGGAAAGGAAAGGAAAGGAAGGCTGGAAGAAAGGAAAGGAAAGGAAGCCTCCCCAGCCAGCATTTTCCCATCCTTGGGAGCATGGCAGGATCTTCCCTGCCACGGATCTGTCCCCTCCCCAATGGGAAAAGGCCCTGTGGAGTTCCCAGGCTGAGAAGGGCGGTTGGCAGGTTCTCCTCCTCCTCCTCCTCCTCCCCTAACCCCGGGCTGGTTATCTGAGGTCATGGACTCAGACGGCTTGCTTGCTTGCTGGAATCGGAAGGCCTTCTCCCCCTGGAGGAGATGGCCCAGGCCCCAAGCCCTTCTCCCCGGGGGCCTTTGCATTTTCTTTGGGGGGTCATGAAAGCAGCCTTTACCCAGCCAGGCACCTTCGTGGCTTCCACGCCTGACTGGCCCCTCGTGTCTTTGGGAGGGATCTTGGTTTGCCCCCATCTCCCCCCATTGTGGGATCTCCTTGGTGGCACCCTTCCCACCGGCAGGGCTTGCATGGTAGCCCCTGGCGCTGTCCTCCCTCCGGAACAAAGGAAGGCCACCCAGGAGGCCACGGACCCTCTTCCGCTCACTCCCTTTGGGGCTGGAGGGGAGGCGGCAGGACAGAGACCGGTTGGCCAGGCCGCTCTCCTGCAGGTGCCGCCCGCCGGCCATTTGGAATGTCCTGCCGCTGCTGACCTGGGAGCTCTTCCGGTGTGAATCGCCTTTGGGTGAGCCCTGGTGGCCTTTGCAGGCAGCCGAGAGGCCTCCTTCCCTGCCCAGTGGGCCAGCCAGAGCCTCTTCATATTTTCCCCCAGATTCCTTGCAATCCTTATTTTTCACAGTCTGGCCTTCCTCCCCTCGACCAATTTCCCAGGAGGGCTGCTGGAGGGCGAAGATTTCTCACGATAGCAGAGGAGCAAACCAGAGCCTGCAAGCCCTCACGGGGCCCCGGGCGGTGGGGCTGCTGTCGCTGGGCACGCAGCTGCTCAGATACCCAGAGTGGTCAGTCCTCGGTGTCCTCCCCCCTCGGACTGGCTTGCCCGGGCAAAGCCGCCTTTCCCACCAGGGGCGAGCGAGGCAGCTCCTGCTAGCTCTGCTCCAGGTTCCCTGTTTAGGGGCCGCAGGGAGAAAGTCCAGGGCTGCGGACGGCCAGTCAGGAGGGTTTTTGTGCACCTGCCAGGCGAAGGTGGCCCGCAAGTCAGCCCCCTAGCTCCCTTCAGCAGAGTCCTGGGGAGAGCAGCTCAGCGGCCCTCCTGTGCCTCAGGGCCCCCCTTCTCTGGGGGGCCACGGTGCCCCGAGCGCCTTCCTTCCCTGAACGGATCACGTGCCCGAGTTTCCAGGGCCCGTCCCTGCTCTGCGATCTGTTGGTGCGCGGGAGAGTTCTCACGCTAAAAATACCCCTCTCAGTGATAAGGAGAAAGCTTGCGGGGGGGGTGGATGTGGGGGGAGGCATGGAAATGTCCCTGCAGGAGGAGGAAGAGGCTGCCGGGCTGCTGCTAAAAATACGTGGGCATTTGAGGGAAAGGCGATTTTTTTGGGGGGGGGGAGGGAGAGCACCGGCTCTTAGGCCTCATCCTGCAGGTAAAGTTGCACACCTTCCCCAAAGCCAGGTTTTGCTGGCAAGGGGCTGGGGCTTGGCAAGTGGGGTCTTCAGCGGCTTACATGCCTGGGCTGCTGTCAAACCGGAGCGTTCCCCCAAGCCCTTAGCAAGGCCGGGAATGTTCCGGCTTGTTGCATAGGTGCCCCTGGCAAGCTGGTTGTGGGGCCCTGGCTCTCTTGCTCCTCCCCCTCCCCCCCTCCCGGAGTTGCATCCCACAAGCAGGTCCTCCCGCCAAGGCAGGTGTGGGGGTGCCAAGCAGGTGCCGCAGGGTGAGGAAGGGGCAGGAGGCCGGCCTCTCGGCCTGAGCTGAGAATCTATGGCAAGCACTGCTCACCTGGGCGCGGAAGGACATGCCCCTTGGGTGGCACCTGGCACCCAGGGGCAGTTGCGTTGCCTGCTGAGGCTCAAGCCGTGGGACTAGGAACCAGCCTCCTTTAAGCAAAGCAGAGCCCCATTCCAAAGGAGAAGGTGATGCCAGGTAGCTGGGGTGGGGGAAAAGGTGCTTTGGGTCAGGAGAATCCCACCTCCTCCGCCTGCTGTCTCTTCTTGTGGGCGGGTGGGGGAGAGCAGGGGCTGCTTTGCACCCAGCTGTCCCTCCTCTGTCCTCTGGCCCGCCTGCTGTGGGCCGGATCAACCTTTTGGGGTCTTCCTGACCTCGGATTAGCTGGTATGCCAAGCAAGGCTGGAGGGAGACAGACACAGCGCTGATGACAGCGTAATCTCCCTCCGCGATGATCGAAAAAACCCCGGTTGCAGATAAAAGCCCTACAGCCTGTTCGGTGGGGCTGAGCAGTCGCCCGCTGCCCTGGTAGCCCTTTTGGAAACTTGGGGAGGCCCGCCTGGGGACGGGGGGATTGACTCCCTGGGGACGGAGCCTAGCCTTGGGGAAGCCACCATCCTGGAGGTGGCGCTTCCCAGTCCGCAAGCTGCCTTGGGGTGCGCAGGGACCGAGGCTAAGGGCCTCAGGGCTCAGCCTGCCTGGGAGAGGGCTGGGCACAAAGGCCTTCCCGAACCCATTGTGGCCCCAGCGCTCCCTGGCCAAGGGCTCCTTTCCCCTCGGGGCCCAAGATAGCCAGGGCCGTCTCCTCTGTTGCCCAGGACCCGGACCGAGGGCTGTGGGGGCAAGCTGAGCTCAAAGCATCTGACTCGGTGTCCAGGCAGGGCATCCAGCTGAGTTGGGTCCAAGGCCAGGCAGCTGCAGTGTCCACCACTCTCCCCCTTCCTCAGGCTGCTGGTGGCAAGGACGTGGCTCTCTGGTGGACAGAGGGAGGGGGCCGAAGGGCAGACGGGCGGGGGGTGGGTGGGGGGAAGAGGATGCAGGCGTAAACACATGGGGAGGAAATGGAAGAGATGCGGAATCGGTCACTCTTCCTTTCGGGCATCTCTCCCTCGCCCTTCCCGCAGCTGTCCAAGAAGCTTTGGGAGGTTTGCTGTGGCTGTAAAAAGAGGGGTATGAGGGGGAGGTGTCCTCAATTTTTTGGAGATCGACTGCAGCTGCAGGCAGGTGAGGCTCTGCGCTGCCTCCCTGGCTAGTCCTTCCTCCTCCTCCTCCTCCTCCTGCCCTTTCTCCATCCCTCGTTCAGGTTAGCCTCTCCTCCTTCCCGGTTCTCAGTCCCGGGGAGGCAGGAAAGGCTTCTCTGAGCGGAGGGAGCCTGGCCCTTTTGGCCCCGATCCCAGAAGGAGCCGCTTCCTTATCGGCTTCTACTGGCTCGGAGTCCCTGGACAAGCTCTTATCTCCATCCGTCAGGATGTTTAAGCTTAAGCGGCTCATTAGGGAGAAAGCTTACATTGGGGAGGAGGGGGGCAGGTTAGCCAGGGAAGGGTGAGAAGCAGGCGGTCACCGCAAAGGAGTCCCACCTGGAGGCGGGATTCAGGGGCGGAGCAGCGGGGGTGTCCCACGGAGGGCAGCTTTCTAGCAGCCCCAAACCACCTTTGTGAAGCAACATGGCTGCCTTAAGGGGAAGGAACACCAGGACGGGTGCAGATACCCCCCCCCAGCTGGCTCTGGGGGCTTGGGGCCAGCTGAGACCCCCGGCAGTGTCACCTGCTAGTGGGGGCTTTCCTGAACTCCTCCCTGCAGGGAGAGGCGGCTGCTATGATGAGCTGAGCTGCTGGGGGGGCTTTGGCAAGCAGGACCACGGGAGGGGTGGCTCTGAAGCGGAGGGACCTCGGGAGGCAAAGGGCAGCTATTTCCAGTTTCCTCCCCATGAACTTCAGTTCAGGAGTCTTCCTCAGCTCGAGGGGTGACGGGGTGTGTGTGTGCGTGTGTGCGTGGAAACCCAGGGGCTGGAGCTGCTCCCGTGCAGCCCGAAGGATATAAAAGGAACGGAAAATTTGCTTCCAATCCGGAAGCCTGGCCTTCTGTGAAATGTTCTCACAGAACCGCTTCCCTCTTTAGCTCCGGTCACGGGGGAGCAGGGTGCTCTGGGAATGCGCCCGGGGGCTTCCCAGGGCCCCCGTGGAGCCTGGGGGTGGGGGTCTGATGCAGCTGGCCCCACCCCTTCCAACGAGTCCCGCTGAACAGGGGAAAGGGGCCTCCGCCTTCGGAGTGGGGAGGGTGGGGCGTGTGTCGCGGTGCTGCCTTCTCACTGCGGCGTGCGAGGTGGCCGCGCGGGCAGGACCCGCCAGGGGCATCCCTCACAGGATGGGAAGGTTTGGCAGCTTGCTGCGCGAGGCCTGCCTGGCCCTTGGCAGGTTTTGGGCAAGTGCCCAGGCATGAGGTCCGGTCGGTGGTCTTGCATGGGGGAAAGAAAGATGACAGGGCTCGGCGGCTTAACTAGAGGTTGGTGGGCAGGGCTGCTGGGGGGGTCCCAGCCCACCCACCCACCCCCTGCTGCACCTCTGGGATGGGGGGGGGCAATTGGGTGTGGATGCTGGAGCCAGCGCAGCCCCGGTGACCCTCCCCACAGGAGGACCCTGGGCAAAGGAGCCGGGACGATTGGGCGGAAAAGAGGAAATAGGCCCCGAAACGTGAACCACGGATTCGGCGGCCACAGAATGAGCTATTTTAAAGGTCTCTCCTCCCCCACCAATTAGTGCCTCGCTGGGTGGGGTGGGAATCTGTTTGTGGCCGGGCACAAGGCCGCTGCTTCTAAGTGCCCCTGCAAGGCCATTCCGGGCGGCCTCTTCCCAGCCGTGCCAGCCTAGTTGGGGTTTAGGCCAGCCTGGCGGGAAGAAGGTGGGCTAGAGGGTCTTCGAAGGGGATGCCATCTGTAGAAACTCTCAGCATTGGCTGTAGGCACAACTCTGCACTCCCGGCTTTGGGCCTGGGGGCAATGCAGCCTGGAGGAAGGTAGGCTGGGGTTGAGGTCTTCCTTCCCTCGACTGCCAGCCAGCCAGCCAGCCAGCCAGCCGGCTTGCCTCCCCTCCCTCCCTTTTCAAAAGGCCAGGCCTGCCCCCCCCCCCTCCTCCCTTGGGCTTCCCAGGCCTTTGTCTGCTAGCAAGGCCTGCAGAAGGGAACAGCCTCCCCCCACCCTCCTTCATTCCCACACTCATAATTGCTGGGTCACGAGAGGCCCAAAGCGTTGGGGACAGAGCAGCAGGCAGAGGGGGTGTTTTTTTGGGGGGGTGGGGGAAGATGGGGGGAGCTGCTGCATTTCTTTCCAAGCTTCTAGGAAGGTTTTCCCAGGCAGGGATCCCTGCACACACACACACACACACACACCCCAATTTCTCCTTGGCTGCCCCCCAAATCCTCCCCAGCCAAAGGCCCCGCCTGTCCCAAGCGGTCTCCCCCCTTGCTTTTTGGGGTGGAAAGGCAGCCCTGGATGGATGAGAGGGGGTCTTTGGAACTTGAATGGGGGTGTGTGTGTGAAATTGGCATTTGGGTTGGAGTTTGCAGTGTTGTGGAAATGCTGGTAGAAGCTGCTGGTGCTGGGAGGCTTCATCTTAAAACGGGGCTTCTTCTAGGGGCTGATGTTGCCACCCTGTTCCCCCCACCCGGATTTCCTCCAGTCCCAGCCTGACAGTGGAGGGGGGGGAAGGGGCTTCCCTGAGTGTGTGCAAGACCTTTGTGAACAGGGGAGGCTTGTTGGCAGGGGGGGGGGCCCAGGATCAACGGGCAGGAGAGGAGACTCGGGGCACAGCCCTGCCCTGGCTGGGCCCACCCCCTGGCCCCTCCAGGCCCCTCCGCGTAGCCAGGCCGGGTCTTGCCTTGGGAGGAGGTCGGAGGCTGAGCAGATTCTGCCCGAGGGAGCCCCTCCCTCTGGCAGCAAGAAGGCTGGGAAGGTGTCCTCAGGTTGCCTCCCTGCAGCAGCAGCAGCAGCAGCGAAGGAGGGATTCCCACGCCTCCTCCCAGGGAGCCTCCAGGGGCCAAACTTCTCACGCCAGCCCTGGCGCTTGGCACGCATGGAAGAGAGCGGCAGGCTTTCCCTCGGGAGCTCCTGGCCAAGATCAGGAGGCACCCCTTGTGCCCTCCCTCGCCCCCCTCTTCCATCGGCCCAAGACCAGTTCCTGCAGAGGTGAAAACCTCTTTGGAGGGCAGCCCATCTGCAGCGTCTCGGCCCGTCAGGGCATCAGGCAGGGACCAGGGCAGCTGGGGGGATGCTCAGTGGGGCAGGGACGGCTGGGGTTGCACACCCTCCTCATGCCCAAGCCCTCTTGGGCTTCTGGGGGGGGTGTCAAGGACCCCCAGGCGGCTCACGTTCTTCCTTTGCTCGTGTTTTGAAGGTTGCCGCTGCCAGCTGGGCATTTGTGCAGCTGCCCTTGGGGTGTTTCCCAGAGGGAAAGCGGTCAGGCCCCACACCCTTGGTGGGTGGTGGGGTGGGGGCACTTCCTCTCCCAGCCCGGGGTGACGTCAGTCCCTCCGGAAGCACCTGACAAGAGTCAGAAAATCCGGCTTCTCCTCTTCCTCGGGCCTCTTTTTCTGAGGGAAACGGCTTTTCCTCCTTCCAACCAAGTGCATGGAGCGGGATTGGGGCCGAGGAGGGCGGCCGAGCCCTTGGCCAGACCGGGGACCCTGCTTTGGGGCTGAGGGGGGGTGCGTGCATATGCACCGAGGCTTCTGGGAGGGGGACGGACACACACACACACAGAGCTTTTCCTCAACTGAACTGCCCCGAACGTTCCCTTTGCCAGAGGGCTGTTTGCGCCGGGTGTTTTGGGCCCTGGCTTGGCCTCCACTCCTCCTGCCTTCCTTTCACACACACACACACACACAGTGGCATCGCCCCGGGGCTGTGAGGGGCCAGGCAGACGGAGCTGCTGCAGAGACGGTGCTCCCTTCCTCGGACTGCAACCGGTCGGCATTCCGACCCTTCGCTGCCCCCTTTGCAACAGAAGTGCAGTGACACGGTCTCTCCACCCCCTCCAAACAGAGCTGCAAGGCTGCCAGGGGAGGGGGCTCCTCCTCCTCCTCCTCCTCCTCCTCGGGCCGCCATCTCCTCTTCCTCCCCGCTGCTGCTGCTCAAAGCCGCCTGCCCTTCCCCCACTTTCCCACACTGCTTAGCAAGTCGACAGGTTCTCACACTCGGCTCCCAGGGGGCCCCGTCTGCTTAAAAGCATGTCCGCCCAGCCCAGGCGCTTCCTCTTCCTCCCCCCACTTCCCTGGCCAGGAAGCCCCCCTCCGTTGCAGGCGGGCACGGGGCATCCTCCCCACTGGGCTTCGCATGGCCAGAGGCAGGGACCACGGGCGACAGCAGCTGGAGAACCAGCCCAACGGTGCCCTCCCGTCCCTTGGCGCTCTGTCCTGCCTGGCCGTAAGGGCTCCCAACTTCCCAAGCCTGGCTCCTGGCAGGGCAGGCGAGGCAGAGGAGTGGAGGAATGAAAGGGGCTGGCATCCAGGTGGGCATCGAGTGGGGTCCCGCCAGGCCAGGCAGAGCGGGGCTGAGGAAGGGAAGAGCGCTTGAGAGGCAGGTAGGGCCTAGCTTAGCGGGGGAGATGGCCAGCCCTTCGGTCGGGCGAGGGCCACTAGGCATAAAGGAGCCCCTCCCCCCAGCCACACAAGGGGGTCTCCCTCTTTGCCTTTTTCCCTCCCTCCCCATTGAGGGGACACCACAAAGCCCCCTGCCCTTGGCCCCAGCGACCTCTGGGCTCCTGGGACCGCCTGGCCCTCCTCCCAGGGTTGGTCGCCAAATCCTTGGGTTGCCCTTGCCCTCCTCCTCCTCCTCCTCCTCCTCCTCCTCCTCCATCATCTATTTGCCGAACAGTTTAACTTAAAGGGATTAATTTGGATGGGGAGGTGGGGGCCTCCCTTCGCTTCTGCCTCTTTCTCACTCTGAAGGCTGGAGCCCTCTCCCTCTTTTGGGGGCAGCCCCCCGGCTGTGGGGTTTGCGCTTGACCCACGGACTGTCCGGTTCTGCCCAGAAGCCTCCGAGATTCCCCCGGCCCTTCGCTGGAACTCGGAACCATAGAACTGCAGGGCCCGGAGAAGCTTGAGGGGTTTCTAACTTTCAGGTACTCTGCAAAGCCCGTGACATCTTTCCCCACCTGGCCGGAATTGGGCTTTTGCGTTCCCGGTCCACTTTGACTCTTTCCCCAGTGCAAAACAGGAGATGCGCCCCCCCAGGCAGCCCCCCAGATGGGTCCCCCTTATTGAAGTTGCCGGCCTCTTGCAGAAGCCACGGCTTGGTCTCCGGGGAGAGGGGCAGTGAGCAGTGCCCCCTTCGAGGGCCGCCCCGCTGGCTTCCCACTTTGCCCTGGGTCGACTGGGCAACGGAGGCTCCTCCTGACGAGGGGGACATAGGCCCCAGAACTTCCCAAGGCCCTGGGTGCCAGTCCTGGGCTGCTCCTTGCTGGGCCCGGGGCTCCCACCCCCCCAAGGGTCGGCCCCATCAGACTCTGTCTGGCCTTTGTTGGTGTCAGCAATGGGCTGTCGCTCGCTTGGGTGTGAAAACAAGGGGGACGTGTGTGTGCACAATCTTGGGGACTCACAGCACACGCAGCAGCTGTGGAGGTGAGGAAGCCGCCAGCCCTCGGCCATCCCCCTGGGAAGGCCTTTCCTCCCGGCTCACACGTGCTGACCGAGCCACCACCCCCTTTCTGGTTCACTGCTGAAGGAGGGCTGGGGTGGATCAGTGGAGTCCAGCCACAGCGTGGAAGGGACCCCCAAAAGTTGTGGAAGGGACTGGAGATGCGTTGGTCTTGGGGGGGGCTTCCAAAGAGGCACCAATATCTCCTCTTTGGTTCTTGAGGGAGGGGCCAGGAAGGGCTGGTGGGGTTGCTCTTTGCAATCCCTCCTCGCCCCCCCTCATCTGTTGCTTTGAATCCCTTGCCAAGGGTGGGGATGTCTTTTGGGGCGCAGGAGACTGGCGTGGGGGTGTGTGTGTGCTGTGAACGCCGTTGAGTTTGCTTCCTTGCGTCGGAATCGCCCGCCTTCCGTTTCCCTCCAGCAGTTGATGCTGGGAACAACACCCTGGCAGGGTAGCCTGGCCTACCCAAAGCCACCTGGGCCACGTCTGGGCCCTTCCCTGCCGCCCCTCTTGACCGCCAGGGCAGCTGCAAAGAACAGGGGAGAGGGTTGCTGTGCAGGGGGCGGGAGAGGAGGAGCCGAAGGCAGGGAGCACCAAGGCTGAGAGCCCACCTCCCCTCCGCCTTCCCTGGGAAAGGGGGTGTGCAGCAGGCCCAGCCCAGCGAGAGAGAGAGCAGCTGGGAACATCTGGGCTGGGCCCTCTCGCCAGGGCCGTGGGGCGGCCTTCTCAGCGGGAGCCGCGCTTAGCTCCTCTCGGAGGGCTCTGCCTCGACGCGGCGAGTTTGGAAAGGGGCTGGCTGTTTGTGGGGGCGGGGGGCAGCCGGGAAGCTCCGTGGCAGGGTTGGGGGCAGGTTTCTCGAATGGGGGTGGGGGCAACCTTTCAAGACTGCAACGGCCTCCAGGAACTGGAGCTGCCTTCTTCCTGCCTTGCGTCCCGTCTCTCCATTCTGGGGGACGAGCCTTTTGGGGTGCACAGGCTTTCCAGGAGCTCCTGGGACTCAGGCCGCGGGGGTGTGGGTGGGTGGGTGTACCTCGCATTTCGCCTCCCGTTCAACTCCCCTTGGCTGCTGCCCTGCCCTGCTCTGGCTGCTGCCTCTCTCATGGGGGAGGCCTGTTTACAGACGTGGCAGCCTCTCTTTCTCTCCCCCCCACACACAACCAGAGCCCCCCACCCCACCCACACACAGTGGTCTTGCAGTCAATGACCAGCAAGGCTGGCCTCAGGGTCAGGAAGGGGCGCCATTTTACACTGGAGGCCAGAATCCCCACCCCTCTTCTCGGCCCCAGTCAGCACCTCCAGTTTGGCCCGGATGTACCCCAGCTTGCGTGTGTGTCTGGATGGCCGCGGTGCTCTAATCCCGGCCCTGGGTGCCTCCCCTATCCTTGTGGGCTGCTGCCTTCTCAGGAGGTGGATGTTGTGGCCGATGGGCCCGTTGGTCGTCTCTCAGCTGTGGGCTGAGAGCAGCCAGGAAGCCCCGGTGGCCTCCTGGCTGTTTTGACGTCCAGTCTTGGCCTCTTGGCTTTTTTTCTCTGCTCCCGGCTGGTTCCACCTTGTGTGCGAGGAACCGGTTTTTCTCCTCCTCCTCCTCCTCCTCCTGGGGCCTTTTGTTTCCGCTAGATCGGTTACGTTGCTCCTGGGCCTCCGCTGCTCCGGCGCTCGCTCGTATTTCCTTTCTCACGCTTTCTAAAAGGGCGTCCTTGTGTCGGCTTTGGCCGCTTTCTGGCAGGTGGGGAGAGGACGGGCACGGAGTAGCCCTGGGCTCTGGTCACTCTCTCCGGGGTCAGCTTGCCTAGGACGGGAGGAGAAGGGGCAGGATTGGCAGGCCAGCAAAGAAGGGGCAGGCTTTGGGGAGAGGCGAGGGACGGCAGTTGGTTTTGGGGAGGTTGCAGGGGGCCTCCAGCCTCAGGCGCAGTCTATACCTGGGAAGGCAAGCTGCCCAGCACCCGTGGCGAGAGAAGGGCCGGCTTTCTTGTTCCAGGTGTTTGAAGGGGGATTCTGGAAGGCCGGGCAGAGGCAGGGCTGTGCAATGCAGGGCGGTGGAGGTGTTGCACATTCTGCATGCACACATAACACACATTCCGGATTCAGCTTGCAGTGCAGCCTCCAGATTGGCGAGGGCCTGGGGAGGGGGGCTTTCTCTCCCCCCTGGAGGGGGCACACATAGTCCTCCCCCGCTCTGCTGCAATGGCTCCCCACCCTCCCAGCCCTGTTGTTCTTCTCTGAGTGGCGGCTCCTCTTCCAGGACTCCAGGACCCTGGGATGGTCGGCCTGAGCAGTCATCCCAGGGGCCCCATGGCTCCCTGGGAGAACCTCCCTGGATTCTAGCCCCAGCTTTGCTTTCCCAACGCCCAGGTGAGGGTTGGCCTTCGGCCCTCCCAAAGCAGCCCTTCCCCAGGCCCCCTCAGGTGGCTCCCCGCTTTCCCCTCCCTGGCAGCCACTCCACGGCTGCAGAGACAGGGCCAAGGAAATGCCTCTCGGCGCTTTATCTGCTCGGGCCCTTTTGACAGGGCAGGGGGCAGGGTGGGGCAAGCGAGGAGAGCAAGTGCCGGGGGGGGCCCCCGGGAGTCAGGGGGGTGGGGGGGCGTGGAGCTTGTTTGGGGGAAATCGGAGCCGAGGTTGGAAAATCCCAGCAGCCAGCCACCAGGGCGGGAAGGCCTGGCTCGTGGTGGTGGGGTGTGTGTGTCTGTGTGTCTGTGTGTGAGCACATGAGACATCTCCCAGCAATGTGTGACTAATGGGCGCAGGGAAAGAGGCTGCTGGCTGCTGGGCTCCTGGGCTGAACTCTGCCCTGGGAAGCTGGCCCAAACTGCCTGGTGCCGCAGCCCTTTCCCACCCTACCCCCCCCCCATGGATTCCCTGGGTTTGGGGAAGGCCAGCTGCAACCAGCAGACCCCCTCTGGCTGCCCTTCGCCCCTTTTGGGCGGAGGGGTGTGTGTGTGTGTGTGTGAAAAAAACACCAGTGCTCTGCTAGCAGCTCATTCCCAGCCCTTTCCCCCCCCCCCCCCAGAGCAACCCAAGGAAGCCGTGAAGGTGCAGACTCTACCCTGGGGCCCTCCCTCCTTCCCTGCCCCTCCCCAGCCCTGTCCAGCCAGAAGGCCACCCCCTGTGTCCCAAGAGCCCTGCCCTGCCAGGCTTGGAGGCTTCCAGTCCGTCCTGGGACCTGGAGGCTGGGCCTAAAAGGAGCAGGAAGACTGCGCCAGGGGTGCCCTCGCTCAGGTGAGCGCTCCCTCGGGGAGGAGGAAGCGCTGGGCGGCTGTTCCCACACTCTGGGCAAACCTTGCCAGCTCATCCTGAATGGATGCCAAAGCCCAGACGGGCCCTCGCGGCCTCCTGGCACCCTCCTGCAAGCAGCCTCCCGAGTCACGGCAGGCCCTGGTTCCCACGGCCTCTCCTGCCAGGCCAGCGCAAGGGAGGCGAGGAGGGGCGGCCCCAGGGCCCGCCGGGGCCTGGCGGGTCCTGGGCAGAAGAGAAACGGAGCTTGGCATCCCGAGAGTTTTGCCAGGAGCATCTGGCTGGCTGGCAGGGGGCAGAGGACTTCCCTGGAGCTGTGTTTTGCGCGATTCCCCCTTTCCTCGCCTTGCTCCCCGGGCAACCGTCTTCAGACCTTTTACCCATCCTCTGGCTTAGGAGGAGTAGCTGAGATTCTGCCAGCTCTCCCAGAGGGCCTCCCCCACCCCGTGCCCTGCTTGGGGGAGATGGCAGCCCCCCACGTGGGGTCCTTCCTTCCCAGCAGCTGCCCAGGGTCAAGCGAGGCCCGTGGGGTTCCTCAAGGAAACGGGAGCCGCTGGGTCTCTCCAGCTGCAGAGGAGGCGTGCAGGGCTCCCACCAGCCCAGGTTGGACTGGCGAGCCTTGCCGCGCCACACCTGCCTAACGGCTTCCCCGTGTGTGTGTGTGTGTGCGCGTGTGCGCGCTTCTCGGTTGACAAGGTGTCGGCCTTCAGCTGGCCCAGCCCTCTGAGACATTTTCCCATCGGAACGGCAGGAGCCGTGTCATCCTTGGGACCTGCGCTGGGAAGCGTTCCCAGGGCTCGGGCTGGGCGCAGGTTCCCTCCTGCCGTCCAAGTGGGACGGGTTCAGCAGAGAGAGAGAGAGAGAGAGAGAGAGTGTGTGTGTGTGTGTGTCATTCTCAGGGCTGCCCTGCCCTTCCCAGAAAAGAGTGTTTGGCAACAAGAATTGCCGTACAGGTGAGCAAAGCGGGGAAGTTCCCGGAGGAGTCAGATGGGGTGCCCCAGGATAGCTGCACCCCCGCCGGGTCTTTGGGGCCCAGAGGCAGGGGAATGGCAGTGGGCACCATGCCAGCCTGGCTCCCGGGTCTCTGCCTGGCTCCCCCAAAGGGCAGGTGGCCTCCCTTTCCCAGGTGCAGTCAGTGGCTGCTCCGCTGGCTGAGGTGGGAAAAGGACAAAGCTGGCGCACATGGTGGAGGAGGGTTGTGCCTGGCTTGGCCTTTGAACTGGGTGCCCAGGCAGCCCAGCCTGGACGGAGGCCCCCTTCGCACCACCCAGCCCTCAAGCAACTCCGGCCACTTCATTTCCAAAGGCCCCTCTGTGGAACAACACACCTGGGGAGTGCTGGCTGGAGAAGCCCTTCCTTCCTTCCTTCCTTCCTTCCTTTTCCTTTCCTTTCCTTTCCTTTCCTTTCCTTTCCTTCCTTCCTTCCTTCCAGCCTTCCTTCCTTCCTCCTTCCTTCCTTCCTTCCTCCCTTCCTTCCCTCTCTCCTTCCTTCCCTCCCTCCTTCCCTCCCTTCCCTTCCCTTCCTTCCCTTCCTTCCTTCCTTCCTTCCTTCCTTCCTTCCTTCCTTCCTTCCTCCCTTCCTTCCCTCTCCCTTCCTTCCTTCCTTCCTTCCTTCCTTCCTTCCTTTCCTTCCTTCCTTCCTTCCTTCCTTCCTTCCTTCCTTCCTTCCTTCCTTCCTTCCTTCCTTCCTTCCTTCCTTCCTTCCTTCCTTCCTTCCTTCCTTCCTTCCTTCCTTCCTTCCTTCCTTCCTTCCTTCCTTCCTTCCTTCCTTCCTTCCTTCCTTCCTTCCTTCCTTCCTTCCTTCCTTCCTTCCTTCCTTCCTTCCTTCCTTCCTTCCTTCCTTCCTTTCTTCCCTCTCCTTCCTTCCTTCCTTCCTTCCTTCCTTCCTTCCTTCCTTCCTTCCTTCCTTCCTTCCTTCCTTCCTTCCTTCCTTCCTTCCAGATACCCTGGCAATGCTGTGGCCCTAAGCTGGGGGGGTGGGGGGTTCCTCACAGCTGCCTTTAAACTAGGGCTCCTCCTCAGACATAACAGCTGAGGTAGCTTGAGAAGAGCCCCCTGTGCCAGGACGAGGAGGCCGGCCTTGGGTTGCCCCGGGATCGATTCTTCATCCCTTTCCAAGGAGCCCAGGCGGTTCTCACGAAGGCTCCTTCCCTCTCCCCCCCCCCACCCCCTCTGCCTCCAAACAGGCCTGCAACTGCAGCCAGTACCTGAAGGTCTCCAAGGAGAGGATGGGGCTGCTGAGGAAGCGGAGCGGCTGCTGGACAGGGGAGGAGGACGCAGGTACGCCTCGGAGCCCGTAGGCGGCCGGGATAGGTGGCCAGAGCCTGCTGCGGCCCCCGTTGGTGGGAAATGGATCCAGGAGGTCAGGGCTGGCGGTTCACTTGGGGGGGGGGGATGACCGGAAAGTGCCTCCCCTCCCTGGCTGTCCTAAAGGGGAAGGTCGCCCGGGTGGTGCAGCCCAGGGGCTTCTCCTGGGGACGGCTACCATCCCTGGATCCCCAGTGGGATGCAGCAAACAGCAGCCGTTGGGACAGGCAGGACAGGCAGGACGGGGTCCTTCCACACACACACACACACACACACACACACACACGATCCCCAGAGCCTGATAGGTCCCACAGGGGAGAGCCACCCCGTTTGCCGAGCGACCTTCCCTGGCCCAGCTGCCATTCTTGTGACTGACCCAGCTGGTTGAACAGGTTTCTCTCCCCAGGAAAGGCTTGAGAACAAGAAAACAAACCGGCTCCCTCCTCGCTGGTCTCTCCTCCTTTCCCACAAAGGATAGAAAGCACCCTCCTGCCCCCCCACCCCCACCCCACGCAGCTTGTAGGAAGAAATGCGAGTGGGGGGGTTTGTGAGCAGACGAGCAGACTCCTGCCCACTTCTCTCCCACTCCCACCCTTTGCAGGCCGACATCTCCACCCTTCTGGTACCGACCCTTCCTTTGCCACGTTTCTGGCCTCGGGTGGGCCTTCCCCCATTCCTTCTCTGGGCAGGTCAGCAGGCCAGCTCAGGGGCTGGCTGTTCTGCTGCAAGGGGAGGGAGGTGGCCAAGGGGGCCCTTTTGGCTACGGCTCTCTCGAAAGGTGGAGCTGCTGGCTTCTCTGAGAAAGCCCCCCCACCTCAAGCCAGAGAAAGGATGGAGACGAGGGGAAAGGAGAGACTGCCCTGGAAATGCCCGGCTGAGCGGCTGCTTTTCCCTGAGACCAAACCCAGCCCTTCCTTTCCTCAAGCCCGCTGCTTTTCATTTTCATTCGAACTGTGCTTGCATGTTACGAGAGGACAATTAATTGTGGTATAATTACTCATTTGAATTTTTCACCTGAGGCTCCCATGCAGGTTTTTCCCAGGCTGTGGGATCCCTTTTCCCGCCCCTTTCCGAGGCTCGCCGCCTCCTCCTCCCCCTATCTGCCTCCCTGTTTTGGCCAAGATCCTCTTGTGAGCCCCAACAGGTCTGCCCGGTGGTTTGCAGGGCCAGCTAACCTCGGGGTCCTGGGCATGTTGTGTCCAGGGGGTGGGATTCAAATGTTTTAACAACCGGTTCTGTGGGTGTGGCTCAGTTGGTGGGCATGGCTTGGTGGTCATGTTATGGGCTGGGTGTGGCCAACTCAATATCACATCGAGGCACGCATCTCCTCGCCTGGCCTCTCGTGACTGTGGGGATGCTGCAACAGTCAGAAGTGTGAAAAAGGGTCATAAGTCACTTTTTTCCGTGCCACTGTAACTTTGAATGGTCACTCCACACAAGCAAAGTACCAGCAAAAGAGGGGAAAAAACTCCAGAGAAGTTCCTGAGACAGGAAGTCTAGTCCTGCCAAGAATGTAATAAGGGTTAACGGAGAGGCAGTTTCTGTAAGCAACCCCAGAATGTTTCCTTCCTGCCTTCCTTACAGGATTAGCCCAGTAATTTCTTCTAACAACCGGTTCTCCCAACTGCTTAGAATGCTAACAACCAGTTCTAGCGAATAGGTGCTGTCCTGGCACCCTTGGCAGCAGCAGTCGGCCAGGCCCTTCAGACAGAGAACGGGGGCCTATTGGCCCCGTGGAGCAGGGGTCTCCAACTGTAGCCCCTTTAAGACTTGTGGACTTCAACTCCCAGCTATGCTGGCTGAGGAATTCTGGGAGTTGAAGTCCACAAGTCTTAAAGGGGCCACAGTTGGAGACCCCTGCCCTGGAGGATGCCCAGGGACCCTGAGAGAATCTCGCCAGATGCTTCCTTTTTCTCTCTCGCACTCCCGAGAAGTTTGCACACCCCTTACTGGACCTTTGAACTCCAAGGACGCTCCCAGGGTGTGTTTTTAAGACCTGGGCAAGTTTTATGGCCCCAACCTCTCCCTTCCTCTCCCCAGAAAGCGGGCCCTGAGTTAGCACGCACACCTTCGGCATCCTGAGAAGGGCTGGCTTTCCCTAGGGAAGTTGGGAGGGCGGGGAGGGTGGGGGCTGGCTTGGGCCTCCCAAGGACTAGCACCTTGGCTGCTTGCAGACGGAAGCCCGAGGCCGTTCTGTGCGCGGGGCATGAATTCCCCACCGTCACCTTTGAGGGACAAACTGGCCATTCCTGATCCCCGCGACCTGTGAAGGTGGCCAAATTGCTCCTATTTGGAGGGTGTTGTTGATGTTGTTGTGACTTTTACACAGGAAAGGAAGACAGGCCCCCCCGTTTGGCCTTCCTTGCCAGGGACACTTCAAAGGGTCACCAAGACAAAAGCACTTCAAAGTGGCCGTTTGTCAATGAGGGACTTGTAAAGCCCCCTCCGTCCCATTGCACCCCCCCTCCCTCCCGGCCCCTCCAAGGAGCTCTTTTCAAAGCCCTCCTCCCTTGGAAAAGCCCCCCCCCTCCTCCTCCTCCTCCTCCTCCCTCCCGCCAGCAGCGCACAGAATGCCAGCAAGGGCCCCTCGCCAAAAGGTCATCTCCTTGCCGGCTCACCAGAGACAAAGGGGGTTTTCTTTGGGAAGGGAGAGGGAGTTGGGAGAAGTTGGTGGGCGGTGGGGGAGCCCCCTTGGAGTGGGGGAGACAAGAGTCACCAGCAGAGTTCTCCCCACCTCTCCCTCTCTCCTCCGCTGCTCCACCACCACCACCGGCGGTTGATGTCACCGTAAAAAGGCCTCAGCAGAAATCTTCCCATTTTCTGTTTTCGCTTCAGGATCTCTCGCCTGGCCGCCTCTTGAGGGCTACTTCCTGGGACGGCTGCATGTTTTGCACTGAGAGGAGGAGGTTGCAAACGGGAGGGGGGGCAGATCTTTGCCCCCAGAGCCTAGTGTCCCCTCCCTCTGTACCCTGCAGGGCTGCCTGGATCCAGGGATTCAACTTCGGTCACCCCTCTCTCTCTCTCTCTCTCTCTCTCTCTCTAGTCTTCTCTGGGAGGAGGCCAGGAATGGAAACCCCCTCCCCCACAAGAAGAGGAAGTCTAAGAGCTGCACTTTTGTTTTGCAGAGGCCTGTTTGGGAGATCCTGGCTCCGCCGCCACCACCCCGGAGCCCCAGAGTTGCAGCCCAGGCTGGCAGGGCCTGGAAGCGGCAGGCCCGGAGCTGCTGCCCCCGGGCGTCCGCCTGAGAGTCGAGGCTGTTCCACCCGGGGTGCTGTGCAAGGAGGACCTGGACTGCTTCTACTGCTGCAGTCAGTGCGGCCAGGTGTTCTGGGAGGGCTCCCACCTGGGCCGCCTGGTCTCCCAGTTTAGGGAGGTGCTGGAGCTGCCGGAAGAGAGCTGAAGCGGAGGGGCTTGTCGGTGGGGTCTGCGCAGGAATGGGGTGAACCCCCTCAGAGCCTCCCTCACGGCAGGGAGGCATGTTGGCAGGGCAAACCTCCCCCCCCCTTTTCAGAGGGCTCTTTGAAAGGATTTCCGGCTTTTTCCCTCCGGTGCTGTTTTGGCACGGACCACCGTCCCACAGGGTGGAGACCCACTGCAGGCAGAGTAGGGCCCCCATCGCCCGCTGCCTCCGGTGTGAGGTGGATTGTTTAGCAGCATTTGCATTCCAGACCCCAGGACCAAACGTTCTTGCAGACAAACAAACACACACACACAAACCTCTGCAGTGCAACTTGGAGCTTTGCCTGGAACTGTATGCCCTCCCTCCTCCCTCCCTCCCTCCCTCCCCATCTCTCTCTCTCACACACACACACACACACACAAACACAGTGCAACTTGGAGCACACACACACACACACACAAACCTCTGCACAGTGCAACTTGGACTGTAGAACTGTGCCCCCTCTCCCTCCTCCCTCCCTCCCTCCTCTTTCTCTCACACATACACACACAACCTCTGCACAGTGCAACTTGGAGCTTTTGCCTGTAGAACTGTATGCCCCCCTCTCCCTCCTCCCTCCCTCCCTCCCTCTCTCTCACACATACACACACACAAACCTCTGCACAGTGCAACTTGGAGCTTTTGCCTGTAGAACTGTATGCCCCCTCTCCCTCCTCCCTCCCTCCCTCCCTCTTTCTCTCACACATACACACACACAAACCTCTGCACAGTGCAACTTGGAGCTTTTGCCTGTAGAACTGTATGCCCCCCTCTCCCCCTCCCTCCCTCCCTCCCTCTTCTCTCTCTCTCTGCACTCAACTTGGACACACACACACACACAAACCTCTGCACAGTGCAACTTGGAGCTTTTGCCTGTAGAACTGTATGCCCCCTTCCCCCCTCTCTCTCTCACACACACACACAGGAGGTCCTTCTGTTTCTCTGGAGATAAGAGGCCCATGCAAGAAATGTCTCCCTTCATCCCAGCCAGCCAGCCAGCCCTCCCGCCCCGTTTCTCCTCTGATTTTTCGCCAGGAGATTCCCACAGGGAGACCTTTTTAGGCTGTTCTGAGGAATCTGGACCCCATCAGCCTGGAGGGCAGCAGCCTGCTCTCTCTCCTCTGGGGGCTTTCTTGTCTCTGTCCCCCACCCCACGCCCAGGGCCCCTCTCCTCACAAAATGAGATGCTGCCGGCAAGGAAGATCTAACAAGGCTTTGAGTCCGGCTGCAAACGTTACCGGAGAGCCGGTAAAATCTGCCTTTTTAACGCGGCGTTCCGATGTTCAGCTGCAGTTTTTAAGGACAATAAATGAAGGTGCTACTGAAACAAGATGAGGTTCTCTTGTGTGACTCTTTCCATCTGCATTTTGCTCACCAAGCCCCACAGTTAGGAAGGGGCCATTTCTGCTTTTGAGCATCCAGTGTTTAAAGTTACCCTTCTGCCAAGGACGAGCAGCAGGGCTGGAATGTTCTGCTTAGGCTGACTTTCTTCCCCAGGTGCCCTCAAGGGCAGAGCAACTCCCCTGCGCTGCCCGAGGCCAAAGACCCACCAGTCTCCCGCTGGGGAGGTTGTGTGTGTGTGTGTGTGGGGGGGTTTCTCTGGCTTGCTCTCCTGGCACGGGAGCTCCGTAATTCCGGAAGGAAGCTTCGCTTCCCTCCCTCCATCCTGTCCCCAAGGCAGGCAGCCAAAGGGCAGGAAGCGGTTTCTGAGCATCTCGAGACAAGTTCGGTCGGGTTCCAGAGGACGTCGACCTTTCCGGGCTTTGGCAACCCCCCCCCCCGCACTCCCCAGGGAGGAAGGTGACCAGGCCTCTTGGCACAGTCCCCCTCCCGAAGCGGCTCAGGATTCCCAGCGGGTCCCCTCTCCTCTCACAAGGCTGCAAGCTGTCCGGGCAGGCATGCCTAATAAAATGACCCTCCAAGCCAGGTTTGGAGCAGCAGCAGCAGCACCACCGCTGGCTGCAGACGGGAGAGGCCCGGCTGGCTTTCCTTGGGCACGAAAGGAGGCCCCAAAGGCTGGGGCAGGGGAGGTGGGGGGGCGCCGGCCTTTGGAGGATAAAGAATCAAAAAAAGTTTTGCATTTTATCCTTTCTGATGGCGGGGTGGGGGCTTCTTGCCAGGATCCGATGTGTGTCCCCCCCCCTTTGCCCAGGCCAAATGGCTACATCGGAGGGCAGTCCAAGGATTTAACCGCAAAAGCCCCCAAATCGGCGTCCCTGCCGGGGTGGTCCTTCCTTGGCCCCTCTCGCCTTCGGTTATGCCAGCCTCCGGGCAGGTGGGCGGGGGAGCCCTCCGTCGCGGGGCCCGGCTTCCTCGCCGCCGCCTCTGCAGGCAGAAGCGAAACGGCCTTTCCCCGTGCGAGATCTTGGCGGAGATAGCGCCGGTTCTCCGCCTGTTTTAATCGGCAGCGCCATCTCCCTTCCCGGAGATCCGCGTGCTCGCGCGCCCGCGCGCCCCCCGCCCAGCCTCACCCCGCCTCCCTCCGGCCCCGCCTTCCCCGCGGCTGGGAAGAAAGGCGCAAGACTTTCCCACGCTCCCGGGTTCACCGTAATGAGGCCGCGGCGGCCCCGCCCCCCGCAGGCCCCGCCCCCGCCTCGGAGGGGGTGGAGGGGGGTCGGCCCGGTCCCCGCGCCCGCCTCACGGGCCCCCTCGGAAGGCCGCAGCTCCGGGGAGAGGCTCCCACCCCCCACCACCCCCCAGGGACACAAAGCGGCAGCCCCCGGTCTCTGCGCGCCCAGGTACGCGTGAGGAGGCCTGGCCCCGTTTCCCGTCCACGCCTGGGCAGGAATTCGGCCGGCTCGCTCCACAGCCTAAGGCCCCAAAGCAGCCCGTCCAGGCGGCTGCATATCCAGGCGGGTGGAGCTGTTGTCTGACCACAACCGGGGCGGGGGGGTGTTCAAGGCTTCCGTTTGTCCCTCCACCCCGTCCTAACGGCCCCTCCCTCCCTGTGGCAGAAGAACCGGAATTATTGGGGGCTTTGCTGCCCGAGGATTTTTTGGGGGTCGGTGCTGCACTGCTGCCATTCATGGTTTATATCCATGCGAAGTACAAGGTGGCTGTAAGCCCTCCCCACCTTCTCAGTCTCTCTCTCTCACACACACACACACACACACGCCTGAGAAAGTCACCCCCCCAAAAAAGTTTCCCTGACTGAGGTGGGTCCTTCACCCCTCAGGCAGGAAACCAGAGAGAAGCGTCTCTCTTTGCCTGGAAGCAGAGGTGAACCTGCAAGCTTTCAGGTCACACGGGACTCTTGGCCTTGGTCTCTTCTTTCATCTTGGTTTAAGTGCTTCTTGGAATGGGAGACGCCGCCCCCCTCCTCGGCTGGCCAGTGCCTGTTTTTTTCTCACGCTCCGGTTGCCCCCTGTCTCCCCCCACCCCCTGGCTGTTCCACTTTCAGTTTTCTTCCTCTTTCTCCCCCCCTGAAATTGATTGAGTCAGCAGTTCCTTTGTGGGCTTGGCTGCGGCTTCTGTCTTTTGTTTGCCCAGCAATCCTTTTCAATAGATCTGCTTCCTGATAAGGGCCCCCTGCCTCCTGCCCCATGTAAACCGAGTCCTCCCTTTGAGGAAGAGGCACTCCACAGAAAGGAGGCCTTTTTCTTTCTGAAGCAGGCAGGGACCCACGGACAACCAGGAAGCCATGGCACTCCTGCACCCCACCATTTCCCCCTTACAGGGGTTATACCAGGGGGACAGGAGGAGGAGGAGGAGGAGGAAGGCAGGAAGACCTTTTGCGCCCACCGCAAAGCCTTTTCTTGCTACTTCTGCAAAAATTGCCAATAGCAGCCCTGGGAACCGCAAGAGAACCCCATATTTTGTCTCATTAAAAAGCACCTACTCTGCAAGTTTGAATGCATGGGGCAGGCAGGAGGGCAAGAGGGAAGAGGGACTTCCTAAAACTCTTCTCTGTGGGGTTTGCTGCCATCTGAGCCAGGGTGGTATCCCAGGTTGTGCTGCCACCTCTGCCCCAAGCCCCATCCTCCAGTTTGTTCCTTAAAATTTAAGCCAGACCCTTTACCTGCTTGGTCTTTCAGGGATGCCCTGGATCCTTCTGCCCTGGGAACAGAGGACAGGAGCTGCATGCAGGTGGGAAGCAAACCTGACAGTCAGTAGGTGGTTTCTTTGGGGCAGAGAAAACAGGTGAGTTAACCAGGTCTCTTTCAAACAAGGCTGGTTTATTGGTTGTTTTGTGAGCCCCGTGCTGTAGTTTTACTGTAGTTGTGCAGGGGGGTGTCCCAACAGGGAGCCCTCCAGAGAGGCCAAGGGAGGAGGGGCGTCTGGGAGACCTGCGTGGTTTGAGACCTACATGGTCAAGGAGAGCAGGTGCTTCCGCAGAATCCCAAGATTTCTTTTCACCCTTTTGAAAAAGTGAACAGAAGCAGCAGAGAATCCAGCCAGGCAAGCATTTCTGAGCAGAATTCAAGGGACGGTAGCCACCCCTGTTGAATTTCTGCCTCACAGGCTTGTTTACAAAGTGCAAGGAGCCGTTTTGAAGGGGTGGGAAAGGGGTGAAACGCCTCTTGGCTTCTCTTGCTGGGAGTTGGGGGCTGATGTGCGGTCAAGGAGGGGGAAGAACGGGGAAATGGGCGTCGTGCACCTCCTGAACCCAAAGGCCAGCGGCTTGGCTTTTTCTGTCCCCACCCCGCCGGGGCTGCATCTACCCAGGTGGGGAGCAGCAACTCGCCCCCTTCTCTCCTCTCTCGATCCGGGCGATCTTGCCGGCTGGAGGAGGAGGAGGAGCAGCCCTCCCAGGCAAAAGACGGGCAGGGCAATCCTCAATGCGTGCCCGGTTGCCCCGATCGTACAGCCGCCGCAATGCAAGCGAGGGCAGCGCTCGGCCGACCCCGGGAAACTGCCGCCGCCGGTGCAGGTCCCACGCCCCCCGCACCCCGTCCAGCTCGGGCCGTGTGCAGGGAAGGCGGGGCTGTGTCGGCCCTCCCTCGCCAGGCAGCGACCAATCCGCTCCCGGGAGGGTGGGGAGGGCGGGGCCCCGGCCATTGTTATGCAAATATCACGGGGCCGCCTAAAAGCGCCCCCGCCGGCCGCCCGCTCAGTCCCCGGCCGACCCGCGGCGCTCGGCGCCCGTAGCAGGCAGCCAGCCAGCCAGCGGAGCCAAGCGATCCTTCCAGCCAGGCGGCGATCCCGGGCGCGGGGCGGATCGAGGTGTGCTCGGCGGCGGCGGCGGCGGCGAAGCCAGGCCGCTCGGCCTCTCCGGGGCCCGCGCGCCGCCTCGCCCATGCGGGGCCGGGCGCGGCGCCTGCCCCGTCGCCAGCCGGGCGCGCAGCCATGAGCCAGGCGGAGTTGTCGGCCCCGCGCTCGGCGGCGGCGGCGACGGCGCCCAGCCAGCGCGTCTTCCAGGAGGCGGTGCGCAAGGGCAACACGGCCGAGCTGCACTCGCTGCTGCAGAACATGAGCAGCTGCGAGTTCAACGTGAACTCCTTCGGGCCGGAGGGCCAGACGGCGCTGCACCAGTCGGTGATCGACGGCAACCTGGAGCTGGTCAAGCTGCTGGTCAAGTTCGGCGCGGACATCCGGCTGGCCAACCGCGACGGCTGGAGCGCCCTGCACATCGCCGCCTTCGGGGGCCACCAGGACATCGTCCTCTACCTGATCACCAAGGCCAAGTACTCGGCCGCCGGCGGCGGGGGAGGCGGCGCGGGCGGCGGCGGCGGCGGCGGCCGCGGCTGACTGAGCGCGCTCCGGGAGCTCCGTCGCGGCGGCGGCGGCGGCCCGCAATCCCCTCCGGTCCAGCCCGCCGCGGAGGCGCTCTCCCGAGGACTCAGCCCTGCGCCGCTTCCGGGAGAGATGCGCGCTTGTTGGCCGGCCGGCCCCCGCCGCTTTGGGCAGAGGAGACGCGGGCGCTGGGCCGGACCTCCCCGCCCTTCGGGAGCTGTACCGCCGCTGCTCTGCCTCTCATCTACCTCGGTTCTTCCACAGTGTTGGTTCCCCGCTCGCTCGCTCGATCCTTCCTTCCTTGGCGCCGACCGGCTGCTGCCCACCGCGCCCAGGACCTGGGTCCCCGCCGCCCCGTCGCAAGCAGCCAAGCCGACTTCGGAGGGGCCGACTTCCAACTCTTGCTCCGGAGCAAGACGCCCGTTCGCTTTTTGTCTGGTGTCCAGACCGCAATCGCAGCCCCCAGCTCGCTCTCGTTGCCCTCCTTGCAGCCTTTTGGGTCGGTTCTCCCGGAGGGCGGGGAGCTTCCCCCCCCCGCCCGGTTCTTCTCCCCACCCCCACAAAAGGCTGAATTTCGCCCGGCCTCTTTCCACGGAGAAAGGGGGGGGCGCTTTAAGGAAGCGTCTCCGGAAGATCGAGGGCGCCCCTGCTGCTGACCGGAGGGAAAAGCAAAACTACTGAAAGCCGAACCTTTCGAAGGAGGCGATTGTCCAGGCGGGGGTCGCTTCGGAAAGGAGCCCCGCCACTGACTTGCCCGCCCGCCCGCCCGCCCGCCCGGGTGCCTTCGATGCTGCTCTTGAGTCTCTGCCCGGCGTGGTGCGCGCCCAGGCAGCCCCCATGAATGTCGAGGAAGTCACCCGCCTCTTCTTCTGACCCCCCAACCCCCTTTTCGTGTGCACTAGAGAGAGAGAGAGAGAGAGAAAGAAATATCCCTTTCACTGCCATATCACCTGCGCCTCTTTCTCCCCACCCCTCAAATAGCCATTAAACCTTTTAAAATATAGTTCTTCACTGTGTTTGGGCTGCGCGTTTTAAGTATTTATCTTGTTACGTGTGCAAGGATGTGTGTGAAAAGGAGTCATTTGTGATTTGAGCGGGGTTTTTGTTTTTTTGTTGTTGGAAGGGATGTTTACTTTGGCAGTCCAGAAAATGCAGTTTTTTTTTCTTCTTCTTTTTGGAGGGGTTGCTTATTATTACGCATATTTCTTCCCTAATTTCCTGAAATAATTACCCCCACCCCATTGCACTGAGTTATTTTGCTATCTCCAGTTCCTCCATGCTCCCCCCCCCTCCCCAAAAGGGAGCTGTTTCCTCACTTGCTTACTTTTCCTGGTTGGTTTGCAAGGAATGGTGGTTGGGGCTTCACCAGCCCTTGGTGGGAACTGCTGGGTGTGTGCGCGTGTGTGTTGCAGGGCCCCTCCTGCATGTGGCTTTCGGTCTGAGGGTTCTTTGGTGGGGGGCAGAGCCACTTCCTATTTTCAACTTTGAGGGGGTGTTTTAGAGTTGCACATGATTTCTTTTTGTCTTAAAAACAGATTTGCCACGATAAAAATGTCATAACATTTATGGCATCATTATTAAGGAAGAAAACGTAGCTGGTTGTTCAGAAATCCCAAGATCAGATTTCAGTTTTTAGGAAAAGATCTTGGTCAAAAGCCCGTTTTGCTAAAGAAGAACTCATGTAAAGATGTTAACACATATTTATATTTTTATATATATGAGAAATATACCTTTGGAGACTGTGAAACCTTTTTTGGGGGTGGGTGGGGTGGGGTGTGTGAAATGAAATATCCATGAGGCTTGTTCTGTTGCGTGGTTTCTGCCATCCCTACTCCTTTCCAAGAACTAGTGGGAGTGTTTCCCACGCCCTTGCTGTGGGAAGTGAGTTAGGAATACCTGGATCCCTCTCTTAGCTAGCCAACTAGGTTCCTTCCCATGTGGATCTGCTAAGCATCCTTGCTCTAAAGTAAGGTCTGCCCAGTTCGGTGGGACTTGCTACTCTGGGGCTGACAACAGCAAGAGGGAGTAAATGGGATACTTTCTATGCAACCCGTAAAAGTTATTGAATGTAGCCAGGTATTATGTCCCCCCCCCCAAAAAAAACACCCCCACACACACACATACACTGAGACATAAAAGGGAAGGTGTTATTTGGCTACTTCTGCTGCTGGCTCCTTTGTGCCAAAATGGGAAATGTCTCTTTTAAAGGGTGTGTGTGTGTGTGTGTGTGTGTGTATTTGAGATGCACCAATTTTGTGCTGAACGATCTTCACGTCTGAATATTTTTTCTTGGGAAAATGCATTAACGTTTGTGAGGAGGGGGGGAAAAAAAAAAGCCAGACATTGGAAGAAGCTGGACCGCCGATTATTTCAGTGAGCAGCCTTTTGCTAGAACAATGGTCTTGTTTCCCCCTCCCCCTTTCTAGGTGGCAAATACCTTTTCTTAATTATGTTAATTAATTTGTGGAGAATTTTAGGCTTATGTTGAAGCTTTATGTGGGTCACTGTATGATCATTTTTTTAACTGGATGAAAGAACTACAAGACTAAGGGGGGGGGCTGTGTTTCAGAGTATATCATAGCATTGTGTAGTCCCAGGGTGAGAAGTTTATAAATAATTTTTCCACTGATCTTTTTTTTTATATATATAAAAACAATGTTCCTATGTTTGTGTGTGCTTTGTTTTTTCTTTTCCGACCAGAGGCTGAATTATCAAGGGAGCGAGAAAGGGGGCAAGGGAAAGGAGGGCGGGTGTGTGTGAGAGAGAGTTGTCTTGGGAACTACAGCTCCCATCATTTCCTCGCCAAGAAGGGAGAGTCAGACAGGCTGGAAGGGATCAAACCACGGCAACTTTAGCAGGCCCTGGGACTGATGGAAGGGAAGGAGAGCCTCCATTTCCAGCAGCAGTTCAGCTTCAGAGTAGGATAAACGGAAAGCATCCGTATGGCTTTGGGCTCCCAAGAGGGAGGGCTGTAGCTCCTCACCTCTTTTGACAGAAGAAACAAGGCCCCCTTTTGTTTCTCTCCCTCACTTAAGTGTTCAGCGGGCACAAAGGCCCTGGAGGAAGAGGGGGCCCAGGACCCCAGAAATATTTGGAGGGCCACAGGGTGAATCTATGGGAGGGCACCAGCTTGAGGCTGCTGGCATCCTTATATGGCAGGGAAACTGGCTTCCCATGATGGGCTGGACTTTGATCCGTGGGACCGATTGGCTTCTCACTAAAGGAGCTGAGCCCCACCGAAACCTTTGGGCTGGATTCGCACCAGGGCGGTGCACTGGGTGAGCTGCCTCGGCCTGTTGCCAAAGGTGGAGCCGCAGGCAGTTGTGCCACCTGGCAATGGGGCCCCTCGCTAAGTGACTGGTAGTTTCGCGGTCCTGGTTTTAGAAGGCAGAGGTTTCTTCCCCCCCAAGATGCCTTTGGGTGGAGAGGAAGCAGAGCCACTGTCCACCCTGGAGGCCTGGTTGGTCCTCCACACCTTGGGCACATGGGCAGCGGATGCCCGTTGCCAGTACTCTGCCTCCTAGGGGGAACCTGACAAGGGCTGGAGGTTGGGTTGGGGTGCCTACCTTCTCTTCATCCCACACCGGAACCTGGCGAGGCAGAAATGGGAAAGGGTCACTCAGCCCAGGCCCTTAAGTCCTGAGGGTTTAGCCTCCGCTGCATGAGCCTGGCCTACCTAGAGCAGGCAGGGCAATCGGGGTGGCGGCGGCGGCAGTGGCACTCGCCCCTTGATCCCCTTCCCACGGCTGGCACCTGGGCAGGTTGCTTTGCTGGCGTGGGGAGCCCTGCCAGCTGGGTTGACGAGAACATCTTTGGCATTTTTGATTGCAACGCTGCTATCACCAAGCAGAGCCGGCTGCCGTGAGCTCAGGAGATGCCATGGGGTAGGAAGAAGGGAAGGTGGTGCTGTCCTGCCTTGCTTGGCACGGCTGCCAGGGAGATTCCTGGGTCCTTCCAGCCTCCGAGGATTCCCCCGGGTCAGAATGGCAAAACTCCCGAGCAGCAACATCTTGTTTTTTGTTTCTCTTTCTCTTTAAAAAACGGCTGGGCTGCTTCTCTTCTTTTTTTTTATTTTGCTGCTTTCGGGCCCCTGCCAGGCTGTTATTCTAATGGTGTGTTATTTTTTTTCTGAATCTCATTGTCCCCGAGTTGCCTTGCGTAGGCTCTGGTTGCCGCGACCGAAACCCGTGAAAGAATTTTGAACTTCTCAAGTGTTTCCTGCAATTGTCTCCCAGTTTTTTTGTTTTGTTTGCGCGACTGACTCCAAAACAGATGGACCAGGGGCACCTCTCAGTCTTGGGTGGGGAGGCAGGGGGGGGGGGGCGAGGGCTTCACGTTTCCCTTGCGATTGACGCATGGAGAGGAAAATAAATCCGTATTGACTGCCTCAATGCGCGAAGTGATATGGAGCAGGGGGGGGAATCAAATTGCTGTGGAGTCTGCGAGCCCCCTCCCCTAGTTTCAACGTATTTTTCAGCCCTGCATCGCTCATGGAGAAGAAGCTGAGCCGAACCCAATCGAAAAAATAATGGATTTATTTTTTTTAAATAAAGGGATTTGGAGGAGGGGCTTATTGAATTGGGACAAGGGCACCCCAAACCTGCCTGGGTTCACCTTTTTCAGCAGGGCCTCTGACCCTGGGCTGCAGCTGAGCCTTGCACCCCAATGCTCTTCTGCAACCAGGTAAAAACCTCCCCCAGGTGAGAGTCCTCCAGGAGCCGAAGCCCCTTGGGGGCCCACTCCTCATCCTGGCCCCCCAGCCAGCCCTGGCCAGAGGGACGAGTGGAGGGGGCCACCTTCCCAGCTCTTTGGAAGCAGCGCCAGCTCACCATGCAGCATCGCCGGCCTTCTCGGGTGGCAGGGCCTTTTGTGAGCCGTCGGGCTTTTTCCCACACCCTCTCGTCTTGGTGGGGCTGCTGAGAAGAAGGCGGCAACCCCCCTCCCCTCCCTCCCCTCTGCGGAGAAAGGGGGGGGTCTCATTCAGTCCCTCTTCCTGGGTCACCTCTCCCCCTGCCTCGCCCAGCTCTTTTCTTCCTGGTTCCCTGCATCCCTTGGAGCCCCCTCTGGTTCCTTTCAAAGCGGCATTGATGCCTTCTCTGCCGCGCCCCCCTCCCCTGCTCCCTTCCCCACTGTTCCCCTTCAGCCTTTCTCCAGCTATTCATTCCCAGGACAGCCCCTCCCTCCTCCTGCTCCCCTCCCTCAAGCAGCTGGTATGCTAATGAGGGCCCCCACAGAAGGGGGGAGGGGGCTCCAGAAGCCATGCCAGGAGCGGCAGCAGCAGCCGAGGAACAAAGGAGGCTCCCACCAGCCCCGGCCTGCCAGCTTTTCACATTCAAATCCATGAAACAGGGAGCGAGCCAGTCCCTTTTTTCAGAGCCCTGCATTAAATGCAGGAGGCCCGGCAGGCAGGGAGGGAGGGAGGCTGCTAGGGGTAGGCGGGAAGGGGGCAGGGGGCCTCTGGAAGGGCTTGGGCCAAGGTTTCTACCTGGGCTTCTTCTGATCAGTCCCGTTCCCAGGTATATTGGGGGGTCCTGAGTGAGAACTGAGAAGGGCGGGCTTCCATTTTGCCACACGCGGGTCTTGCAGGCTGGCACTTCAGTGTGGCTCAGAGGAGGGGGCCACCGTCCATCGGTGAGAAGCAGGGCAGAGGGGGGCAGCCTCAATCCCTCCCCCCAAGGCATCCTCCCCTTGCTGTGACCTCCCTCCATGCAGCCTCCTTAAAGGAGAGGCTCTCGTGGGTATGATCTCCCCAGTGACCTGTGCCCTCTGCCCCTCCCCAGTCTCCTGCTCCCTTGCCCCCCCCTGGTCAGGGGTCCTGTCCCAGACCAGCCCTGTCTGAGAAAGTAAGTGGGGAGGGGAGAAGGCCGATTCCCTTCCACCACCACCCCCGACCCTCTTCCTTACAGGCTCGGTGTGCTCCCTGAGCCTGGATTTTTTGGGGGTGGGGGTGGGTTTCTTCCTTCCTGGTCTCTCCATTCAGAGCCCCCTCCCCTCCCGCCGGGCCTCCCTTTTTCCAGGGAGGAAAGCAAGGCGAGGAGGGGGGGGTCTCTCCCTGGCGGAGGTGCCAGCCGTGGGTCGCCTCCTCGCTCAATGCGCCATTCACCCTGCTCAGCCACACAGAAAATCTCGGTCATCAGATCCTGGCCCTGCCTGGAGACAACGGGGGCTTTCTTCTTCTTTTTTTTTAAAAGGCTGCGCGCTGTCCCTTTTGGGGAGGGGGCTGAGAAGCAGCGAGGGCTTTGGTGGGAAAGGGCTGGGCCAGGGAGCGGTTGCCCACCCCGGCCTGCTGCCTGTGAGCCCCTCTGAGCAGGGCGTAGTGTGTGTGTGTGTGTGTGTGTCCGTCCGTCCGTCCGTCCTGCAAGCTTGGCGCAGCCATTGCAGAGATATCCCCCACCACCACACACACAGGAGACCAAATGGCCCAGGAGAAGCTGGCTGCTTCTGTGTGTGTGTGTGTGTGTGTGTGTGTGTGTGTGTGTGTGTCCCTCCCAGCCTGCCAGGGACCGCTGCCTGGAGCACCAGCCGGACAGGCCAAACTCTCAGCTGCCCAGCAGAGAGGGCGGTTGGGGTGCCATAAAAGGGCTGCTGCGGGATAGGACTGGAGTCAAGACACGCTGAAAAAGCAACAAGTGAGGGGGGAGCCTCCCCCTCCCCCCCGCAAAGCCCCCTCCCCACTTCAAGCGCCCCCTAAGATTTGGCTACAGGCCGACTGTGCCAGTGGATGCCCGGGGGCAGCTGCTGCTTTTCCAAAGGCCTGAGGGAGCCCTGGGGAAGGCAGTGCTGCCCCCTGGCACCCTCTGCTGGTACCAAGAGGAAACATCCACCAGGGAGAGGATGGCAGAAGGCCCCCCCAAAAAAACCTCCCTGGACCCCTCCACTCCCCTGGCCCAGGGCTTAAAATGGGAAGAGCCACGGTGCGCAAACTCCTTGGCCTGGGCTCCCCCACGGGACGGGCAAACGGAGCGGAAGGACGCGAGAAAGCCACTTGAAATTGCAGGCGCGAATGCCAGGGAGAGAGTGAGGAGACGGGCTCGCTTCAGTCCAGCGGCTGCGTTTATTGATCCGGCTTTGAAAAAAAAAGGGGCTGCTCCTCTTGCTTCCCGGCCTCTCACAGGGCGGATGGGCGCAAGAACTCCTCCCCGTCTGCAAGGGGAGACAGGGTCATTGGGGGTCCCTGGTGAGACCCCAGGCTTTCCCCTCCGAGCCGGCTGCCCACCCTCAGGGGGACCAGGAGTCCAAGGGGCTTGGCAGGACCCGGCCCTGGATTACGACGGACCGGGATGAAAAAGGGCGCTGTTCCCCTCCTTCCCTCCCCTTTAGGGTGCCCCCCTGAGAGGCGGCCACCGGGGGGTGTCTTCTTCCCCACGTACCGCTGGGGAGGAGGCCGCAGTACTCCTGGCACTCTTTCTCCAGGTAGAACTTGTTGGCGTTGCCCCCGCAGCCCTGGAAGGTGAGGCACTTGCCCTGCTTGGCATCGAAGGCCCAGAATGTGTCCTTGCAGGCGTCTCCTGGGATGATCGGCAGGCGGCAGGCGGCTGCGGGCAGAGAGGGAAGGAGAGGTTGCCGCTTGAGGGCCCGTGCGGGACGGAGGAGGAGGGCCCAGGCACCACTGGCCCCCGTGTTGTGGTTCGCCAGCAGCAGGTGCGGATGGCTGAGGCCTCGGAGAGCGAGGACTCAGAGGAGGGGCCTGCGTGGGATGCAGGGATGGGGCCAGGACCATCAGGGAATGGAGTGCTGCCTTTGGAGATTGTGGAGGCTGGCAGCAATGAGGAAGAGTCCCCTGAGGAGCCTGTGCCAAGTGCACGTGCACGCAGGACTGCTCGAAGGAAAGAGCAGCTGCAGCAGCAGGGGGACTCGGGAGAAGGCTGCAAGATGAAGGCAGGGGTGTCCACGGACGCCGGGCCGACAAGCCTTAGCCGCCATCTTTTTGTAAAAACAATTTTGTCCAAAAGATGGGCGCGCGGTGATTTCGGGTGAAAGGCCAAAAGATGGCGCGCCAGCCGGTTGGGATCCTGCCTTAAGGGATAAAAGCCAGCTGAGAAACTGGAGTTCTTTGCAGGAAGCAAAGAAGTTCTTGCCCTTCAAGACTTGGTGGAAGTTCGGACTATCTTGGTTTGTATTTGAAGACTTTTTGTTTGGAATATTTTATGGCAACTTCATCTAGTGCTTTTGGCAGCCTTGCACAACCTTGGCAAGGCTCGTTCTTATCAGAGACAATTCGTTCGAAACAGCCTTTTAACCGTGAAGGAACGGAATTCGCAGAGAAGCATCCAAAGGTTTCGCTTTTATCTCGGCTTGGTGTTTGTTCCCTTGGAACAAGGTTTGGGTCAGAACACCCTGCTGCACTCACCCTCTGTCCGGCAGGTCTGCAGGCAGCTGCGCTCCGAGGGGAATTTGTTTTGGTTTCCCCGGCACCCGCCGTAGAAGAATTTCTCGCAGTTCTGGGACGTGGTGTTGTAGAAGTAGTGCAGCTCCATCCCCAGGCAGGGACCGGCGTCTTTGGGCTGCAGGCAGAAATCTGCATGGTGGGGGGGAGAGGCTTACGCCAGCCCAGTTGGAGTATCGGCTGCACCCGGGAGAGCCGTTTCAGGCAGGAGGGGAGGAATAACCCGTGGCGGGCATCATCGGAGTCCTGCCCACACTGCCGGTCCCCCTGTCCCCCCAGTCACTGGCTGCCCAGCCAACGCAGGTCCTTTGGGGGCAGCTGTGGGGAGAGGAAAGGGGCTTAAGGCCTCCCGGGAAGCTCACCTTCCTTGTTTACTCCCAGCAATGACTGGGAGTCATCGGCAGAGCCTGCTTCCTCATCCCAGGGGCTCCTCCGGTCTCTCTGGGGGAGAAAATGGGCCAGTCCTGAGCTCAGGTAGGGGCGGGCATTAAGGGCTGAGGCCAGGTAGCCCCCCCCCCCGAGGAAACAGTACCTGCAGGTTGAGTTCTGGCTGTGGGGGCACACACACCCCTGAGGAAAGAGACGCCGGTCAGAGGGGGCGGGGAGGCATCCAGGAGGGGCAGAGGAGCCAGGCAGCCTCAAAGACTGGGGCAGGGGCTCCCTCCCTCGCTCTCTGCCTGCCCCCACCTCCCCATTCCACCTCCCCCACATCTCCTGGCCTGGGAAGCCCCTCTAGCTCCTCGTTTGCCTGGTTCCGTCATTCTGAAGATGGCGTCGTCAGGAATGCCCAGCGCCACGGAGAACTGTCTGAACTCCTCTATCAGCTCCTCAGGCAGGTGGGGGCTCCTCCCTGGAAGGGACAAGAGGGCGGCACGACTTTGGCATTCCCTGCCGTATTGAATCCCTCCATTGCTGAGCGGAGCCTCCCCCTTCAGGAGCAGGCAACCTCGTCCTACGAACGCCGGCCAGGGCCGGCGGGCTGGCATCGCTTGCATTGCAGGGCTCCCCTCTGAGCTTTGGTGGGCTCTGGGAGGCAGCCCAATGAGTCTCCCATTTCCTTTTCTCCCCCAAAGCAGCCAAGGGAGGGGGGGAGGCTGACCCAGCTGTTGGCCAAGAGACCTGGAAACATGTCCCTGAGCGGCAGCCTCTCTCTCTCTGCCTGGCCCTGCTCCCGGAGGACCAACCCTCCGGCCTACCCCCTACCCCGCCTTCTGAAAATCAGGGTAAACAGGACACCCGTGGGCGGAGCCTTCTTTTGCCCTTGAGCCCCAATCCACCTTGCCCCCCCCCGCCTGCCACTCCTGGGTGGGCTCCTCTGCTGGGGATCAGGTGTGCGTGCGCGCGTGTATGTGCGCCATGTCTTCCAGCTGGGGGCCCAGAGAGAGAGGAGCGTCTTTCTGCAGGCAAGCAGGCAGGGCCTCAGTCGGATCCGGAGGGACTGCCTTGGAGGCTGTGGGGACCGTCGACAACCCGTCTCTGCCCCCAAAAGTGGAGGGCCAAGCCACCTGTCCCGGGAACACCCCCCCTCCCCCGTTTTGCACAGGACTGGCTCCCGTCCCTGCAGAAGCCACCTACCGTAAAGTTGGGTGGTGATGGTGTAGCCGTAGCTGCTGTTCTTCTTCCAGGCAAGGAAGGCGTAGTCGTCGTAGTTGGTGCGAGCCACGTAGCCCACAATGTGGGTCTCCCACCCTGGGGGAGGTGGGGGGGAGGAAGGCAGAATGATTCCCCCTCTGATGCCCCATAGCCCCCTCTCCCCCCCATTTCCTTCCCCTTCCTAGGAGCCCCACTCCTATGAACCTTCCTATGGCCCCAAACGCTTCCCACTCCCCGGAAGCCCACCGGCTGAGCACCGAAGTCTCCCAACCTACTAGAATTGTAGTATTGGTATTTTCCCGGGGTGCTGGTCTTTTGGTAAACTCCGACCACTTGGCTGCAGATTCCTTGCCTGCAAGGGGTGGGTGGGTGGGAAGAGTGGCTGAGAACCGATTGCGTGGCCTGAATTGTTAATTCCCGACTGGTCTCGCAGCCACGAGGGCCGAACTTACCGCAGTCTCGTGGAGGTGACTGACAGCTCCTTGCTGGTGTCTCCCGGAGCCACCATCAGGGTCCCCCCCGAAAGGAAGCGACTCTTATATGTCTTCAACCACTTGCAGGTGGTGCCAAGCGCGATGGCGTACCACTTGCCATAGACCTGGTGAGGACAGCCCAAAAGAGGTCGTTTTAAAACCATGTCCGATGCCCGTCTGGCGGCAGACTTGGACCGAGTTTTCTTCCATTGCTAAAGGCCAGAGTTTCTGAGACTCTTGGCCACCGTATTTTGGTGCCGGTCCTCCATTGGAGTCAGGGATCCTCGGGACATTTCTAGCTAGAAATTCCAGCTCCGGGTCCCTTTGTTTTGACTAAACGCTAGCAGAAGCGGAGTTGAGCCAGACCCATCAGAATGAAAGGAACGGCGAAAGGGATTGCGGGCTGAGCCGTAAGAAGGCCCCCGTTCCTCGTGTTATCACGTCAACGCAAGGGAGTCTTACTCTTGCTTCGTCAAAATCCTTCTGGATTTGGATGGGGTCAGCCGGAGCGACTGGATTGCCGCTGGCCGAGAGGAAAACGGCGCTGCAGATGAGAAGAAGGCCCTGCGGTTTCATGGCTGCGGCTGCACTTCTGCTCTGCTTCGCTTCTTACCGCCGGTTCTGGCCCTGCCGAGGGGCAGCTTTGTTTTTTTAGCGTGGGGAAATTTGAACTTTGGTCTCTGGGCTGCACCAAAGGTGAACGGCCTTGCGATGAACGATGAACGTGGCCACCTGGGAGCCTGAAGATGGGGTCTCCTGCAAGACCCCTTCCTTTTCGGCGGAGGGTCCTGGTGGGCAGATCTGCGTCTTTGTCCTCTGCAGGGAGGCCATTCCTGGGGATCTTTGCTTGGGTCCGGCTCGACCCAAAGGCATCCTGACACCATGGGGTGGGGGTGGGGGGTCTTCCTGTCAGCCTGCAGACCCTCAAGCCCTCCCTTGCTGTCCGGGCTCCTTGTCCCAAGAATAATTAACCAAAGCAAACAGTGGGAGAGACAACAACCGGCTCCCAAGGTTGTAAACTCCAAGGTTTTTTCGGTTTGGACATTGGATTCTAAACATACGATGTTATCGAAGGCCAGCAGCCAAGATTCATCAGAAGTGCCCAAAATCTGAAGTGTGTTTTTTTGGCCCACTCTGTTTTTGCTGTAAACAAAACTTCCTGCATTGCTCCCTGGTGGGCAGCACACAGGAAATCGCCAGTTAGCCCAGATGGGATTCAGGCAAAGCCAGGAGGGGACCCTTTTTGGGCCTAAGAGGGGCTTTAGCAGCCGTTCAGCTCAGCCTCGGGCCCTCTGGGTGAAGCCGGGGCTGGCAGAGCTCCAGAAGCCTCGGCGAAGCAAAGCCTCCATGGAATGGGGGCCTTTCCCGGGAGGGGGATCGGGTGGTCCCTTCGGTCACATGTTAAACTGGCCATTTTCCACGCGAGCTGGGCGGGACCCGCTCGTGGGGGTGGGGGTGGGGAAGTGTGCAGGACTCCTGGACCGGCTCCTGCAGAAGAATTGGCCAGCTCTTCAAGGCAGGATTCTAGCGGAGACGCCCCGACGGGTTCCAGGGGGGAATCTTCAGATTGTGATGCCTACGTGTGACACATAAAGGCGTCACAATTTCCCTTCAGATGTCACAGAGGCCCAGCAAAGGCTGCACAAATCCAGGCTGGAACAAAGGAAGGGGTGACCTTTGCTGGCACTTGCTGTCCGTCTCTCTCCAGGCGCACCCAGACGTTTCCTTGGAGCAAAAGGAGGCGAGATCCAAAGGACTCAGGATGAGGTTCAAGAGGAAAAAAGATCTGAAGGAGCAAATCCGTGAACTGCAGGCCATCATTCACATCCAAGGTAGCCCTCCGAGTGCAGCCACTTGGCTGGATCCAGGATGAGGAGCCTCTGTGGCGCAGTGGTTAGAGTGCAGTACTGCAAGCTACTTCTGCTGCAGGCAGCTGCCTACAATTTGGCAGTTCAAATCCCACCAGGCTCGAGGTTGACTCAGCCTTCCATCCTTCCGAGGCGGGTCAAATGAGGACCCCGATTGTTGGGGGCAAGAGGCTGACTCTGTAAAACGCTTAGAGAGGGCTGTGAAGCACTATAAAGCGGTATATAAATCTAAGTGCTGTTGCTATCTTCCTGACCAGGGAGAAGGGAGGGAAGTGCTCCCAGCTGGCCTTTTGCAAGGGGATCTTGCTGGGCTGCTGTCTTATGGGAGGACCTGCAAGAAGGGCCTAGTGCAGCAGCCCTCTTCCTTCGGTGGAGTCCCCTCCACCCGCGTTTCTTTCCAGAACAAGGGAGGAAGCTCCGCACCCAAGCAAGTGAGGAGGCCGTGCGCAAGAACAGGGACCTGATTGCCTTTCTGCGCACTACGCTGCGGGCTGAGATGCATGAGCTGAATCTCGGGCTGAAGGTGAGCGTTCTGAGTATTCTCAGAGGGAAGGAGAGGCAGGGTGGCTGGCGGCTGGTCAATCCTAAACCCTGTCTTGCCCCTGTTGGAATCTGATTTCGAGGGGGAGATTGAGCAGCTGACAGGGAGTGGGAGTGTGGCTCCGGTGGCTATGGAAGAAATGGGGGAAGGACACAGTCCAGCTGGACATTCAGAGGAAGACCCAGGGCCACCCCCTCTTCATCCTAGGGCACGCAGGGAGGAACTGAGAAGGGAGCAACATGAGTTATGGGGGAGAAAAGGGCCCTGGTTCCCTTCATTAGCTGCAGCTGGAAAACAGGATTTAAAAAGGGTGTTTGTGCACAGCACCTTACTGGAAGCGAAGTGTGAATTATCTTTGTTTGTCAAGTCCTATCTGGGTTCTGGCGTCCTCCCAACTGTGTGTGTTTCGTTGTCTTTTGAGTTCTGCAATTCCTTATCCTGCCCTGTCTTGTTAAATGCTGCAGCGTGGTTTGTGTTGGTTTTTATTTTTAATGTATGTGTACTTTGGGTTCGGACTGAATTTCTTCTCTTTAAAAACTGTTCTTGGGAGAATTTTTTTTCTCCAGCCGATGATAACTGGACATTGGGGACCAAATTGGAGGTATTGAAGGGACTTTACGTACTTTTGTGCCTTTGTTACTTTTGTGCCACGCCCCTTTGGGTCACCACAAGCCCTCTCCGCCTGTCCCGTCAGGCGGTAGTCTGCAGCTCTCACCTCTCTTTCTCTGCTCCTTGCAGTATGACCACGTCACGATCAGCAGGGCCTGCCTAGACAGGAAGCGGGTGAAAATCGCTATGGCAGATTATACCATGGAGGTAAGTGGCAGGCAGGTCTTTCCCCCAGCACCTTTCCTCCAGGTCTCCTCAACGGGCCCTTCCACTCCTTCCTAGCAAGCTCGGGAGTCCCTGAGCCAGCGCGTCTTCGACCGGATAAACACCCACAACATCCTCCTGTATGAAGTCAAGCGCCGGGGCAACCGCCTGGAGGAGCTCCAGGGGATTCTGCAGGGCCTCATCGACCTGGAAATGGCCAGCCCTGAGCTCCAGCTGCAGCTCCAGGTGAGATCTGCGTGGCTGCCCTGCCCTGCCACAGGACAGAGGGCCTCTAGGATGCCCCGGGGGGAGGGCAGGGCATGTTTCCCTCTGCCTTCTTTGTGCACACAGACCATCCGTCAGCTGGAGAACAATATCGAGAAGATGCAGGTGAACATCATGACTGCAGACAAGGTCCACATCCTGTATGTGAAGATGGTGGGCGTGCTAAGAGGCGTGAGTCCAGTGCGGTGCTTTGGCCATGCTCTGCAGGGAATCTTCTTGCTCACAGAGGGGGTGGGCTCTGGTCAGGGGTGGGATTCTACCAGTTTGCACCTATTCGCTAGAACCGGTTGTTCACATTCTAAGCAGTTCGGAGAACCGGTTGTTAGAAGAAATTACTGGGCTAATCCTGTAAGGAAGGCAGGAAGGAAACATTCTGGTGTTGCTTATAGAAACTGCCTCTCCGTTGATCCTTATTACATTCTTGGCAGGGCTAGACTTCCTGTCTCAGGAACTTCTCTGGAGTTTTTTTTCCCCCCTTCCTTTGTTGGTACTTTGCTTGTGTGGAGGGACCATTCAAAGTTAAAAAGGCACTGAAAAAAGTGACTTATGACCATTTTTCACACTTATGACTGTTGCAGCATCCCCACAGTCACGAGAGGCCAGGCGAGGAGATGCGTGCCTCGATGTGAGTGATGTTGAGTTGGCCACGCCCAGCCAATAACATGACCACCAAGCCACTTAAGCCACACCCACAGAACCGGCTGTTAAAAAATTTGAATCCCACCCCTGGCTTTGATCCAAACTGGGGCGGTCCCTCTCTGCTCAAGCCTTGGAGGAGGTGGGGGGGAAATCCATCCTGGGCGCTGATCTCGTTGCCGGAAGTGTCCCTTTGTGGGTCCTGGAAAGTTGCAACCCGTTCACTCTGCAGGCTCTCCAAAGAGAGAGATGAAGGACCGAGAACGCAGGGAGGGAGGGAGGGAGGGAGGGAGGGCCAGGGCCTCTTTCCTCCTCCTTCAGCGGCAGTCCTGATGGCTGTGCTGGGGACAAGCGTGCCTGCCCTCTTCTCCCCCCGCAGGAGCTTTCTCAGCTTCCTTTTGTCCTGGAGGACTTGGAGCACCGAGTGGGCACCTACCAGACGGAGCTGCAGGGGATGGACCTGATGGCCAAGGATATGCAGGAAGCCATGGAGGCTGCCAAGGTGAGAGGGGCAGCCGTGGGCCCGCTCAGCCTCTGCCCAGCACTCCCACTCACCCTTCCTTTCCCCTGGGCCTGCAGGAGGACATGGCCAACGCGGAAAGCGAGCTGATTGCGGAGAAGAAATTCAGGGAGAACTCGCTCAGCATCCAGAAGAAGCAGATCGAGCGCATCCGTGCGAAGGACCCCATCGAGAGGCACCGGCGGATGGTGAGTCCTTCTTGAGGCCCCTGGAGCCCTGCTGGCCGCCTTGAGCAAGCCGCCGTGGGGTCTGGCTCCAAGTGGGCCCTCCGCATCTAGGGGGCCTCTGAGGGGGACACAGTCCAGGGCTGAGGCTTCTGGGGCTCCCCTGCCTTTTGCGAGAGCCGCTTCCCCTAATTGGTTTGGTTGGCTTTTATTACCAGCAAATCCGGAGAGACATGGACTTCCCTGCCCTGATGATGCGCGAAGGAACAAGGGGCAAGTATGCCGATGTGCCCGCCCAGCCCTTCTCGCCAGGCACGGAGAGGCACAGCTGGACAGGTCTTCTGTTCTGTTCTTCCAGGCGCAAAGCTGGAGGCTTCCAAGGCCCAGATTGAGTACCAGGGTCTGGTGACCAGCGAGGTGGAGAAAGTCAAAAGTGCCGTGCAGTGCTCCCATCTCTGGGTACGTCCAGCAGCCCGGCCCGCTCTTTCCTTGGCGCTGAGGAGATTCCTCCAAAGCTTCGCCGTGAGCCTTGCAAGGAGAGCTTTCAGCAGCTCCGTATCCTGGTTGCCTCTTTTCTTCTCCAAGGATCCCCCATCAGGAGCTGGGAGGACCCGGGGCATGATGCAAAAATAACAAAGTCACAAAAGTAGAATAAATTCCCTTTAATGCCTCCAACTTGGCCCCCAATGTCCAATTATCCTCGGCTGGATAACAAAATCTTCAAAAAACAGTCTGCGAAGGGCAGATATGCAGTTTGAACCCAAAGTAAAGATAATTAGAAATAAAAAAAAAAACCAACACAAACCACACTGAAGTAATTAACACGGCAGGCCAGGATGATAAATGGCAGACTTTCAAAGGACAAAGCAGCACCCACAGTTGGGAGGATGGCAAAACCCAGATAAGCCTCGACAAAGACAATGCACGCTTTGCTTCCAGCAAGGAGCCGTGTGCAAACGCCCCACTTAGATCCTGTTTTCCCAGATGCAACCCATGAAAAGGGATCAGGGCCTTCTTCTCTCTCGTAAGCCATGTTGCTCCCTTCTCCGTTCCTCCCTGCATGCCCTAGGATGAACAAGGGTTGGCCCCTGGGTCTTCCTCTGAATGCCCAGCCAGACTGTGCCCTTCCCCTGTGTCTTCCACAGCCATGGAGCCCCCCGCCCATGTCTGGGAAGGATGTCCTGTTGCAGGGGGAGAGGAGTGGGCTGGGGAGGCGGAGCCTGGGGGGAGGAGGCTCCCAAGGATGGCCCACAGATGCAGCAAACTTCTCTTTCCCTCCCTCCCACCTTTTCCTGCCAGGATATCGCTGGGCGCTTCATGGCCCAGAAGAAATCTGAGGAGAACCTTCAGCAGCAGATCACCAAATCGGAGAAGAAGCGGCGAGGCCTCAAGTCCCAGCTGAAGGCGCTGGAGCTGCAGCGAGCCGAGCTGAAATTCCACCAGTCCCCGGGCTTCCTTAGGTACCTGCTGTTTCTTTGTCGGCAGAACCGGAGGCTCCAGGGTTAAAAATGCCCCCCCCCCCCTCCAGGACCATCTCTGGCCGCCTCGATGCAACAGACTCAAAGTAAAATGGCTTCTTCTCCCAGCTCAAAGACACTAGAAGAGAATCTGTGGAAGAACCTGGAGGAGGAGGAGGAACGGCTGTCGCGGATCCGTGGCCAGGCCTTCAAAAACCAGGAGCTTCTCCTCCACTTTGAGAACGGGGTCGACAACCTGATCCTGAGGCTGTGGGACATCAGGGTGCCTGGCCAGGTCTGTCCCTCTCTTGGAACGGTTGCCCCAGAGCAGATAGACGAGAAGCCCCCTGTCCGTTACGCAACAGGAGAGCCAACAGGGAAGCCCCCCTCCCTCCTTCCCTCCTTGCAAGGGAAATGGGGTGGTGGGAGGGGGAAGCTGGAGGGTCTGCCCTGGACCTTTACCCCCGCTGCTTTACAGGAGGGCTTCCCCAAGATGGAGGATGTCTTCGAGAAGCTGCAGTTTTGTGAAACGAAACTTCTGCATTTGAGCCGAAAGATGCTCGATTTGCCCTCTGACATACTCAGGCCAGACGAAAGCAACGAGGTGAGCCTTCTCCCAAGGCTGTGCCACAGCCGCCTTCCCTTATTGCTGGGAGGGAGAGGGTTTGTGCCCCAGGGATGAACAGGATCCTGATTTCGCCTCCTGTGATATTCCCAAGCGGGCTCTGGGCCCCTTCCTTGACTCAGCCCAGCCCTGTTTGCAGTACCAGGCAAGTTGCAGGGTAGAAAGCCTGAAGAGGGAGGTTCTGGGCTGGACCTCTTGGTGGGCATCACGTCCTCTCCGCCCCTCCCCTTCAATCTCTTGGCCTACCACCTTCTAATTCCAATACGTAACTTGGGCAGTCGTTCGTCCACCTCCGGAATTTCCTCGAGGAGAGCGCCAGGGATGAGCCGCAGAACCTGAGAATCGCTTTCGATGAGGACGAGGAGGATGTCCGAGGTCTGTCCCCTGCCTTGAGGGGGTCAGCAAGGCCGGTGACCCCCAGCAGCTCCCGGCAGTTGGCATCCATATGCAGCTCTGGGCTGAGCTTCACGGAAGGGGGAGGGGCTGTGACTGCCAGAGTTAAGCCTTGTTGGTGTTTCCTCCCACCCAGAGGGAGAATTCCCACCCATTGCCTCTGTCTTGGCTTTACTGTGAAATCTCCTTCCAGTGTTTCCCCAGGGAGGGTCGCCTGCGCTAGGTCCACTATGGAGCAGCGGGGAAGGGGCTGCCCTGGCCCCAGAGAGATGTGGGCCCCAGCCTAACAGATAATCAGAGTTGGAAGGGACCTTGTGGGTCATCCAGTCCAACCCCCCGCCCAAGCGGGAAACCCTACACCCGTGATGTTGAACCTATGGCACACGTACCACAGGTAGCACGCAGAGTCATTTATGCCAGCATGCGAGCTGCTGGCAAACTTACCTCACTGCGCATGTCTCCCAGTTGATTTTTGGCCTGTTTGAGGTCTTTTTCAGCCTCCCAGAAGCTTGAGGACAGCTTCTGCAGCCTTTGCAGGCCGAAAAATAGGCCCGTTTTGTTACTGCCTGTATTTCCGGAAACACCAGAAGTGATGAAACGGGCCTATTTTTCGGCCTGCAAAGGCTGCAGAAGCTGCGGGGCAGGGAGAAACGGAGGCACTTCCTTTGCCACAATTTCCTCCACTGCCACAATTTCAGACCGTGGGTCCCTCCTCCCCGTCTCTCTCTCTCTCTCTCTCTTGTCCCCACGCAGATGCCTTTCACTTTGCGGACATCGACCACAGCTACGTGCCCAGTCGGGAGGAGATCAAGAAGGAGGCCTTGAAGCTCATGGAGGAGAAGACCAAGGTGATTAAGAAAAAGCAAAGAGGGGCCAAAAAATGAGCCTTCCACAAATTTGGCTACTACCCCGATTTCTCAGATGGGGAGATTTGACTCTTATCCTGTTTTTCTTTTAATCTGTATTTGTTTAAAATGATATTGAACTTGCTTTAAAGCACACACACACACACACCCTCCCCATGGAATATGCAAAAGGAAGTCTTCCCATATTTTGCAAATGGGAGGATAATAAAGGCGTCGACTTGCTCTGGATCGGATCTTGCAGAATCCTATTCTAGGCGGCAGGTGGGAAAGGAAGAAGAGCGACTTTGGGCACAAAAGCTTTTGCAAAACATTCTTTTTATTCCGCCAGCCACACACACAGCAGAGATTAGGCGGCAGGCCTTCCCTTCCCTCGGCCTCTCGGAGGCGGATCCGTTGAAGTGGGGCCGAGCTGCTGCCTTCGGCCTGCAAGGACCCAGGTGGCCGATTGGGGGCGCATGCAAGACCCACAGGCCTCCCAGTGATTATAGCATTTAAGCCAGGGGTGTCCAACCTTGGCCACTTTAAGACTTGTGGACTTCAACTCCCAGAATTCCTCAGCCAGCAAAGCTGGCTGAGGAATTCTGGGAGTTGAAGTCCACAAGTCTTAAAGTGGCCAAGGTTGGACACACCTGATTTAAGCGAAGGTCGACCCGGCTCAACAGAGACCGCGACCGCCATTTCGGCCCAAAGGCGGAAACGGCGAGCGGAGTCCGCCTTTCGAGGACCCGTAGTTGTCCCTCACGGGCCACCGTCCTAAGACTTCGCGGTTTGCCTGGTTGCTAAGATACACGGCAGGTGGCAGCGCGCACCGCACCGCGTTTCCGGCCCTTTCTGACCCAACCGGGTTGCCTTAATCCGCTGCTCTCTCACCCCCCACCGAGGCTCTAAAAGTACTCCCGACCCGCCTCCATCCCCATATCCGGAGCTGTGCAGTACAAATCGGGGTAGCGACGGGCTTTAAAAACGGTCGCATCGTAGGACTATCCCTTTCTGTCCTCGGGGAGGGTGGGGTGTCCTGTAGTTCCGGGACATATCCGCTTCCGCCCTTGCTTTGTCCCTCTCGCAAGGTCCCTCGCGGGCTGCCGTAGCCTGGCCCCGCGCGCGTGCGCCCTGTGTCAAGCGCCGCCTTCCTGGCCGCTCGGTGAGGGAAAAGGAAAGATGGCGGCGGCAGCGTTGGAGGCGGCCGCCCCGCAAGCTACTCCGGCCGCCCCGGCGGGGACGGCGGCTCCGGGGACCGCGCGGAGGCCGGCGGCCCAGCGGCCGCGGGCGAAGTAGGGAGTCGGCCTCGCCGGCTCCGGGCGCAGCGACCTCGGAGCGCCGTCCCGCGCCTCACGATGCTGTCGGCCTTGAAGAAGCTGGTGGGCTCCGAGCAGGCCCCGGGGCGGGACAAGCCCATCCCGGCGGGGCTCCAGTCCATGAACCAGGCGCTGCAGCGGCGTTTCGCGAAGGGCGTCCAGTATAACAGTGAGCGGCGACCGGCTGGGAAAGGGGGGGCTCGTTGCTGGCCGGGAGGGGAGGCTTCCGCGCTGAAGGCGGCCCGGGCGAGGCAACTGACCCCGGCTCTTTCCAGGGGAAGCGGCGAGAGGTTTGGGGTCGGCCCCTAGCAGCTGAGCGGGGGTGGGAGGCAGGTCGGGGCCGCCAGCCGTGACCTCGGAGAGAGGCCGGTGACCGCTTTGCTCCCTCCCGGACAGGAGGAGGAGGATGAAGGGCTTGCTCGGGTGGGTGGGTGGCTGACTGGTTCTTGAGGCTGTCCGGCCTCATCAGGAAAGCAGAGTCGGCTGTTCCCTCCTGGGGGCACAAGACGCCCATCTCCTCCTCCTCCTCCTCCTCCTCAAACTGTATTGTGTGTGCGTTGTTTTGTATCTCCTCCTCCTCCTCCTCCTCCTCCTCAAACTGTATTGTGTGTGCGTTGTTTTGTATCTCCTCCTCCTCCTCCTCCTCAAACTGTATTGTGTGTGCGTTGTTTTGTCTTGTTCTGAAGGTCGTTGCTGAAGCCAAGGTTTTTTTTTTAAGGCTTTGTTTAGTTGCTCTGCCAGCTGATCCTTGGAAGAGGAGCATTTGCTTTATCGGGCTTAGCTGCAGATTTGCTTTCTTTGCAGTCCTTCAAAGGGGGTCCTGCTCTTGGAATGGTTTTTTTTGTGTGTGTGTGTGCGCCTCTCTGACTTCTTTGCTTTGATCAAAGGGAGATTTAACTTGGAAATAAGGAGAGACTTTCTGACAGTGAGAACAATCAACCAGTGGAACAGCTTTGCCCTCTGGAGTTGTGGGAGCTTCATCACTTGAGACCTTCAAGAAGAGACTGGACTGCCGTTTGTCAGAAATGGTGTAGGGTCTCCCGCGGGTTGGACTAGATGACCTACAAGGTCCCTTCCAACTCTGATTATTTGTTATCTGTTAAGACAGCTCCCAGATCATGTGATCCTCGCGTGCTGCTTTGTCTGCACAAACACCGTCCTCCTCAATTACTTTAGAAGCCGGTCCCGTTCATTGCAGTGACATTGATGTCTGTGTTGAGATGGGTTGGATTTAGTCCCCCTGCTCAAGTAGGACGGTGTTGGGGGCATTGGCCGTTCCCCTAATGTTTCCTTGGCACAAATGCCAGCAATAATGCATTAACTTTCTTAGCTGTCCCAGAGCAACCAAGGAGCCTGCAATTTTCTCAGCAGCCTGCTTTTCCACAGTCGCTCTCTCTTGATGTCAATTTTACTTTTAAAAAGTAGATTTTTTTTCGAATTGCTTTTTAAACTGTGCCTCTGAAAAGGCTGGCGACTATTGGCATGCGCTGCTTTGGCTGCCAATAGCCGTTCTTGCCTCAACCATTTGCTTTATCTTAGACGCTTAGCGTCTTTAGGCACAGCAAGTAGTCTTATGCCTCTGCGGTGCTCTTGACTCCCTTTATTCCTTAATTTTTCTTTCTCTAGTGAAAATTGTCATCCGAGGTGACAGAAACACGGGAAAGACCACTTTGTGGCATCGGCTGCAGGGAAAGAAATTTGTTGAGGAATATATCCCAACCCAGGAGATCCAAGTCACCAGCATCCATTGGAATTATAAGAGTGAGTTTTTGCCAGCCGTTGGGGACGGAGAAGCCCTTTTCTCTTTGCTGTCTGATGTATAACTCAACACTGCAGCCACCTGCGTCTGTGGTCCCCTCATTGGTAAAGGCGTGTTGCCAGTATAGGCTTGTCCTCCTTTTTTAAAACTCAGCCAGCCACCTGCTCTATGCCACGTGGGTCAGGGGTAGCTCTCACCGTGTTTTGAGTTAACTGCATTTGAACAACCTTTTCTAATCTATACGCCTGGGTGTCTTTTCCAGCTACGGATGATATTGTGAAGGTTGAAGTCTGGGATGTGGTTGATAAAGGTAAGGTCTCTCCTTTCGTTCTGATGTTACAGTCATTATGTAGTATATGGATTAGTCTTATTGGGAAACAGGCATTTTCTTTGCCTGTCCCACTGGGTTCCTGGTGGTGAGCATAGCATGAGCATAGCCTGTGGCTTTCTGGTGCTACTCTTGAATGCCCCCACTGGAAATATATGTTCAGCCTATCCAGTTTCTGTCTCCTCTTTCTGAAAAGAGATGGGGTGTCACCTTTTGACCTTGCAAAGGCAGAAATGTTACACATGTGGGAAAAGCTACATGTTTGGGACTCTCTTTTTCTGCTCCGCTAGGAGACTAACCATTTTCACAACAGTGTTCTTCTCCTTTCAAACACTGCAGGCAAGTCCAAAAAACGGGGAGATGGGTTGAAGCTGGACAACGATCCTCAAGAGGTGAGGCACACTCCGGACCTGCTGTCTTGTAAAGCATCAAGTCCTTCATTTGCACCCGGTGCAGCCTCTTTATTTCCTGTAGGCTACGAGCCATCCCGGGAAGCCGCCGGGACTTTTTCGAGATCTTTCTTTTTCCACCCCAGGCAGAATCCGAGATGGCCTTGGACGCGGAATTCCTGGATGTATATAAGAACTGCAATGGTGTCGTGATGATGTTTGATATCACCAAACAGTGGTAGGGACTGTTGCCTCCACCTTTCCCTTCTGTGACTCCGTACAAGAGTCTCTGAGAAATGCGAAAGCCTCTTGTTGTCAGACTTTACACAAAGCTTATAGATGATAAATGCCTTTATCGGCTCTTCGAGCAGAGCGTGTCAAGTAGAACTGATGAAGTACATGGCTCTGTGGGGGAGGAGGAGGGGTCTCCTTCAGCTGACCTATTAACTCAAGAGGTCTCTAGGCTGTTGTGCCTCCTGTAGGTGCAGCCTCTTTCAGAGCTGTTGTGCTAGAATTTACCTGGACAAGCATCATTCAGGGAGCTCTCCTTTCCACTCCATCCAGGACTTTCAACTACATCCTGAGAGAACTTCCCAAAGTCCCAACCCACGTCCCTGTGTGTGTGCTTGGGAACTACCGGGACATGGGCGAACACCGGGTGATCCTGCCTGATGATGTGCGGGAATTCATTGACAACCTGAACAGGTAAAAACGTCAGCCTTGTTAAGGAGCTTCAGGCTACCTTCTGGGAAGCCCTCCTGGAGCCATCGGCCTCTTGTGCACTCCACTTAAACCTGCCTTCTGGTGGACTCGCTACGTAAAGTGGCAGCGGTCTTGAATGCACCCACCACATCCTGCTCCAGTAGTGAGTGGCCATTGTCTAGCATCTCACCAGCGCCCTCAGGGCACACGTGTGCCAAACTGCTGCCCAGGCAGTCAGTGAATCCTGCCCAGACCCTTTTCGTCTGTAGCTGGGCAGCATCTGCTTGGCCACTGTTCATCTGCAGCAACTCAGCAGAGGGCGTGAGTGGGCAGAAGCGCTGTGTGCTTGTGATAAAATGCCTGCAAACTCCTTGCCTGCCTGCTTTGCACTGATCGGTTGATTTCCTTCATCCCCCCAGCCTGGAGGCTGATGAAGGTGACATGGGCATAAAAACTGGACATGCCCCACTGACGGATGGATCAACCTATCCCATCAGCTCGTGTGCCTTTTTGGGTAGCTGTTTTCAGTTGAACTGCTGGTAGCCATTGTTACTCTCCTCCCCCCCACACCCTGGACCTCCCAAGCTCACAGGTAGCAAGCCTCTTCAGCTGCCTGCCCCTTTCTTCAAAGAAGGCCTGGCATTAACACGTGCCTTGGAAGGGCCGGTGACAGCATCATAACCCCTCGGCAGAAGAAGACTGTCATAAAATTTGGAATCTGTTTTATGAATGGTTGCATAGAAGAGTAAAAGAATTGAATTATATAAGTATAGTATATAACGTTGCTACTGATAAATAGATGAGTTAAGAGTAAAAAAAATGAACTTGAAATATATTATTGAAAGTTAAGGACTTAAAAAGTTAAGGATAATAGAATAAGCGACGTGATATAAAATATTGATAAGAACCATTATAAATATATATGAGTTAAATGTGTATGATATTATTTTGTGCACGAAGAAATACGTACTCAACATACTGTGGAACAGAAAGAAGGTTTTATGTTTGTTTTTGTTGTGATAAAAATAAAAAAAACTTATTTTTTTAAAAAAATAAGCCCTTGGCAGGCTGAGTCAGTTGCAGTTGGAGGGTTGGTCTCAAGCAATCGGCCTCTGGCTCACCATCTATCCTCCCCTCCCCACATCTTTTGACATTGAACAGGCCTCCCGGCTCCTCCTACTTTCGTTACGCCGAGTCTTCCATGAAGAACAGCTTTGGCCTCAAATACCTGCACAAATTCTTCAACATCCCCTTCCTGCAGCTGCAGGTAGGAAGGGACCATGGGGGGGGGGTCAGCGTGGCCCCAGCCCAGCCCCGTCTCCTAAACAAAGAGAGGCCCATGTGGGCTGCCCAGAAGTAGAGGTGCTGCTGCTGGCGCCCCGTGGCTGGGCGGGGGAGCCCCACGAACCAGGGGAGAATCAGAAGCTGCTTCGTCTGGATTTAGCCCATCCCTGGAGGCTCTTTCGGGTTGGGAGCCCCCCACCCCACCCCAGAAGTGGCTGTTCAGTTCACGACCGCCCTCTTGGGGCAGAGGAGGGGAGAGGGTAGCAGCCCAGAGGTGGCACCTGAGCAGCCAACCTTGCCTGCTCCACAGCAGCTGATCTCCTGTCTCTTGCAGCGAGAGACTCTGCTGCGGCAGCTGGAGACCAACCAGCTGGACATTGACGCCACCCTGGAGGAGCTCTCTGTGCAGCAGGAGACGGAAGACCAGAACTATGAGCTGTAAGTCTGACGGGGCCGCTCTCCCCACCGCCCTCCTTACTTCAGGCTCTCTCTGTGGGCTTTCCTGGGAGCTTCTCGCCTTCCCTCTAAAAGCAAAATCCCGGGAATTGTAATTTAAATCTGGCCCTGGCTCCTGAGGGTGTGTGTGTGTGTGTGTGTGGGTGGTTCCTGAGGTCACATTTCCTCTCCCCGACAGGTTCCTCAACATGATGGAAGCTCGTGGCCGGGGACACGCCTCTCCTTTGGGCACCAACGGGCAGAGCCTTTCCTCAGGTTCCCAGTCTCCGGTGGTTCCACCGGACAATGCTTCGGGGGGCTCCAGCCCCGGCACCCCGCAGCAGAGGTTGCCCATCCCCGCCCTTGCCATGGAGCCCGCTGCTGAGCCTCCAGCGCCAGGGCCGCCGCCTGAAGCCCCGCCGCCCACAGCCATCCCTGCGCCGGCTGCCCCGCCGAAACGTGGAATCATCGCTCGACTCTTTGGGACGTCCCCAGCTCCCGAGACGGGTGCCGCCTCTCCAGGTGAGGGTGCAGTGCTGAAAACACGCAGGGATTTTGGGTCCTTAAGCGCCCTGGTTTGGTGCGGGTGGGAGGAGAGGTGACCAGAGCAACACAAAGCCAGTTTGGGGAAGGAGAAATTCCGTGCCGTCTCAACCGACCCACCGTTGAACCTGCCTCTCTGCCTGCTGGCAGACTTCGGCAGGGCTTGACCGGTTCCCCTGAGGGGCTTCTCTTGTTTTCCAGATCCTGTCCTTCCTGCCGTTGCTCCCTCAAAAGTCCAGAGCGTGGAAGATTTTGTCCCCGAGGAGAGCCTGGACCACAGCTTCCTGGAAGACCCCACCCTCCAGAGAGACAAGGGGGGGAAGCAGGCAGGAAAGGCTCCTGCCGACAGTGACAGGTGGGAGACGCTGCTGGGTGGAGCCAACACAGCCGCTCTGCTTCGGGCCACGAGGGCTTTGCCTCCCCCTTCCCCCAATTTTGTTTTCTGGAATTCTTGGTCAGCAGTGCTGGGGAGGGCCCCCGTCAGCCGGAGGAGGGAATTCCAGAGGAAGACCCCCTCTCAAGCAGAATCTTCTGGGATTTGCCCCTTGCTTTTCCCCCCACTCCTGCCTGCAGGCTGTGTCATTGCCCTTGGCTTCCTTCTTGCAGTGACCGAGAGGCCCCTGGTGGGAACCCCTTGGTGGCCGGCTTCCAGGATGACCTGGACCTTGACGAGCGTCTGTTCAGCAAGCCCCGTTAGCGGCGGAGCTGGTCCCGAGCAAAAACGTGACCCTGTCGAGCGAGGAAGAAGAACCCTCCTCCAAGCTCTCCGTCATGGGGGCTGAAGAGGCTGGCTTAGAACAAGGAAAAAAACGGTAAAGGGGGCGCTGGGAGTTGCGGGGTATTGCTGACTACAATTCCCAGTCGCCCTCGCTGATTTGGCCCACGGCAAGATGCGTAGGGAGAGGGGGCTGTGTCCTGCAATGGGCGGAGGACCAGAGGTTCCCAGGTCCAGCTTTTAGCAAGTCAACAACCAGTGCAGTTCAGTTTAAAAGCTATGATTTAAACTTTTCATCAAGTCTTAAATAAAACTATAACGTAACGTGACAAAAATACAGCAGCTAGGGAAATTCAGTTCCCACGTGTATGTGTTGGGGGAAAAACGTATGTAAGAAACCCCTTAAAAACTCATTTCTCGACAGATATCGGAAGGAGGGAAGAGTCAGGGACTGTTAACTTTGCAGGTTCAGGGTTTGTGGGATTTTGCCCCGTCTGTTTTTGGCCTGCCACATGAAATCTTGTAGATTTCAACCCAAAATACTGAAGATTCTGCGCCAAGCACAAACGGGTGCTAGGCATTTGCGTGTGATACGGAAGAAGTGGCAGCTCCTCCTTTTCAAACGCGAGCATTGTTGGCTGAGCCGCTGAACCAGGTTGTGCTTCTGCAGAGCCACCTCAAACATAGACTGTGGCTGCTTGATCGCCTCGGGGCCTCCAGGCACTGTCTTCACTTTCCTTTTTCCCCCCAGAGCTTCCAAAAAGTCCTTGAAACTCCCAGAGCCTTCGGCCCTTCCCTCATCCTCCACTGAGCTGAAATCTCCCACCGGCCAGCCTCCGCTTGGGCAAAGCAAGGGTATGATGGCAGCCGGCGGCCCTGAGGCCCGCCCGCCTGCAGCGCCCTCTGCCTCCAAGCAGCAGGAGTCCGGGAGCGACTCGGAGGGGCCCTTCGCCGTGCAGATGCTCTCCTTTGTGATGGACGATCCGGACTTTGAAAGTGAGGAGTCCGAGAGCCAGAGGAAGCGGCCAGTAAGTCCCTGCCCTCCCCTCCCCGAGCCCTCGGTTTGGTCCATCCCATGTTTTCTGTGGGTCGGGCGGTGCTCCCGTTGGCCCAAGGAAGCCTGCTCAGGAGCACAGATGGATCCGAAGAGGGGGCTTCCCTGGGGTTTGGGCCAGAAGGGCCGCGCAGCGGGCACTGAGGGGCCTTCTCCTCTTTGCCTCTAGGAGTTTCCAGTGCGGGAGGATCTCTCGGACCTCTCCGAGGAGGATCCCCCTTCCAGACCCTCCCAGCTCCCCAAGCCTGCGATCCGCTCCTTCCGAGTGAAGAACGAGGCCGATCTCTTTGGGTTGGGGCTGGATGCCGCGGTGGGCAGAGACAGCAGCGAGGAAGGTGAGGGGGGCCTTGGCCGCAATGGCACCCTGAGACCAGGCCCTGCCTTGCGGAGCTTCCCCCCAGCTGTGCATTACCCTCAAGGCGCCTTCTCCCCAGTCTCGGCTGGAGGCCTTTCATGCCGCCGCAGGTGGTCCTCTTGTCCCGCTGGAAGCTCACTCTCCTTTTTCACGCCCTTCTCCCCACAGCTGCCGATAAGGAGAAGCAGACTTTGAAGGAGAAGAAGAAGAAGAAGAAGAGGACTAGCAAAGAGGTGGGTCAGCGTGGAGCCGTGTTCGAACAAGGGCAGGAAAGGTTTCCGAGCTAAGGCCCCAAAGGGCGGCCGTGACTGTGGCCAGGGTGGGCCCCTTGCTAGCCAAACGGGTCCCCAGGCAGACCCCCCCCAAAAAAGACGCCCCCTTTGGATCCTTCGGCTGCGCTCCTTTGCGGGGGGCCTCACTCCAAGGGGAGGCGGCTTCTCCGCCCGCAAGCTCTGCGGGGCTGGCGGCTTTGGGCCTCTCCGGGGGCTGCTTGGGGGGGGAGGCGCCCCCCCCCGCTTCATCCTTCCTCTCCAACCGCTTTCCCAGGAAGAACCGGAGAAGGTGTCAGGGAGGAAAAAGAACAAGGCGAAAAAGGAGGAGGACGACAGGGGGAAAAGAAGAAGAAGGCGTCCAAGCAGCAGCAGCAGCCCCTCGGTGCAAAGCCAAGCCCAACGGGATCAACGAGCTGGAGGCCTTCCTCGGGGCGGTGCTGGGGCCAGCAAGCAGCAGGGGGGTGAAGACTACGAGGAGCTGTAGCCCCTCCCCAGCCAGGTGCACGGGGCAAGGCGGCCCCAGCCCACCCTCGCTGCCCCTCCCTGCCTTTCTCTGCTGCCCGTTGCCAGAGGGGCTGGAGACCGAGGAGGGGCCTGCAAGTGGCTCAGAGGCCCCCAGCCTTCCTGTCCTTTCAGCCGGGAGCCCTGGGTTTGGGCTCCTGAGGGGGCAAAGAGGGGGCCCTCCACGGAGGCCGCATTGTGTCCCGCCCAAAGTGGCAGCTGCCCGTCGAACGATGGATCCGCCCTAATTGTTTTACGAGAGAAACAGTTCTGGACCCGTGGCTTCCCCTTAAGAGCTTGCACAGTTGCAGGGTCCCAGCCAGGTGTGTGTGTGTGTGTGTGTGTCGGGGGTTGGGGGGGGGGGCAGAGGCCTTCCATGTGGGGAGGGGGAAATGTTTGAATAATGTGGCTTTACTCTGGGAATTTGCGGGAGAGACAGACAGACACGGCAGTGCCCTCTCCTCCTCCCTGGCCTTTTTCCCCAGTTGTGTCCCAGTTTGCGAACCCCGGAAGCTCGTCTGCAGCCAAGTGTCCGTAGAAAGAAAAGGAGGCTGCCCCCCGCAGGCGAGAGAGTGGGTGGGTGGGTGTGCTGCCCACCCCTTTCCTGGCTCCTCCTCGGGTGGCCTTGCCCCCTTTCCGGATCCCTGCCTCCCAGTCACTGCTGCATGTGTTTGCCCTGAAACCCAGCCAGCTCTTGGGAGTGGTTGGTCCCACCCCTGCTGTGTGTGTGTGTGTGTGTGTGTGTGTGTGTGATTCCACCCCCCAATGCCCCCACCCCCACGCCTTCCCTCACCCTCCTGGCCTCACTCAAGGAAAAGCAGCTACAAATTCCGGACCATTCCGTTGCGTCTCTAAGTGTGGGTTGAAGTTGGGCTGTTCTGACATTCCTCCCCCTGTTCTGCGCCTTCCCCCCGTTGGGGAAATGCACCGGTCACCCTTGATCTCCAGCCGCCTGCATGGCACACAGGTAGTGCTCTCAGGGCCTCTGGCCTCCCCCCTCACACTCCCTGGGGTGGGGTGGGGGGAGGGTGTGCATGACAAACCCACTCTTGACCCCCCACACACACACACCAAAAGCCTCCCAGGCTCCTCCCTCCTTCCCCCCACCCCCCCACGAACATCCCCCCTCCCCTCCAAGGAGCGTAGTCTCTGGAATGCAGCTGGCAAATGAGCCTCGTGCTGTTCACCTCCCTTTTCTTTTGTTCCCTTTTTCACTTTTGCTTTTGGGGGAATTAAAAAAAAAAATATGTCCCAGCGATGCACTCCTCATTCCAGCTGATAAAAGCTCTCGGTTGCACAACTCGTGTCTGGCTTCCTTTCTTTGGGTGTCCACTCAACCGGGATCCAGGCTGCTTCCGGCTTTACGCGAGATGAGAGACCCCGTCCCTGGGCTGAGCAGTCCCCCCACCTGGTTGGGAAAGGCCTGACCTGTTCCCTCCCGTTGCTCTTTCCTCCTCCGGCTCATCCTCGTGTTGGAGAAAACGGGGTTTCTTCCCAAGCATTTGTGACAGTTCTCGTAATCGCCGTTTGTGGGGTTGTGTGTTTTTTTGGTCTTAATTTTAAAAAGCGCCCCTGTTTTTGCAGACGCCCCCTCCCCTCCCAGGCCTTGTCCCCGGCCTTTCTCCGGCTGTCCAGCAGAGCTAGCCTTGGTATTTTGTGCAGGAAGGGTGAGTGACACGCTGCGTCTTTTCCGTTGTCAGTTCAGTTGACGAGCTCCAAGGCTTCCCTCGCCGTCCCCTGCTGCCGCCCACCAGAACTGGCGTTGCTGTGGTAACCTGCCAGGCAAAAGATGCGGCTCTCCTCCCCAGGAGGAGGGGAGGGGAGAGGCTGGTGGGATTCTTCCCAACCTTGTCACCTGCAAAGAAGCTCGGGGAACAACGGAGTGCGTTCTCTTCCTGCAGCGGATCCACCTGCCAAGCCTGGGAGCTTCCCTCTGAAGACCCCGACCCTGGCAAAGGGCTCCTGTGCTTGGCAGGCACCTGGGTTGCCGCCCCTGCCGGCCTTGCCCAGCTCCACCTCCTACCAGCCCATTCGGGGGACGCTCCCGAATCCCACGAGATTCAGCCACCGGCTTGGCTTAAGGTGCCGAAATCTCTGGACTTGCCTTGCGGTGGCACGGCCCGTGGCAGACCCCGAGGGGCAGCGGTTTCCCAAGAAGGCGGCCTGTGGCTTTCAGCAGATTGAAGCTGGGGCCCCCCTGGCAGAATTGGGCATGCTCCTTCCAGCTGTGCAGGAAAGGGGGGGGATTTCACGGCCACCGCTGCTGCTTCTGGAGAGCCAGGCCTCCCTTTCAGGGCCTGGGTGTGAATCCTGTGGGAAACTGCTTGGCAGGAGGGCTCTACGTCCCCCATCTCGCCACGTGACCGGGCAGCTTCCAAAAGTAGCAGCTGCCAGGCCTTTGGTGCTCCTGGCCTGCCTCTCAGGTGTCGGAAGCGGGTGCTTCTAGGGGGTCGGCAAGGAAGCTTCCTGGCACGTGCCCCGGGGGTTCCTGCCGCCCCTGCCTGCTGCACGGGCAAAGGGCAGCCTCCCAGGCTCCCAGACCAGACGGGCCTCCGACTGCCTTGGGAGGAAATGCCAGAGTTGCATCACCACCACTCACCACGCTAAGCTTGAGCAGCCTCTTCCACAGCCTGCAGCACCGGGGTCCCCTTCCTTGCCGCGGAAGAAGTTATTCCCCTCTTCCCTAGGGTGGTGGATGATGGGCTTGGTGCTGTGCAGCCCCAGATAAAAGGCCAAGCAACCCCCCGGTCTTCCTCCTCCTCACTGCCATCCCTGCCGCCTAATCCCACCCGGGCGAATCCCTCACGTCGAGCCCTCCGCCTCCCTATTTCCACCCCCACCCCCATTCGATGAGAAGCAAAGGCCACCTGGTGCCCAGAGCTCTCCTCCGCCTCCGGTGCGCCACCCCCACCCCAAGCCATCCTGATCCGGCCTCCAGATTTAAAAGCAGGGAGACAGATGGCCGGACAGTCGCCTCCGTCTGCTCTTCGATGCCCGGTAGGCCAAACAGCAACAAGGCCTGATGGCGGCAGGATCATGTGGCAACCCGGAGCGGAAGTTAAGAAAAAAAAACCACCTTGGAATCTATGCCCCCTTTGTGAGGGTGAAGCAGACCCAGCCGAGCCTTGTAAGCCTCAGCCCCGAAGTGGGAGCCTGGGGGGCAGGGGGGGTCAGCTGGATGTACCCAGGCAGCCAAATGCCAAAGGTGCCAATGGAAAGGGGCAACCTTGACGTGAGCTGGCATGGTGGCCCCGTGGCCATTCTAAAATGTTGGGGGGATGAGGGGCTTTTGGTGTGTGTGTGTTTTTCCCAAGAAGATCCAACAAACCGTTTCCATCCCTAGTAGTTTTCCTTGCGAGCTTCGTGATTCATCCCAAACAGTCTGCTGCAGGCTGGGGAGGTGGAGGATGGTTCGGGAGGCCCGTGTTCCCATGTGGGCCGTGGGCGGCCGGTGCTGGAGAGGCTTCCGCTGGAGCAGCAGCTCTGCCTGCCTGGATTGGACAGCCGCTCGGGGACTGACGACGTAACAAAGAAAGAGGGGCGTTTGCGGTGGATTTGCTTTTTTGACAAGGTTTCGGGGTGTGCCGATCGGTCCTCCTGGGGTGCTTTTGGAGGCAGTGGGGGGTGCTACCGTCCCCAGGGGGAGCCCGCAGGAGGACAGGGTGCCCAGTGTTAAGGGGCCTCTGCCGCTCCCTGCGTGACGCTTCGGGGGAGCCCCTTCTGTAGCCACGAGAGCCTACGGAGCCTCCCCCTTCAGGAGCAGTGTAGCCTGAATGCCAGGTGCAACCAGTTGGAGCAAATGGGCAAGCCAGCCCGTCGTGGCCCGTTAACGTGGTTGATCCCAGAAGGCGACTGCTTAGATGGAGGAGGTTTAACTGTTCGGGAGGAGAAGAGGCCTGGCTGGCTGGCCTTTCCTGGCTCCGGAGCTTTGGCCTACCTGGTTGCAGGTGAGACAGGTGCTCCCTGCCCCGCCCTCTTCCTCCCGAAATCCCTCGCCGCTGCCTCTTCCTGGCAACAAGACTTGGCTGGCTTCTGGCCAAGCTGTCCAAGCAGCCTTCCGCGGGGTGTGTGTGTGTGGGGGGCACAGGTCGGCCTCTGATTCACTTTGCAGGGGGGGACGACAAGCAGGGAGGGGTCCTGCTCCAGGCAGAGAAGGAGGAGTCTGGCTTGAGGGCGTGATTGATGGAGGGCAGGCCGGGCAGGCCTTCTCGGATGAGGGGAGTGGAAGGGGTTGGGTGCTTTGCCCAGGGCAAGGGGTGCCAAGCGGGAAGACATTTCAGGTGTTTCCCCCCCCAAGGGCTTCCGTGGCGGGAGTTAAATATCTCCAGATTCAGAGGCACCTGCAGATCAGGGATAGATGGGGAAAGTCGACCAGTTCTCGTTGTCGGCTTCTCCCTGGCACGATTCTGCCAAGATTGGTGAGGAGAGGAGACTTGGCTGGAAGGCCCTCCCTTTCTTTGGGTTCCTCCCCTCCCAAAGCAAGTGGGTTGGGAGGGGGACAAGCCCCTCGCCCCACAGGGGTAGGGTGAGCGGGTAGAGGGGGCTCTGTCAACTCCCCTTCCTCTGCTGCCCCTTGCTGGCGGAGGTGCCAGCTGCTGGGCCTGGTGAATTCCTGCCTCCTGCTCTGCGGTGGACGCGTCCCCTTTAAGGGCTGCCGGTAGCCACTGGGGCGCTGCGGAGCCCAGGAGGGGTCTGTGCCGGCCGCCTAGCAGGTGCCGGAGCCAGGAAGGGGGGTGCCTCTTCTGCGGGCACCCAGGCGAGGTGAGGAGGCCGGAGCTGGCAGCCGGGGGCGGGCGGGCAGCAGGGAAGCTGGGCAGGAGATGGTGCCCTGGGCGGGGGGGACAAAAGCCCCGCTCCCCGAAAGCCGGGAGTTTGCTGCATCTCCGGCTGCAGCTGGGAGGGGGGCTCCCTCCCCCCCCCTCTCGCCAAGCCAAAGAGCAGCCGAAGGGGGGTGCCCTGCCTCTTTTATCTGGGGGCAGCTTCCTGTCCCCCCCCACCCGCTACTGAACCGCTATGCGTCCGCCAGCAATGACGTATTGTGAAGAGGGAGCCCCCAGATCGCGTCTCAAGTGTTGGCATCCCTCTGGGCACGTAGAGGGGCATCCCTTCCTATGCCACAGCCGCCCCTCTGTGTCCCTCAGGTGGGTAGGCAATATTGGCCTGGAGGGGGAGAGGGGAGAAGGCAGATTTGTTGGTAGGGGAGGGGTTGTGGGCCCCGCAGGATGCCCTCCAGCTGGCCAGGCCTTTCGGGCTGCCTCTCCATCCCCCGCAGTGCCATCTCGGTGCAGAGGGCACTCCGGGGAAGGCGTCCGATGCTCCTAGCCTTAACCCTTTTTGCTCCTGGTTGTAATGGGGGCGGTGAAGTTCAGACATCCCGAGGGGGGAACCCCAGGTGTGTGAACTGAACCCCACCTGATCTCCCTCCTTCCCCACCCAGCCCTTTGCACATGCTCTGTTTGGTGCAGGGGCACAGGAGGAGGAGGAGGGTGAAGTAAAGAGGCTGGCTGAGTCAGAACGGCCACGGTGGGGTCTGGGCTGAAATGGTGCTTGGCTGGAAGTTCCTCCAGGGGAGGGGTATGGCAGTGGGGTCTTCCTGGCAGGGCTGTGGGGAGAGGATGGCCTTGTGGGGAGGGGTCTAGCAGAGGGAGCCCGACCTGCTGGCGGTCTTGGCCTCGTGGCGTCTGCGCCAGGGGACAAGCGCCGTGACGCCAGGCCGGGCAGGAAAGGCACCTGGGCCAAGGGCGGAAGGCAAGCGGGGTTGCCTGGCAACCCAGGAACTGGCACTGCCCTGGGGCTGTCAGAAGGCCAGCTGATGGCAGCATCCGTGGGTCACGGTTTCCGGAGCTCCCAGGGAGGTTCTGGCCTGGAGGGGCTTCGGGACGGGCCCCCCCTCCCTCCCTCCCTCCCTCCTTCCTTCCTTCCTCGATGGGCGACTGGGGGAACCGAGAGCCGAAATATCCTTTTTTTTGCAGCGTCGCCTTGGCTTTCACCAAGATGGGTTGGGAGGGTTTTTGCAGAAAGGGCAGAAAAGGGAGGGGCCGGTTTGGCAAGGCTTCAGGGGGTGAAAGCCCTAAACTGGGGGAGGGGTGTTCCAGTTGGGGCGGGGGTGGTGGTTTCTGAGTCGTAGCAGGAATGAAAGAAGATCCCCCTGCCTCCTCCTCCCCCCATTTCCCTGGGATTCAGGGCTGATGGAGGAACTTCGAGTTCTTTGATTCAGGGACCCCCCCTCTTTTCATGGGTCAGCAGGGAGGAGGGGAAGACCACGAGGCTTTTGCAGGATGGGGGGTGGGTGGGTGGGTGGGGGGCTTAAAATAGACTTTTTCTGCCCTCCCTGCTTGATCCCAGGGAGGACAGATCTTGGTCTCATCTGAACCGGACCACAGCTGCTCCTGCGCCTGGCCTGGCCTTCCTCGGAATTTCCCAGCATGCATTGCTTCCCAAAAGAGAGAGAGGGGTTGTGTGTGTGTGTGAGAGAGAGAGGAGAAACCATGGTAACCGTGCGGTCTATGCGTGAGTCCAGCTTGCATTTCTGTGTCTGCTCCCTAGTGAATATTAGCAAAAATGCCAGCCAGCCTCCCTGCTTCCCCAGTCCTGCTCTGCCCAGTAGGAGCAGGTCTAGGGGGTGAGGTTGCCCAGTGGGTCAGGAAGCGCTTGGCCTAATGAGCCATGGGGGCCTCTGGGGCTTGCAGAGCTGCACCTTGTGCATCAGCTCTCATCCCAGCCCCCATTATCCCATCCCACAAACCCTGGCGGGACTCCTGGCCCCAGCTTGGGCTGAGAGTGGCCCCCGGATCCCCGGTGGCTGCTGTGCTTGGGCCCACCGCTTAGCGCCCTGTGTCGCTCCCTCTTTCCAGGCCTGGTTGCCTTCGTTGAGATGATCTGAGGAGGGCCGCAGAGGAGCAAGGACGCTGATTCTAAGATGACCCGAACAGACCCGCCTGACATCCTGGTGTCTGCCGTGTATCCGGACGTTGCCGTGGCCTCTGTGGGATCCCACCGCTCTGCCTTCTGCCAGCCCACCAGGCGATGTGACTCCTCCATGTCTTCCTCCCTGAAGAACCAGCCTGCCCAGCGCTTCAACAAGCGGCACTGTCGCAGCTTCGATTTCCTGGAGTCCTTCGACGACCCTCCGCCGGTGACTCCCGCCATGGAGCGCCATACCCGGCAGCCACCCGCGCCGGGACCTTCCTCGGCTCCCATTGGCAAGAGGGTGTCACTCCGGGCTGCTGGGCAGGAAAGCTACATTGCCCAGGGGAAGGAAGTGGCTTCCCGAGCCGAACCCAAGCGGCGGGCCCGATCCAAGAGCGCCCCCCGCGTCAAATCCACCTTCGCCCCTGTGGCCGCCCCTGTGGCTTCGGGCTCCCCACCGGCCCCGGCTAGGAGGGGACGGGAAGTCCACCGAATGTCCCGAGAGCCCGAGCGAGCGGAAGCCTCCCCTCGCCGGGAAAGCAGCTACGCCTCCATGAAAGCCTTGATGAGCGAGGTGCACCCCATCAAGCTGCAGCCTCAGCGGGCCGGCGGCAGCCGCATCTCGCCCCTCTGCGTCACGGGAACAAACTGCCCCGAAGAGGGCCCCCCGGCGGCGAGACCCCCGCCGCCCAGCGTGCACGTCAAGCGCCGGGTGGACATCAAGCCGGACGAGGCCGCCGTACTGCATGCAGCTCGCAGTGCCAAGGGGTCCCAAGGCCATGGCGAGGCGCTCCTGGCCTGGGCTCGACCTCCAGGCACGCCCCATATCTTGGCCGTGCCCAGCAGCCGGCAAGTGCCCATGTCTCGGACTCCCACGCCCAGTGACACTTATAGTGGGGAACACCGAGGGCTGGCCCCCTTCCCCACTGAGTTTTGCGATGGGGGCGCTGCTGTGCCCGAGAGCGGCTGCCTCCCTTACATCCCCTATGTGCCCCCCAAGTTCTTCTACACAGAGGAGGCGGGCAGTTTCCCTCTGAAAAGTTCCAGCTACAAGTCCTACCCTCCCCCTTATGGGGGCCAGGTCCTCCCGCCCCAAACCTTTTACGCAGAAGAGCCTCCTCCTCCTCCAGGGGGCTACTACCCTGTTCCGGCGAGAGCTTTCCTTGTGGAGGAAAACAGGACTCCTTTCCCCATTCAGGAGGCCCCTGCGCAGACTTTCTATGGGGACGACCCCCGCCTTTACTCTACGCCCAGGACTCTTCCCCCCAAAGCGGTTTACCCCGAAGACCCCAGGCCTTACCCGGCCTTGAGGGCCAACCCGCGTATCTTCTACACCGAAGACTATGGGAAATACCACGAGCGAGAGGCCCTGTCTCGCACTTACCCCCACTCCCGCCTGGCTCCCTCGGTGCAGTTTAATGACTGGTACTGCCCCGAAAGGGGGGCGGTGCCCTACCCAGCCTGGCAGCTGGCCCGCTTCCCAGTTCACCAGCCTGCCTCCCAAGCCATGCTGTCGTCGTGGCACGCCAGCTACAGCGTCAGCCCTCCCCGGCTTGGCGTGGACACCAGGCATTACTCCAAATCCTGGGACAATATTTTGACCCCTCACGTCCGCCGGGAAGACCAGCTGCTGCGTGGCCGCAGCTACGAGAACCTGCTGTCCCGGGACCCCCATCGGGCGTTCTCCCCGGATGACCGGCGCCAACCAGTGGTGGTGAACCTCTCCAGCTCCCCCAAGCGTTACGCTGCCCTTTCCCTCTCGGAAAACTCCCTCGTCGAGAAGTTGCATGCTGACAGGGGGCGCCATGGCTGGTTCGTCACGCCAGAGATCACCATCACGGACAACGACATCCGAGCCCACAACGGGCTTGGCAAACATGAGAGGCGCTCGGCCAGCTGGGATGTCCTGGATTCAGGGGACGCCCGAGACAGGGCCTACGTCCCCCGCCAGCCCTACGGCCCAGACCCTGGCAAAGAGAGCAGCGCCCGCCAGCGCAGCCTGGAGCAGCTGGACGAGCTCATCACCGACCTGGTCATTGACTACAAGCCCCCTTCCGTTTGCCAGCCCAGCGAGGTCAGCAACTTGGCCGACCAGCTGCGGCAGTTGATCAGCGACGGGCTGGGGCTGCCTCCCAAGAAGCCAGACCCTTGGAGGTCCTCGGAGCCCCATCCCACCAAAGAGCAGCCTGGCCGCAGCTCCTTCCATGCTGAGCTGTGGAAGGACCAGGGCCGCCGCTCCGCTGAGCCCCCGGCCCCCGGTAGGCCCTTGGACAAAGGCCCCGAGGACTGTTCCCCAGAGCTCAGCGCTGACGAGGACGACCTGATGATGTGCTCCAACGCCAAGTGCCGTCGCACCGAGACCATGTTCAACGCTTGCCTCTACTTCAAGTCTTGCCACAGCTGCTACACCTACTATTGTTCTCGCCACTGCCGGCGGGAGGACTGGGACACCCACAAGGAGAGCTGCATCTACGGGCGGATTGGTAGCACCTGCCGCCACGTGCTGCAGTTCTGCCGAGAGAACGGCGAGGTGCACAAGGCCTTCTCCCGCATCGCCAAGGTGGGCTTCCTGTCCCGGGGCCGAGGGCTGCTCTTCTTGGGTTTCCCCAGCTCGGGCTCCGCCGAGAACTTCCTGCAGTTTGGCCTGGAGAGCTTGCTGATGTCCCCCACTTACCTGTCGCTGCGGGAGCTGGAGGGCTATTCGGACAACCTCGGGGAGTACGCCCAGGAGCTGCAAGAGGCGGGCCAGCAGTACGACCCCCAGGAATGTTTCCTCCTGAACGTGACCGTGGCGGTAGGGCAGGAGGTGCCCGAGCAGCCCTCGCCCAAGGTGCAGGTGCCAACCGTCCGCAAGTATGCCAAGATGGCCTTGGCGTCCTCCAGCCCCGAGAAGAAGATCCTCAAGAAGGAGCGAGAGATGGAGACGCTGATCCTGACGCCCCCACCCGGCACGGCCGACCTGGACAAGGACGGCGAGGAAGGACGCAAGGCACGAGAGGTTTGCTTCATCAACATCCAGCGCGAGCTGCGCATTCGCGGCGTCTTCCTGCGGCACGAGTTCCCGAAGGTTTACGAGCAGCTGTGCGCCTTTGTGGAGAGCAACAAGCGCTTCACGCCCACCACCATCTACCCCATTGACAAGAGGACTGGCAAGCAGTTCATGTGCATGATCATGGCTGCCTCCGAGCCGCGCACCCTCGACTGGGTGGCCAGCCCCAACCTCCTGGATGACATCATGTGAGCCCAGCGCTTTGGCCAGAGGGCCGCGGCCTCTTCCCTTCTCCGCTTAGGTCAATGCTGAGGTGATGGCTAGCCTGTTGCTGTTATTTCCAAGGAAGGAGGGGTCCAGACGGGCCCCAGCAAGGGACGGGGCCCCTGGGAGAGAGCGGGGCTGCGTTGGTGGCCCTTGAGCCCTCACTGGACATGGGCCCCTATCCCTGTTTGAAAGATGAGCCCAAATCCGGTCACCTTCAGAAAAGTGGATGTTTTAGGAATTGCAGGCTTTGTCGGTCAACTTTTAAGGCAACAATAGGCAGCTTTACAGTCCCCATTTTTCTTCTGAATTCCTGCAGTCAAGAACGTTCTTACTTCGTGGGATGATTTCCTTTATTTATTTTTTTAAAAGAATTGATCCCGGAGAATAAAAGCGAGGTAGGGGGAGTTTCCCGCCGGCATTTTAACTGGGGGGTTCTTCTTCCTGGCCCTTGCAACTTCATCGTGCCCCCCTTGCAGCCGGGCAGCTGGAGGGTCGGCTGCAGTATTATCCCCCCCCCCGCCTCCCAATCATCTGCTATCCTGTAGTAAACCAGGACAAGGGAGGTGGCCATCGGCCTGGGCATACTGTGTGTGTGTGTAGTGGGTGGGTGTGGGGGGGGGGGTGAGCCACTTCCCACCAGTGGTGCCTCCTCCTCCTCCTCCCATCCGGGCAAAGAAATCCAGGTCAGGAGCTGTGGGCAGAAAAAGCGGTTGCTACAGCGATGCCCCATCTCTTTCAGGAAGGTGGGAAGTGGGGTCACTGCAGCCGGCAAAGAGTAGGATGCCAGGAGTTGGCCTCTTTCCCCGTCCCTTGGCCCATTTGCTGCCTGGCAAATGTGAAGAAGGCACGAGAGCTTTGGTCCCAAAATGGTTGGGGATGCATGGGGGAACTGGGGGTGGGTGGGGAGGGCTGCGTGATTGGTTTTTTTGTCCACGGGGGGAAGGAAAATGTATTACGCAGAATAGATTTTGAGTGGGGAGGAGATCTCCGGGGGCTCTGCCTTTGGGGAAGTGCCAGACCGATCTCACTGCTGTATTCCGAGTTACGTCTTTACGATTAAAGACATGCCGTGGCTCGAGAGGGAGCCTTGCCTTCGACATCTCTGCGCGAGTCCCTCTTCTACCAGCCGGGCTGCTCTCCTCCTTTTCCGGGAGAGAACGGCCTGTTGCCCCATTCCCCTGTTTATCCAGGCCTAGGAGGAAGAAGGCTGGGGAACCTGCCCTTCCTGAATCTCTTAGGGGTATGGGAGTCAGCGAAAGAGGGAGAGGAGGAAGTGGTTCCAGGGCCAAGCATGGATGATACGGTTGGAACAAGGGGAAAAAAAAAGAAGGGCTGCATGAATTGGGGGGTGGTTGTCTCTATTTCACTGCAGTGTGAGCAGCCTCAGGATCCCAAATGTTGAATGGCTAAGGGGCGGAAGGAGGAAGCTGGCCTGGGATATCCCTTTGCTCCTCTGGCATTGCCCCACTGTGGCAAAGGGGCAGCTGGGTCATTCATTGCTCTATAAGGCCTGTGTTTGAGTAAGCCACAGTGGCACTCTGGGAAGAGAGTTCCTTAGAGAAAAATCCCTCTGCCAAGGGGGGAATGAGCTCTTAAGTCTGCAGGCAGCTTCCCCACTCCCCACTTTTCCTCTCTGGCAGGCAACCTGCAGGACCAGAGGCCCCCTTTCCACCCCCCACCCCCACAAGTCCCTTCTCAGGGATTCCCTGGGGAGCTTCTTCCGTCCCAGCCCTGGTTTTGCCCCAAAGAGAAGTTGGCTGCTCCCTTTGCTTGGATTCTGCCTGTGAGGTGGGGGGAAACCAAAGCACATTCGCTGGGAAAAGCGATAATGGTCGAACATGTTAGAAATGTTTTCTCTTGGCCGGCATTTTCTGAGATTGTTCCAAGGTCTTGCTGGTTTTCCACGTTGCAGTTTGGATAATAATAAAAAAACCAAATGAATATATGAAAAAAAATATATATGTGTGTATATATATATGGGTCTTTGGTTATTCGGGTTTTCTCCTGCGTAAAATTGGAAGTATCTAGGCGACGTTTCGATGAAGTCTCATTCATCATCTTCAGGCTTGTGTCTTTGGCTTTGTGCTTCTCGAGCCGAAGATACAAGCCCGAAGATGATGAATGAGACTTCATCAAACGTCGCCAGATACTTCCAATTTTACGCGGGAGAAAACCCAATAACCAAAGATCCACATACAAATACCCGTGAGAACCTCAGAAAATATATATATATATATATATATATATATATATACACACACGCACGCACATATTCATTTGGGTTTTTTATACACACACACAGACTCGCTCATATAAATATATAGATACACATATATATAGATATATAGATATAAAAGTGAGACAAAACTATTTCGTTTGAATAAACATGAACTATAACTTGAATGGGCTATGTTTGCACTTTTTTGGGGGGGGGGGAGGCAGGGAAAAGGCTTGGTTTGTTCTGTGGCGGCTCCAAAGAGTTCTGCGGGGTTGGATAGAATTCAGGGGTCTCCAACCTTGGCAACTTTAAGCCTGGCAGACTTCAACTCCCAGAATTCCCCAGCCGCTTTGCTGGTTTGTATGCTGGGTTGTAAGCAGGTTGTAAACTGTAAACTGTAAGCTGGCTGGGGAATTCTGGGAGTTGAAGTCCGCCAGGCTTAAAGTTGCCAAGGTTGGGGATCCGTGGGATAGATGACCTTCGGATCCCTTCTGGACCCACAATTCTGCACTGTTTCCTTCATGGGGGGGCGTTCTCGGGAGAAGGACTACAACTCCCATCGACTCAGACAACAGTGTCCAGCCACAGTCCTGTACACTTGGGGGGGTTTTGGGGGGGGCAGCCTCCCCAAATAAATTGCCGAGCCGGAGCGCCACCTCGCAGCAAAGGCGGCAAAAGGGAGGCAGCCGCGAAGGCCATTCCTTGCGCCTCTGGCAGCGGAGAAATCTGCATATGTTCAGAGGCACAGTTGCTCTGGAAACCGCTACCGGCGAGGGGCGTCTCGCGCGCATGCTCAAAGGTCCGGCCTTTAATCCCGCCCTTTTCCCTCCCGCGGCACTTAAGATTGGCCGCCGCCTCAGGCTCGTCGTGGCGCCTCATTGGGTGAACAGCCACGACTGCCGTGCCTTGATTGGTGCATCGGCCAATGCGCGCGCAGAAGCTTTTCGCCGAGGGGTGTGAGGGGGTGTCGTGAATCGCGGAGATGGCGGACGGAGAGCTGGGCAGCGTCCCTGACGCGCTGATCGACTCGGACGGCGTCTTCAAGTACGTCTTGATCCACGTGGAGCCCGCGGGGCCGGGGCCGGGCAAGGACATCGTCCGGGGCCACGCTTGGGCCGAATACCACGGTAGGTGAGGCTGCCGGGCGGGGCCTCTCGCTGCCGGAGGGGGAGGAAGGGGGCAGCGGCTGCGATTGGGAGAGGCCTCGGGGAGGGCGGGCTCTGGGGCGGGGCTCCGTTGCCTGGCAACCGCCCTCCGTTGCCTGGCAACCGGCCTCCTCCGTTTGCTTCCCCCCCCTCCGCAGCCGACATCTTCGAGCAAGCGGCCGAGGAGCTGGAGAAGCGGGGCTTCCGATGCCGGTGCCTGGGCGGCGGCCGCATCTCCCACCGGAGCGCCGCCAAGAAGATCCACGTCTACGGCTACTCCGTGGTAAGGAGCCCGCGCGGGGGCTGCGGGCGGGCATCTTCTCCCGGCCTGTCAGGGCGGCCCAGAGGGGCACCCCGAGGCCATCCAGCAAGTATCATGGGGGGGGGGGCACCCCGAGGCCGTCCAGCAAGTATCATGCGGAATATGACTAAAAAAAGGGATTTATGTTATAGCATAAATCCCTTTTTTTATAACTATTAGGTGATGGAATATATTATAACTATTAGGTGATGGAATATATTATAACTATTAGGTGATGGAATATATTATAATTGTTTAATGGGATAATTTAGAAGTAGAATATTTAATGGGGCGTGAAAGGGAATCCACTCACTATAAGATAGGAAGGTGACACGCTTGAATTGGCAACTCTTGGGGAAACCTTGTTTTGAAAGGTGGGTACAGATTGAAATTGTACACAGGACAGATAAAAGTATAATTGTTTTGAAAATAGGAAAACCTTGAAAAGGATATGCAATAGATTTAGAAATTTATGAGTTATAAAATAAGCCCGAGGGAAGTATTTGAGAGGGAAAATGAATACAGAATATTTAAAGTAGTGATAAGATATGAAATTGAAGATGAAAAATGAATAGGTAACTGTGATTATATCTGTGTGGAGATTTGAAAACCTGGAACCAAGCTGTTCACTAAAAAAAAGATGTTTTATTTTTCTATGTTTTGTGAAAACCGTCCTGGTAGGGCAGAGCTGGGATATTTCAACTGTGCTTCTGCTTCCCTGGCTTAATTTGCCAAAGAGTAGCCTGCTTTTTGCCTCTAGCACCTTACGAATGTGTGTGAGTAGTAATGTGGCTTTGCTTTTTGCAGGGTTTTGGCCGAGCAAAACATGCCGTTGCCACAGAGAAGCTGAAGGCCAGGTACCCCGATTATGAAATCACCTGGGCCGATGAAGGATACTGACCTTCTGACCTCACCTTTGCGACTGCACAGCAGCAAGCGGGGACTGACGTGGAAGCCAGGTGTGGAAATCCTGCCGGCCTCCGGAGCTGTGCGCTGGACTGCCCGGTGACCAAACCCGGTGTGTCTGTGCATTGGTAGAAGGAAAATAAATGATTTGCGCTCGATGCTTAAGGTGTCATGTTCCCTCACGCCTCTTCCTGGATCCATTCGGTTCCTGTGATGTCTAGAGAAACGACGGTGAAGGGAGGAAGATAGTTTTATGTTTGCGTATGGACTGGAAAAACCGCAGAGGAAGCAGCTGAAATAATAAGCATGGACATCTGCACCGTTTAGAATGCAAACTCGCAAAGATTGTCCTCATCTGCTTGCCACAATGGCTCCGTTTCGTGCGTATACAAAGCAGCAATGTTCCCATGGCTGCTTGCACTTTTTAAGTTGCTTTGTTTTCTTGATAACTGTAGCCAGTCAGTATCTTTTTTTTTCCTGGAAAAGTTGTAACGTTTTCGTGTAACATGGAAAGCTGTAGGAAGCTGCTTAGAAAGGGAAATAAAGTGGCCCTGTTCTGGGCCGGATCCAAACTGCATGCTGAGGTGGGCTTTTTCCTCTCTCTCTCTCTGCTCCGGTCCAGCATGGAAACATTGATATTTCTTGGACGGTTCGGGTCGGTGGTAAAGCAATGCTTGGGCTTGTCCTGCTAATGACCTGCGGACCAGTTTTCTGGACAGCGTGCGAGTCTGCCAAGATCTTTCCTGGAGATTATGACTTTGATTGCACGAAGTCCAAGGGCGCCTTCGCGGAAATGAGGTTGGATTTCTTGGCCTGTGAGAGCAACAAGTTCTTGCAAAACCTCACTTTCTTGGAAACGAGGTTTTTACAATCTCTTGCAGTCTGACTCTCGGGGTGTGTGTGTGTGTGTTTTTAAATAAAAGAGTGCACAACTTGTGACCGATCTGAACTGGAGACAGATATTCACGTTCCTACTGGATGGCAAGGTGACTAGAACCCTTTGTTCTTTTCCCATCCGAACAGCTGCTTCGGTGTTCATAGCCGCTCTCACTCTCTCTCTCTCTCTATGGCATACAATAAAAAAATAAACCACTTGCCAGGCAGCCTTGCAAGATAGTTTAGAAATGCCAAGGGACAGCAAGAGGCTGGGGGAGCACTGTGGGCTGAGGAAGGGCAAGGGGGCTCATGGATGACACGCCCTCCAGGGTTGCCCAGTGAATTCCAGCCAGGAATTCATCTGTGATGAGCTTTTCCTCTCATTCCTGGGGCAGGCAGCAACCAAGCCAGAGCTGAAGTTAGATCAGGAAGGGCCCGATGTTGGATGCCACCTCCTCTGCCTTGTTAAAACAAAAGGCTGGTAGAAGCGGTCGGCGACCGAAAGAAAGCCTTGGACCCTAAGAAGGAAAGGAAGCTGAGACTTGGCGGCAGAGAGGCACAAGGTTTGCTTGCTAGATTGGCACGCAGCTGCCCTTCTCTGCCTTTTTTTTATTGCTCCAAGGACGTGTCCAGGCCGTTGGGACCCTCTCCGCGCTGAAAGATGGGTGGGAGCATCCTGCTGGCGTCCCCCTCCCTGTGGCCAGTCCCCACCCTGCGCCTGGGCTGTGCCTCCTTCCCTCCTGCTCAGCCCCCGCGGCGTATCTCGCAGGGCAAGGTGATCGGGGAGGTTGAAGTCCAGGCACATCGTTGCTGGAGCAGCCTTTCCTCCTCGCTCTTCCCCAACCGAGCAGGCTTGATCTTGGCTGCTGGGCAGGCCCAGGATGCCGGGGTCCCGGGGGCTGCGGTCCTTCCTGCTCCTGCAGGTGCTGATGGGTGAGTTTTTCAAGAGGAGGAAGCCGCCCCCTTTGCTTGGGGCTGCATGGAAAGGTCCTGAATCGGAGAGGGAAACAGCTGAGCTTTGATTTGAGGGAACCGAAGGAGGGAAGGAGCCAGCCAGGCTGAACCACCTGCTCCTCCCGGGGCCGTTTTGTGTCTGCTGGGAAGTTCAAAGCCTTCCCTGCGTTTTGGAATGTGCCCTTTGGGCTGCGCTTGTGTTTGTTTAAGGTGCAAGAAAAGTGGTTACGTGCAGATTGTGAACCTCCTCTCGGCTTCTCCGTTTTCCTCTATAAACTCTGCCCGTTGACACCTTTATAGGTTTCAGGAGGGACTCAGAGATTTTACCTCCAATCCTGAGAACTGATTTACACTATGAATATTAATTCAGCTCTCTACTTTCTGTATTTGGGTCCGAGCAGTGCAAAATTCCCTCAATGGGATCGTCGGCACTCGTCCTGTTGCCACCGCATGGATCAACGGGTGCAAACTTTTGCCTTGACCAGCCCGGTTCACGTCCTGCTCTCGGAGAAGGGTTGGGCTCCTTCTTGGCTGAGCTGCCTGGGTTGAGCCATGGAGAACGGCCGGAGGAGGAGCAGGTGGGCCAGTCAATGGCCTCTGGGAGCCCCACCCATTGGGGGTTTCTTTCTTGGTCTCCTAGCGGGTCCTCCGTTTGGTGTCCAGGCTGTCTTTGTCAACCGATGTGGGAGTCCAAGGGTGTGTGATTTTGTGTGTGACTGCTGGGATTGTTCAGACGAAAACCAGTGTGGTGAGTTTGGCCTCCTTTCTGGTTCCTCCGGGATGAATTTCAGGCAAAACGGAAGGAAAAAAAAAAAGATTGGAAGTAACTACACTTGTCTGTCAAAAGCAGAAGGGTCCCCCCACAATTCTTCTCCGCCCATCCTAGTAGATACCCCAACTGCCTTGGAATGGATCCCGAGGCCAAAAGGCCCCTGAAGAGGATCAGATCCAGGCAGTTCCTGCCTAGGAAATCCTGCCCTTGAATTGCTGGAGCCTGAAGTCGCTGTTCAGACCCCAAGTCCTCTCATCCCCTCCCCCAGCAGCCCCTTTGCAGCCCCAGGGCCCTTCCAGGCTAGCCGGCGGTGGGTGGGAGACGCCCCTTTGAGATGGGGTGGACGGCTGGCTCTTCCCCTCCACCCTCCAGGCTATCAGCAGGCGTCGGCTCTGGGGGCCCCCTTCACCTGCAGCTTCGAAGGCACCACGTGTGGCTGGGAGGACGTCAGTGACACCGCCTACCGGTGGGACCCAGCCCAGGCCAGCATTGCCACGTGGGGGCTGGAGCCTCCTTTCGACCACACGCTGGGCACGGATGTCGGTAAGGGTGTGTGTGTGGTGGTGGCTGCACAGGAGGGGAAATCCTTGGTGAGGCTCTCCCAGGAGGCGCCTTCCATTTCTCACCCCAAGAGGAGGCCTGATTTGGGGGGGGCTGTGTTGAGTGCCGCTCTTCCCGCTTCCTCTGAATGGCTCCCTTGCCCTCCGTTGCAGGCTGGTACATGGCAGCTACAAAGCAGGGTGCAAAGCCCTGGGCCACAGCCCGGCTGCAGTCGCCCGTGTTGCGAGGAGCAGCTGCCGCCTGTGAGATCCGCGCTTGGTATCTCCTGTGGGGGCCAGGTAGGCTGAGGGAGAACCGGCAGTGGGGTGGGCCTTGCGTGATTCTCTCCCGTACCCCATAGGCCCCTAGACGGAGATGAAGCCGCATCCTCCTCCTCTTCCTTTTCCTCTTCCTCCTCCTCTTCGTCCTTCTCGCTCCTCCTCCTCCTCTTCGTCCTTCTCTTCCTCCTCCTCTTCCTTTCCTCTTCTCTTCCTCCTCTTCGTCCTTCTCTTCTCCTCCTCCTCCTCTTCGTCCTTCTCTTCCTCCTCCTCCTCTTGTCCTCCTCTCTCCTCCTCTTTGTCCTTCTCTTCTCCTCCTCCTCCTCTTCTCCTCCTCCTCCTCCTCCTCCTCTTCGTCCTTCTCTTCCTCCTCCTCCTCCTCCTCCTCTCTTCCTCCTCTTCGTCCTCTCTCTCTCTCCTCCTCCTCCTCCTCTTCGTCCTTCTCTTCCTCCTCCTCCTCTTGTCCTCCTCTCTCTCCTCCTCTTTGTCCTTCTCTTCTCCTCCTCCTCCTCTTCTCCTCCTCCTCCTCCTCTTCGTCCTTCTCCTCCTCCTCCTCCTCCTCCTCCTCCTCCTCCTCCTCCTCCTCTCCTCTTCGTCCTTCTCTTCTCTTCCTCCTCCTCTCTCCTCCTCCTCCTCCTCTTCTCCTCCTCCTCCTCTTCCTCCTTCTCTTCTCCTCCTCTTCCTCCTCTTCTCCTCCTCCTCCTCTTCGTCCTTCTCTTCTCCTCCTCTTCCTCCTCCTCCTCCTCCCTCCTCCTCCTCCTCCTGGTTGGAGGAGCTCTGCCATCTGATGCTCTTTCAAACACAGGCCTTAACGAGACTCAGCAGCCTCGGTTCACCTTGGAGCTGAGCCAGGGAAGTCGCACCATCTCCCTGTGGCAAAGCCCTCCAGGCAGCACCTCCTCCTGGCAGGAGCTGGTGGCCTACACCGGCCACATCCCAGGCAGCTTCCAGGTACCTGGCACCCAAGCCCAGCCCTGCCTCCACCCGGTGGGATCTCCCCAGACTCACCTGTAACCTGTTCCTCCTGCCAGGTCACCTTCGTCTCCACCCAGGACTTCTCCGTAGCACAGCTGGCGCTGGACGATGTGGAATTCAGGAACTGTGGCTTCCCACGTAAAGTTGTTGTTGTTGTTTTCCCTGTATTTATTTTCCCTGAACCTGCATTTTCTGTAAAGGCCCCGAAGGATGCTGTCTTTCTGACCTGCAAGCCACTCCTTGGCTTGCTCGTGGGCCATGCAGGCTGGGGATGATGGGGCTTGTGTCGCAGCCCATCTAGCGGTACGCCGGCAATGGACCGCTGCAGCCGGTCCCCAAGAGAGAGCTCGCAGGGTGAACACAGGCTAAAGGGAAGGACCCCCCTTGCTGGAAGCCCCCGCAGTGGGGCTCAGCCGCTTCCTTTGCGCTCTCTGCCTACCCTTTTGGCTCACCCAGCTCCTTTCCCCGTCCCTCCTCCTAGCTCCCCAGACGTGTGGCTCGGAGGCATTCCACTGCCAGCAGGGCGGCTGCGTTGCCACAGACCGGGTGTGTGACGGCACCGCAGATTGCCGGGCTGCTGAGGATGAAGCCCAGGCTGAATGTGGTGAGCCAGGGGAGGGTGGGAGGGGGGCAGGTTCTGGTTCCCAGCGATGCTGGGAAGGAGCTTCGCCCTCCAGCGCTAAGGGAACCGGAGGGAAGCGAACCCCGTGGTCCTGCTGCTCCCCTCACTGTTCTCGCCTGGGGATCCCGCCGGAGGTGATCTTGTAGATTGTCTGCAATGGGCAATCAGGGGCTTGTGGCTTCCCCTTCGGGGCAACCTGCAAGCCTCTTTTCTTGGTCGTCCACTCTGGTCATCCACATCGTGCCTTCCCTGCCGTTTCTAAACTGAGTAGCTCGCAGGCCTGTCAGGGAGAGGCCACCTGGGGTGCCCCTGCTCTGGAAGAGCCTTGGGTTCCAGAGAGCTCGGTGTGTGTGTGTGTGTGTGTGAGAGAGAGAGAGAGAGAGAGAGAAAGAAAGAAAAAGAGAAAAAAGAGAGAGAGACCTTCCTTCTCCTCTTAGCCCCTTGACCTTGATCTACGCCAAGCTGGGACAGGGGATTTTTCCCCAGGCTGTCTGTAGTTAGCTTGGTCCGTGGTCTGAGAAGCTCTTGGGCCAGTGTGTGTATCTCTCTCTCTCTCTCCCTCGCCCCCACAGCCGCCTTCAGAGCGTGTTCCTTTGAGAAGGACTGGTGCCAGTGGACGGTGGTCCCCAACACGACTCTTGCCTGGCTAAGGAACTCGAGCCTCCACCTGGCCCCTCCTTCCGTCGGGCCCTCACGGGATCACAGCACCAACAGCCGGGAAGGTGAGGTTAGGCAGGCAGCAAGGAAGCAGAAACTCAGGGTTGGCCTGAGAATGCAGCCTCGGTTCAGAATGGCCCTGGCCCCTCTCGCTGGCTCCTGTGCTTGGAGCCGTTTTGGCTCCGTGTCCCGGTCCAGGTAGAATATTCCACTCTGGATTTGGCTGCCCTCCTGGAGGTGAAAATCTGCAGCCTCCTCCGGGCAGAGTTAAAGTTCCCAAGGCTTGGAGTCAGGCACGGCCTGCAGGAGGAGATGTCCAGCTGACACCCCTGCCTTGCTTGCTCCATCCACCGCAGGCATCTTCGCGTACGTCGAGACCCAGAAGCTGGACCTGCACGAGGGAAGAGCCTGGCTGAGCAGCCCAGCGTTGGCCCCGGACCCCAACCATTCCTGCTATGTGAGTGGCCTGAGTGTCCCCTCAGGCTACAGCTGGACCGGCTGGCCTCACTGCTCTTAACGGAGGGTCTTGGGGGCTTACCTTCTGCTTGTGGTCAGTGGCTTTGGCTGGTTTGTCTTTCCAGCTGGTTCTCTACCTCTACCTGCATGGCTCCGACAGCAACAGCCTGAACATCTACAGCCAAACGGCACAAGATTTGCAGCTCATCTGGAGCCGCACAGGAGACCTGGGCAACTTCTGGTTCCGGGAGAAAGTGGATTTCGTGGGCGCAAAGAAGTTCAAGGTAGTAGACGAAGCCCCGGGGGCCCTGGTGACAGGTGCCCGAACCTCCCAGGTGGAGCAGGGTGACATGGGCAGCAGGAGGCTGCCGGTGGCCACGGGCTAGGGGTCACAGCCGCTGCTCTGTCCCTGGCCCTGTATGGCATGAACCTCAGTGGTGAGAGTGCAGTACTGCAGGCTCCTTCTGCTGGCTGCCAGCTGCCTGCAATTTGGCTGTTCAAATCCCACCACGCTCAAGGTTGACTCAGCCTCCCATCCTTCCGAGGTGGGTCAAATGAGGACCCCGGTTGTTGGAGGAAAGAGGTTGGCTCTGTAAACCGCTTAGAGAGGTCTGGAAAGCACTGTGAAGCGGTGTATAAATCTAAGAGGGTTTGCTATCTACCTACCTACCTACCTACCTACCTGCCGTGGTGGCACAGTGTTGAGACTGACTCTGCCAACTGCCAGGAGTTCGATCCTGATGGGCTCCAGGTTGACTCCGCCTTCCGTCCTTCTGAAGTGGGTCAAACGAGGACCCCGATTGCTGGGGGGCAAGAGGCTGACTCTGTAAACCACTTAGAGAGGGCTGGAAAGCACTGTGAAGCGGTGTATAAGTCTTAAGAGCTACTGGTATTGTCCTGCACTGATCAGCTTGATTTTTCTGCCAGATTGTGATCGAGGGCAGGATTGGAGGCGGGCAGGAAGGGAGCATCGCTCTAGACGACCTTCGTCTGTCCCCTGGCTGCAGGATGGTGGAGGACTGTGAGTAGGAGCGGCAGGGCTGCCGGCTGAGCCGCGGCGGTTGAAGCCCTCTCCTCTGCTTCTTGGGCAGCTAGCTCCCCCTCCCCTCTTGTTGGAAGGCCCAGGAGTAGCCGGGTCCTCCTGCTTTGCCTGAGCCCCCCTCGGAAGCCCTTTGGCCCCGCTGAGGCCTCGGCATTCGGTCCTTTTCAGCCCAGCTCCCGACTCCTCCCACGCCGGAGACCCCCGGCCCTTGCCCCGAGGAGCAGTTTGCTTGTGACCAGGGCAAGCGATGCCTCCACCACGAGCTGCTCTGCAACTTCAAGGCCGAGTGTGACGACGCCTCTGACGAGCAGCGGTGTGGTAAGGGGCCGGGGGAACGGGATTCACTTTCTGCCCGGCTGGGTTTTGGCAAAAGCCCCGGCTTGCCGTGCAGAGGTTCTTCGAGGCAGCAAACCCAGAAGAGGGGCACAAAATGGGGGTCCCCGACCCTCCTCCCCACTCCGAGCTGTGTGGCCTGTCTGGCCCCTTGAGATGCAGATCTCCACGCCTCTCCCTCCAGGAGGGACCGATTTTTCCCAGGACGCCGGGGGATGGATGGACATGAGCGTGGGCCGCCTGCGATGGACCACCAGCCGGCTCAGTCCTCTGGGTAAGAGGGTGGCAGGAACATGGCCCTGCCAGGTTAGAAGGGGGCTGGGGCCATGCCAGGAGGAGGAAGAGGAGGGGGTTGCAGCTGTCTTTTGGTCGACCTGGGACTCCCCCTTGTTTCGTTCCTCCTCAGGGCCGGTTTTCAGTCTGCAGAAGGCCCCTGGGCAGATGTTCTCCATGGCAAGGGCTGCCACTCCCGTGTTGGGCCCTTCGGGCGTAGGCTGTGTGCTGCAGATGGACGTTGCCACCGGCCCAGAAGGTATACGGGCGCTGCCTTTGTCCCCTTGGCCCAGCTGGACGCTGCCTGGCACTGAAAAAAACACGGCCTGCTTCTCTGCTCCGTCCTGCAGGCTTCCTCGCCCTCGCCATTGCCGACGGGAGCCCGGGCACCCGCTGGTGGCCTTGGTTTGCCCAGAGCAGTGAGACCTGGAGAAAGGCCACGGTGCCTCTGGGCGCAAGGAAAAGGCCCTTCCAGGTAAGGGGGCTGCCTCCAGTTCCTTCAGGGTGAGGCCTGGCTTAGAGGCCGAGGGAGGCTGCCCCTTGGGGTGCAGCTGCGGAGAGGAAAGAAGAAGCCAAGAGCTCCAGGCGAAGCCCTTGCCCTGTTTCTTGCTCTTCCTCAGCTAGAGCTGCTGGCCAGGGCAGATCTGGATGGACCCCGGGGGCCCTGCCCCTTGCCGTCAGCAATGTCTCCTTTGTGAACTGCAGCCCCGAAGGAGGCCCAGCTTCAGGTACCTGCCCTGCTCCTTTGGTTCCCCGAGAAGGAGCCTTGTGCTGCAGGCTTGGGAGGAAAACGGCAGGGAGGGAAGGAGGGAGGGGCTGGGGCGCATCCTTCGCCTCCTCGGTTGTCTGTGGCTGACCTGGCAAAGGCCCCCAACAATCCCCTTGCTGCTGCTGCTGCTTCTCCCCCAGCCCCCCAGGCAGGGCTGTCCTGCAATTTTGAGACCGACTGGTGCAGCTGGTACCTGGAGCAGAACGAGGGCTTCGAATGGAGGCGAAGCCAAAGCCGGAAAGGGGCCGTGGACCACACCACCGGCACAGGTAGTCTGGCTGGCAGGCCGGGGGGGGGCCTTCTGGGCAGCTGACTTTGAAGCCCCTGGGGCGGTGGGGGTGGGGTGGGGCTCAGAGGTCCATCCAGAAAGCCTCGCCGGGCTCCGCTCGTGCCGGGAACAGGGGAAGGACGTTTGGGTTGTCTCTGACCCTAAATGAGGTTCCAGAAACCAGAAACCCTTTAAGAAAGAAAAGCGTGAGGCAAATAGAATCCCCACCTGGCTCAAAATTACCCCAAGCGGCCTCTCTCTTCAACAAAGTCATGGGATGACATAAATGGTGGACGTGAAAAGGTCAGAAACGGAACAGGAGCAAACGGGGAGGCCGCCAGGGCTCCAGAGAGCAACCACGGAGCCCCCCCGGCCAGCGTTTTGCAGTCCCCCCTCTCCTCTTCCGCAGGCTCTTTCCTGCTCGCAGAGCCTGGTGGAGCCTGGAAGCCAGGCTGGCGCACGCGCCTCCTTTCTGCTCCCCAGGCTGTTCCCGCTGCTGTCGCGACCGTTTGCCTTTCCTTCTGGTATCGCCTGGAGGGCCCCCAGATTGGTAAGCTTTCAGAGTCCCCTGCAGGAGCCTCCCCCATCCCTGGGGGCAGTCAGGCTGTTCTAGCCCCGCATGAGAGAAGGGTGGGTGGCCATAGCGGCCCCTCCCCTCCCATCTTAGCAGCCTCCGAGGCTCCGTCTTGTGCCGAAGGCTCATTTAGCTGACCGAGGGCTCTTGACCCTGCCGCCTTTCTGAGCGGCGTTGCAGTTTTGTCTTAAATCCTCCCGCCATCTTCCGTCCGGGGGAGGGGGAGGGATCTCTGACCCTCCAGAATGTACATCCCGCATGTACTCTCCAGCCTGGCAGAACAGCTGTGTTGGGTTGGCCCCCTTCCGAACATTTACACGCCCAACACGCGGGGGGGATTTTGGTTTTGCAGGGACCCTGGCCCTGAAAGTGAAGGAGGCTGGAGAACCGGAGCAGGTGCTCTGGGCCAGGAGAGGGAGCCACGGGGCGGTTTGGCATCGAGCCTCCTCCTCCATTTCCCCCAAGCCTGGTCAGAATTACCAGGTAAAGAGACGCCGCACCTTCCTTTTTGCATTGAAGGAAACACAGAGCAAGAGGGGGCTGATCTCAGGAACATCTCGAAAGCTGCACCTTGGAGGAGTTGTTAGACTGGTGTGGACTCCTCCTCGGGCAGCTGCTCACACCGCCGTGTCCCTTTAGGATGGGGTCGGGCAGGATAGGGCAGCTCCAGCTTTGGATTGGCGCTGGGGAGCGTCCAGGGTATCTTCTGTGTCCTCCTTGCAGCTTCAAAATAAACAACCCCCTTTCCGTATCGAGGAAGAAGGAAGCAGAGTGTGGAATTTGGACTGCCAGGATAGGTTGCTTCCCTGGATTAGATAGATCTCCTCGTCTTTCCAGATTCCTCTGGGCCTCGTTTTTTCTTTTCTGGCCCCTGAGGGCTAGAAACTTGGGTCTGCACAAGGGAGTCAATACTTCTCGCTCTCTGAAGTGGCTTTGGCAACCTGTCCTGCAGGTGATCTTTGAGGCGCTTCGGGACGGCTTCCTGGGGAGCATAGCTTTGGATGACCTGACGGTGACGCCCGGGGCCTGCCCGGCCCAGAGGCATTGTTCCTTCGAGACTGGCAAATGCGGCTTCTCGGCCCCCGAGCAGCCGGCGTGGCAGCGGCAGAACGGGGGCGGGGGCGGGGGCCCTCCCGTGGATCACACCCTGGGCGAGCCAAGAGGTAAGAGGCAGCAGCGTGCCCCTTTGTGTCCCTGGGGAGGATTGGGCCTGGGGCTCCCAGGGGAGGCCTGAGAAATGCTTCTGGGCCCCTGCAGGTGAGAGGTGCCAGATGTGGGGCCAAATTATAGCCTGGCAGCTCAGGTAAGGCAGGTAGAGAAGTCATGCGCTACTCATAGCAGGTGCCATCCTTGGAGGTTTTATTTTGGCAATCTACTGTTCTCTCCCCCCCCCCCCCCCCAAGGGCATTACATGATCCTCCACACTGGTGCAGACCAACTCCCTTTGGGGCAGACGGCCGTCCTGCGCTCCGGCGCCTTCCCTCCTCTGCGGCGCACCCACTGTGTCTCCTTTTGGTACCACCTAAACAGCAGTGAGCCAGGTGAGCAGGCCAGGTAGGGCGCGAGGGCTACAAGGGTCCGATTCCCAGTGCCAAGAGGTCTTAAGACCTCACTGCGCTTCCTGCCAACAAGGGACTCTGGCATTTGCCCTCGCCCAGAGACACAGCGGAGGGGGCAGAGGCAGCCTTGGGGCTCTGGACTCTCCTCCTCTCTCGGTTGCTCTCCCTAGGATCCTTGACCGCTTACGTGGAGGAGGAAGAGGGAGCGGGAGAGGCAGGGAGGCTCAGCCTGGATCCCACAGAGGGAGAAGCCTGGCGGTATGGCAGCTTTGTGGCCAAGGTCCATGGGAGATGGCAGGTGGGCACGGTGGCCTTTTTTGAACCCGAGCTGCATGCCTGGAAACCGTCGGAGCTGGCCACGAGCCTCTTCCGCCCTCTGTGTCTTCCGTGAACAGGTGTCTTTCGCGGCGACAGGCGCTGGCGGAGAGCCGTCCTCTTACGTCGCCCTCGATGACCTCCTGGTGAAGGAAGGCGGCTGCCCTGAACCAGGTGAGGGCAGCTGGAGTCTTCCCTCTTTTAGAAAAAGAAAGAGGGAATGTCATGGGCACGGTGGAGGGGAGAGACCCACACCAAGCCAGAGAGCGTGGCCTCCTTTCCACTTGGAAAAAATGGTTGGGGTAACCGTGGGGGGTCCTTCGGGCCCAGCCTCTTGTGACTTTGAGTCAGGCCCCTGTGGCTGGAGCAAGCCTCACGGAGACTGGTACAGCTGGGACTGGAAGGAAGCAGCCACCACCTTGCGCTCCCCATCTCCCAAGGAAGACCACACCCTCGGCACCAATGCAGGTTAGCGCTCGGTCCCTGGGGGGTTGCGCGAGAGGAGCTCGGGCTGCCAGGAGTGCGGCTTCCCCCACGGATTTGGCCCAAACATTCGCTGGACCAGCAAATTGGGGCTGTGAGGAGGAGGAGGAGGAGGAGGAGGAGTTGGCGGCTCCAGTTGGATGGGAATTGATGAGGCTTGCCTCCGTCTTGGGCTCCGATAGTCCTCCTTCATTCGGGGAGTTATTGAATCATCCCGATACACAAGGAAACCGACATCCTGGACTTGGTCTGTTTAGGGGCTTAAATTCCCCTACAAAAGCCCGAAGTAGCTGACAGATCAGGGGAGGAGTCCATGCACGTTCTGGGAGGGAGCCCTCCATCCTCGTTGCGCAGGGGCCACAGCCAAGGACCCCGTTCTCTTGGGATCAACTCTGCAGGAGGAGGCCCGGCCCCTATTTCCTTCCTGCTCTTCAGCGTTTTTTTTTTCTTCGTTAGGTCACTACGCCTACGTTGACCTGGTGGTGCTGAGCTTGGGAAAGAGCACCGCGCGCCTGGTGAGCGAGCCCCTGGCACCCACCACGGGCTCCTGCCTGCAGTTCCACTACCACATGGACTTCCTTGGCCAAAGCAGCTGTAAGTCAGACAAGGAGATTCCCCTCTCCATATCCCCATATCCCCCCCAATCCGGAGACGTGGCAATCTGCTGCAGAAGTGGCATTGTTAAAGCTTCTTGGGCAGGTTCCTGCTTGGAGGAGAGAAGCCCGAGACCTTCGAGAAGAGATTGGACTGCCATTTGTCAGAAATGGTGTAGGGTCTCCCACTTGGGCCCCCGGGAGGTTAGATTAGATGACCTATAAGGTCCCTTCCAACGAGGACTATTAAATTTGATGGTGGGGGAGGGAGGAGGAGCCTGGCTCCCTGAGGCAGAGGGCAGAGGGAGCTGCGCCTGGGTCTCCGTGCTGACCTCCCTCCCCTCCCCTCTGCATTGCCAGCTCCTGCAGAGCTCAGAGTGAGGCTGACCGGGGCGCAGGGAGAAAGGGTGATCTGGACCGCCACAGGCCATCAGAGGCGGGCTTGGACGAAGCGAACGCTCCTGGTGACCAGCCCTGTGGAGTTCCAGGTGTTCTGACTTCAGCTTCCCTCCCTGGCCCTGAAAGAAAAGGCAGCCGGCAACGCCAGGCCTTGGCACCCGGGCTTTGAGCCTGCCTGTCCTTGCCGCACCCCTTGCGCTGCCTCTTCCGGATTAAGGGCCTTCGCTGCCGCCCACATCCCGACGTTGCATGCAGTCTTTGAATGATGGGTCTCTTTCTCTCTGTTCCCTTGATGAACCCCACCCTGCCTCTTCTCTGCCTCGGTCTCCCATCCTGTCCTTCTGAGCGTAGCTCTCTCCCCTTCAGATCGTCCTGGAGGTCAGCAACGGAGCCTGGGCGAGCTCAGGGGTGATTGCGCTGGACGATCTCCGCTACGCACCTGGGCCGGACTGTGCCTCTCCCCAGGCAGGCCAAGTGGAAGGTCAGGCCCAGCGCGGCAGCCAAGGCCCATCCCTGTGGGGGGCCCCCTGAGCTGGTCGGAAGAGGCTCCCGCCATTCCTTTTTGCCTTGGCAGAGAGCGGCAGCCCTCTCTCGGTGTTGACCATCGGCGTGGTGGCTGGCGTGGTGAACACCGTCTTGCTGCTGCTGATCGTGGCCACCTGTTGCCTGTGGAAGAGGAGAGGGAGTCGGGAAAGGATGGTGGAAGAGGAGGCCAACGGGCAGGGGTTCGACATAGCCTTTCGAGACGTAAGTGCTGGAGGGGGGGGCGTGTTGCGTGGCCCTCTGCTGCCCAGCCAGGCTGCCTTTAACTGGGACCGGTGGCTGGGTGAGAGCTTCCTTTTCACCCTCCAAGCAGACCGTCTCCAGGCAGCCCGAGCGGCTTCCCCCCGCAGTTTCTTGGCTAAGGCCAGCCCGTGTCTCTTCCCTTGGCTTCCAGGACAGGATCATCCTACCCCAGATGGCTCTTGACCCAGCAACGTCTTAGGTCAGCCCCTGCCTTCCCCGTTCGGCCTTGCATCGGCCTCTGTTCCACTGGAGAGGCAACGGGAGCGACTCCAATAAAGGGGGGGGGCATCTTTGGTTGAATCCGTCTCTTTTCTTGACCAGAGACAGGCTGCCATTCACCCAGGTTGGAAGATCCCATTTACGGCGGCTCGAAAAGCATTTCAACGCAAGGGAATGAAAATAAACCTGCCCAAACCCACAAACACTGGCTTCATCTCTTGTGTGAACCTGTCCAAGGACTCCGTGCTCGGATGGTCCTTGTTTTTTTGGGGGGGCACTTCCCTGAAAGCCTCGATCGGCACCCCCAAATGAGGTACTTGCCCCCCTCGAGACTCTCCTCTGTTGGAAGAGGCTGGTGGGCAAGTGACAGGAATGTACGTGTGTGTGAGCCCCTAGGGCAGCTCTTTACTGAAAAGAGGTCCGGACTGTTTCCCTCAAAACTGTCAGTGGGGAGAAAACATCTCCAAATGCAGCCCAGGCGCAGCTGGTTGGAAACCTGGATGAAAGCAGGCCCTGAAGCCACCATGGCTGCCCAGAGTACATTCCACCATCATGGTCCCCCCTTTCCCATTGAAACCAAGCCAGGGCAGCTGGCCTTGCTTCTTGCACCCCCCATCAGCCACACTCCCCCCAGGGGTAGGATTCACATTTTTTAACAACTGGTTCTTTGAGCGTGGCTTAGGTGGTGGGCGTGGCTTGGTGGTCATGTTATTGGCTGGGTATGGCCACTCAATATCACTCACATCAAGGCATGCATCTCCTCGCCTGGCCTCTCATGACTGTGGGGATGCTGCAACAGTCATAAGTGTGAAAAATGGTCATAAGTCACTTTTTTCCATGCCATTGTAACTTTGAGTGGTCACTCCACACAAGCAAAGTACCAGCAAAGGAGGGGGAAAAAAAACTCCAGAGAAGTTCCCGAGACAGGAAGTCTAGTCCTGCCAAGAATGTAATAAGGGTTAATGGAGAGGGAGTGTCTAAGCAACACCAGAATGTTTCCTTCCTGCCTTCCTTACAGGATTAGCCCAGTAATTTCTTCTAAAAACCTGTTCTCCAAACTGCTTAGAATGTTAACCGGTTCTACGCGAATAGGTGCAAACTGGTAGAATCCCACCCCTGCAACCCCCTCCCCTTCCCAAAGGCCCCCAAAGACGATGACGACCATGTGTCTTTCTTGCCCCTGGCAGATTCAGATGCTTTTATTAGGATTTGGATACTTTGAAAAAGGAAGGCAGGAATGTCGGCGGTTGAGAGGTTCGCTGATTCCCGAGAGGGTTGTGATCGTGGAGGTGTGTCAGCCTGGCAGAGAGAGGGAGCCAACCCTGGCCACGCCAGAGGAGGAGCAGCAGCGCCCGTCCAGGCGAGATCAGTCGGGGCAGACTGATTTCGAGGCTTTGTCATCACTTCCCCTTGGGGGCCTTTTCGAGGGCCGCCCGATGTCCCGCCCTCGGAGCTTAAGGCCTGGAAAAGAGCAAAAGGAGCAGGAAGAGATGGGGGGGAAAGGTGCCTGTGAAGACCGCAGCCCCCATGCACCCCCCAAGACAGCAGCAGCCTGGAGAGGGGGGAGAGGAAGATCTTGGTCGCAGCCTCAGGAGAGGCCTGGGGAGCTTCTGCACAGTTGTGGGAGCCAGAAGCTCCACCCCGCCCGCACTCACCGATGGCCCGCTCGATCTTGCCCAGCACCTGGTTGTTGGGGATGGCCTTCCCGGCCTCGTAGTCTGCGATGACCTGGGGCTTCTCGTTGATTTTCTGCAGAGGGAGAGCCAGGCAGCTGCACGGGGCGGAAGGGAGACTCGCTTCCCCCAGGCCCGGCCCTTTAGCCTCGCTAAAAGGCCCCTTACCGTAGCCAGGTCCTTCTGGGTCAGCCCGTTGTTCTGCCGGCCCTGCTGGATCACCTTGCCCACCTCCAGCGGGACCCGGTCGTGGTGCAGCTCCTCGGTCTCCCGGTCCAGCTTGGCCGTGTTCTTGGTGATCGAGTGCTGCTTGTTCTGCCCTGCGGCCCCTGCGGGGGAAGGAGCAGGGCCGGCGGCGGCGGCGGTTGAGGAAGGGGCCTCGCCTCGGCCGGCTTGCCCGCCCCCCTCCCGGGCCGGAGCCGGAGCGGCTGCGATACAGAGGGCGCCTTGGGCCCGCCCGCCCGCCGGCGACACCTACACTTTTTGGAGGTCTCCACGTCTTCGCCTCTCCGCTGGGCCGCCATCACAGCCTGAAGAGCAACGGGAGCGTTACCGGGCCGTGGAAGGAGAGCCGGCCCTGGAGGCCCCCCCGCCGGACGCCTTCGGGGCATCCCGGGCAACCGAACCGCCCCCTCCTCCCGGCCCGGAGGGGGCCTTTCTTGGCCGGCAGGGGCGCCCTGCGAGCGCGACGGCCCGGAACGGGGAAAGGCGAAGCGCGGATCCCGTCCCGGCAGCGACACCGCCGGGGCGTCCCCGGCTGACCCCGAGCCGGGAGCACCCAGGCAGGCCGAGCCCCCCCCCGCGAACGGAGCCTATGCAAATAAGGGCTTGGTGGGCGTGCCCGCCTGAGATTGACGTGGGCCCTACGCAGGCACTCCTCCCACCGGGAGATGGGCGGGGATTGAAGAGCGCACGCGCGCTCCTGCCTCCCCTCACCTGCTTCGATTTGGCTTGAGCCGCGCTGGGCCCCTTCTTGCGCAGCACCGTCACCGTGTCCCAGTCACTCTCCGCCATGGCGTCTCTGATTCCTGCTTCTGCTTCTGCCGCCGCCTCTTCGCTGCTCAACCTCCGCAATAGGCCGTCCCTCTCCCCGTTCCCTCCCTCATCCCGTTTATCCCTCGCGAGGGCGGAGCGCGCGGCACCTCCATTGGGCCGTCCCGGTGCCACTCAAGGACGAAACCTCAAGGAGATTGGCTGAGGAACAAGACTCCTCCCCCCCCGACGGGAGGGCTCATACGTCACAATAACTGTCACACCTCCACATCGTGTTTTGAAGTCTTTTAATAGATCAGCTCTTTTGTCGATCAAGGCTCTCCGTCCTAGGATTGGTCGAGAGTTTTCTGCAAGGCTGTACCTGAGAATTCTCCCAGAAGCCCCTTTGCAATAGGTTGTACATCAAGCCGTTTCAAGACGCTGTGCCGCATGATTGGCTGGAACAAGGTTTGCCCCTCCTCTTAGGAAGATACAGCAATCCGAAAGCGATGACGGCCATCACTCTTCTTCAGGAGCATGCGCAGAACCCGCCTGGCCGGCAGGTCCATCTCTTAATCTTAGACGCGAATCCAATTTTCCAGGGAAATTTCGCTTCTTCCGAATGACGCTCCACCTGTCACCACCACCACCACCCGGCGGACCGTGTCTGCCCTCCTCCCCTGCAGGGGTCGGCCAAGGATGGCGTATGATGAGGGGAGTTCAAGGGATTCCTCAGCAACTCAGCTCTTTTCTCTCAGATGCCTCAGAAAGGCAACCCCCCAAACCCCGGCCAAAGACGGATGAACTTGTGGCTTGACCGTCGCGAACAGCGAAGCTTCCTCCGGTCGGAAAAGGGCCGCTCCCTCTGGGAACCGAGGCGACATGGAGGCGCTTCGATCGCTGACAGCAGTGCCGCCGCCGCGGAGTTACCTCAGGGAGCAGCCTTCCCGCGCTCCGGACAACGTCACCCGAAGCCACGCCCCGGCGCCAATAGCAACGGAGGGGCGGGGCCAGGGAGGGCGGGGCTTCGGAAGCGGCGATGCCCGAGATAAGGCAAAGGGCGGAAGCGCTGGGTGGAGCTTAGGGGAACTTCCGGTCGGCGTTTGGGTGGCCGGACGCGGCTGCGGGTGAGTGGGGGAGGGGGCGACGGCCGCGGTCGTAGAGCGGGCCTCTCCGCGGGGGGGGGGGGCGTTCCCGGGCGCTCGCGACAGGGAGGGGGAGGGGTCCGGCGGGCTTTCCCCTCCCCAGCTGGCCTCCCCGCGCGCCGCCGCCGCAGCGCCCGGCTCGGAGGGCCCCGCGGGGCGGCACGTGGCTCCCGCCCGCGGAGGCTTCCAGGGGCTTTCCAGAGCCGTGACGCCCGAGGCAGGAGCTCCTCCCCGGCCGAAGGAGCCGCGAAGGGGCGGAGGGGGGGTGAAGAGCCCTTGTTCGGGGCGATGTCGCGGTGGCCGCTGCGGATCCGGGGCGGCGTCGGCGTCGGCGGGGACCGAGAGGCCGGGGAGCCCCTCCGCCCAGCCGGACGCTTCCCGACGGGCCCCTGGCTGCGGCTCCTCCGGGGGCGGTGAAAGGCGCCGGGTGGTCCCCGGTCAGGAGGCGAGCCGGACTCCGGCTGTAGGTAGGTGGGGAGACTGGCTGGCTCTCCCCGAAGCTCCGCTCTCCCGGGCATGAGACCGAGAAGGCGAGTCCGGCTCGTGTGCAGCCCAGGAGGGGAGGCGGTGATGCCCGGAAGGTCCAGGATTGGGGGGGTCAATGAATGGGGGCTTCGATGGCCGGCAAGGAGAGGAGGCTCTTTTGAGTGGGGGTCCTGGGGGGTGATGCCCTTCCTTAGCCCAGCTGCCAGTGGGGCTGGGCCAGGCTTGAACCTCTCTCTCTGCCCAGCCTGGGGGATCTGCTCACCAGCCGTTGTGGACGAGGGTTGCCAGCCTAGCAGGCGGCTGAGCTGCTTCAGCCGGGGGGGGGCCCAGTTGGCAGCAGCAGCAGCAGCAGGCGGGTGGAGGGTCATTCGGTGTTCCCCGCTATGGAGAGGGAGCTGAACTGTGGCCTTCTTCTTCCTCCCCAGGGTTGTGAAGGCCACGCAAAGCAGGCTGGTTCACATGGCATCGGCCAACGCAACCCCTCCTGGCTCTTTGGACGTGAACCAGCCGGGCTTCCCCAAGGAGATTCTGGGCACTGAACTGGTGGGCAAGTACCTGTGTTCAGAGTGCCGGAACATTTTGCGGCGTCCGTTTCAAGCCCAGTGCGGTCATCGTTACTGCTCCTATTGCTTGAAGAAAATTCTAAGGTGTCCTTGGCTTGCTTTGCTTGAACCTCCCACTCACGCCTCCTTTGCAGATTGGAGAAGGCGTGCGGGGTTTCAATCACTCTTCCCCCCCTGAGGTCTGCAAAGATCACCCTCTCCCCAAACTCCTTACGCCTTGCCAAGGGCCTGAGGGGAACGGATCCCTCCCATGGCTCGATGGCCCAGCCGGCAGTCCCTTCCAGCTTTGGCTCTTGATGTTTTCCAGGTGGGAAAGATCTCTTAGGATCGCCCCCCACATGCAGTTTCGCCCACTTAGTTCCAAACCAAATTCTCACACACCCCCACCCCCAGAAAGAAACTGCTACACCTTTTGCATTAACTCTCCACCTCCGTCCCTCTGCAAGTAAGCAAGTAAATCGCCCTTTGCAACAAATTAAGCAGCTGCTTAATTATATACCTAGGATAGGCAATCTGACACCTGCCAGTTTGGGTGTTATTCCTGTTGCTTCTAGAGTTGTAATAGGGAGGGCATCAGCTGCACACCTCAGAAGCAGTCAGGGTGGCATGACTGAAAAGGAAGGGCGATGCTTCCGGTCTCTAAACACCTCCGACCGGGAAACAATCCTCCCTTGTGTAGGTGGCCAACAGCTCTGCAATCGGCAGGAGCCAGACAAAGCTAACCGCATATGCTCAGAGAGACACGGAGTGGTGGCTTGTCTTGCCGGGGGAAAGGCTTGGGAGTTGACTCGGGAGGCTCTCTGGGTTGTTCTCATGGTCTTCCTCTTCCCCACCAGCTCAGGGCCCCAGAAGTGTGCAGCCTGCCTTCAAGAGGGGTTGTACGATGAGGGCGCCTCCATCTTGGAAACGGGGGTGGTAAGTACAGCTCCCTCGAGCGGAGTTTTGTCCTGCCGTCCAGAGGGTTGGACTAGCTCGGCTGGGTCAGATGGAGGGGCCTTGAAGAGAAGGCAAAGGGGCTCTCCCCCTCCGTCTCTCTTCCGAAAGCTTCCCTCGGAGGCTCCTCGGTGCAAATTCTTTGCATTCCAAGGGGCTGCGGTCACAACCTCCCAGTAACTGGGACAGACATGAAGAGGGGCTGGTGCTTTCTCCATCCCAATCAGGGAAGGTTTCTGCCCAGCCAGCCGGTCAGTCGGTCGGGGGAATACCTCTGCCTTGCTCTCTCCCAGCAACCCTTTCCATTGGGGGTGGCTTGCCGGTTTGGCCACGGATTGTGCCAGAATCAGCAGCCACCCCGTGTTCTCCCTTGGCCAAGCTGCCGGTGTGGAGTTGACTGGCCGGGTCTCTGTGCTTATTTCATCCTTCCCTTTCTGGCCCCTCGAGGCTTTCCCAGACAACGCAGCTCGGCGGGAAGTGGAGAGCCTCCCAGCCATCTGTCCCCACCAAGGTTGCTCGTGGAAAGGCACCATAAAAGAATATGAGGTAAAGATCCCAGAAAAGGGAGCCTTGAGTCGCCCTTCCTGTCTGGGCAAGGAGCTTGATGGGAAAGGGCCGGGATTGGCCTTTCCCTGTCTGGAGGGTGGGGGCTTTTGCCAGAGCTCCATGTGGGTCAGTGGCACCAAACTGGGGCTATGGGGCACCATCCCCTGAGGGGGCACCCCGAGGCGTCTCTTGTGTGGCCGGTGCTGTTTGGGGGAGTCAGAGGACGCCTTCCATGCGACTTTGGGGTTTGCTGCTCGTCCTCCCCCAAAGCAGGGGCTTTTTCCCCCCTCCACATGTCCAGGGGCATCCCTCCCCCCCAGTGCTCAGTTCGAGTCCGCAAGGAGGGCAGGCAGCCCTGGGTCTAAGGAGCATGTGCCATCTTCTCTCCGTAGGGGAAGATGGAAGGGCCTGGGGTGAATTCTGTGGCCAAAGATTGAAGCCCACCTCCCCTCCCTGAAGAGGCCCCCTTGCATTCCCCCCCATGAACCACGTGACCTCCTGGGGATGGGCAAAGTCTTCCCCAGCCCCTCTCCTCTTTCCCATGGGGAACTGGAGGCTGAACCTCAGCCAGGCGCCAGTCGTGCTGCGTCTGCAGCTGAGCTGCATGCTTTGAATGTCAGAGCTTCCAGCCTGGAAAGTCCCTGGCGGAAGCCTGCAGAGTGGAAAGTCCCTAAAATACTGGCTCCTTACTCAGCCCCAGAGGACGGGGGCCTGCTGGCAGCGCCTCTGCTCTGCGTCTGGTCTCGGGTCCTGGGGCAGCTTCTCCTCCCTGTCATCCGACACCAGCCAAGAGGAGCCGCCTCCTCCCCTTAGACCACCAGCCGGCTGCCTCCTGCCGCTGCTTTTACTTTCTCTTTGGGCGGGGGTGGGGGGGGTGAGGCTCGGCCCTGGAAAGCGAAAGTGCTTCCCTGCTACTTTTCAACCCTTGGGAAAAGACCAGCGAGGCGTCCCAGTAGCCACAACAGAGGTGCCCCAGTTGCATCTCAGCTTCCAGATGTGCTGCTTTCTGGCTGGGCTGCAGGCAGTTGCCTCTCTGTGAAGGGCCATCCTAAGAGCCGGCGCGGAGAGGAGCTTTTCCTGTTGGGCTTCCAGGCCTAGTTAGAGTGCAAGTTGGCTTCCGGGAGAGTTCTGAAGCTGGAACGCCCCAACCAAGCAGCCCACCCTCTCCAACTCCCCTCCGTTGGGGCCCTGCTCTTTGGAAGGCTCAGCCGGAATACGCAGAGGGACACCTGCCTCTTTGCCACAGTAGCTTGCGTGCTTCAGTCTCCCCCAGATCTGCAGGGTTCCTACCTGAACGGCAGGCCTCGCCCCTGGCCAGCCTCCCAGTGTGTTGATTTTGGGTGCAGAGCGAATCAGTGCAATGGGGCGTTTGGGACCCCCCTCTCCCCCTCTCCCTCCCCCCCTCCCCTCCAAGCACAGCCTTCGAGTGCCGAAATGCCCGTCCTTTTGCTGCAGAGCTGCCACGAGGGGAGCTGCCCGGCCATGCTGGTGGCCTGTCCTGCGTGCCACAGCCTGGTCAGGCTGGGCGAGAAGGAGCGGCACGCCGAGCAGGAGTGTCCCGAGAGGAGCCTCAACTGCAAATACTGCCAAGCCCTTTTCCACTTCTCCGAAAGCAAGGTACGGGCCAGAGCTGCCCCGCTTCCCACCCCAAAGCCGAGGACCCCCCCCTAGGAAAAGCCAGCTGAATTACTGCAGCAACAGCCCTCAAAAGCGTCCCAGTTCAAAGGCCAAAAGGTGCGGCCTTGGTCTCGACTGCTCAGGTGTGCCCTGCTTCCCAGGAAGCGTAGAGCTCTGCCTTCCGGGCAGCCTAGCGGTGGAAGGCCGGCAGCGTCCTCAAGAGGAGAGGTGGGGCAGACGGTGGGTTAACCTGCTGCTGTTTTTGTCTTGCCAGGCCCACGAGGCGATGTGCCCCAAGCTCCCTCTGGCCTGTGAGGGGTGCGGAAAGAAGAAGATCCCCCGGGAGAAGGTTAGCAGGGCTCCTGGCCCTTGGTTTTAGCACCCCGTTTCTTCTGCAGACTGCCCCGGAAACACCCCTGGGGCCACCCACCTTTCTACCCGCCTCCCCATGACAGGGCGGGGCGGCGTGCTACCCAAAACACCGCCACCTCTCCGCCAGCAGAGGACACGAGGAGGCTGCCTGGGTCAGGTTCTGGAGGAAAGGGGGTGCCACTCCTGCGCGCGTTCAACGCGGGCCCCACGGCACCCGCCTCGCCTCGCCACCTGTTGCCCCAGCCAATGGGGCAGAAATGCCCCATTGCGGTGGGTGAGGGGATGAGCCTCCCGCTCCTCTTGAAGCCGCCCTTCCCCTTTTTCGCAGTTCCTGGACCACGTCAAGACCTGCAGCAAATGCAAAGCCCCCTGCAGATTCCAGCCGGTCGGCTGCACCCACTTGGTACTGCTGCTCTGGGTTTCAAAACAGGGAAGGGGAAGGGTGGGCACTGGAGCAGCCCGTTCAGCCGCCTGGGCAGCATCCCGTCGCTGTGTGCTGGCCCAGCCCCGGGCGGCCCCCATCAGCCAAGCCCCGAGACCAAAAGCCTTGGTGGCCCCTGACTGCCCCTGCTCCTCCACAGATGGAGAACGAGCAGCTCCCCGAGCACGAGAGGAGCCACCTGGGCGAGCACCTCTACATGCTGCTGAGCTTCGTGCTGAGCTTGGGCTCCGCGTCCAGCAAACTGGAGCCCCTGCTGGACCGGCTCTCAGCGGAGGCCGGCTGCGTCCTGGCGGGGGCAGGCCCTTGGTCCCCGAGCCGGAGCTGCCCAGCTCCTTAGAGCTGCTGGGGAAATGCGAGGCCCTGGAGAGGAAGACGGTCACGTTTGAGAACATCGTCTGCGTGCTGAACCGGGAGGTGGAGAAGGTGTCGCTCGTGGCCGAAGCCGCCAGCCGGCAGCATCAGCTCGACCAGGAGAAGATCGAGGCCCTCGGCGCTAAGGTGGGATGGGGTTGGTGGCTCCCGGGGCCATTCGGAGCGGGGCTTGCTGTCTTCTTCCCGGCCTGGCGGGAAGCAGAAGGGGCCGCTTTGCGTGGCCTGGAAGAGGGGTGGGGAACGACCATGGCTTGGGTTCAGCTGCAGGGCTTTGCATGCTCTCGGAGGCATCAGAGTTTCCTTCCTGGCCCAGGTGCGGCAGCTGGAGAGGAGCATCGCCTTGAAGGACCTGGCCTTGGCCGAGATGGAACACACCATCCAGGAGATGGAGGCGGCCTCCTACGACGGCATCTTCATCTGGAAGATTTCTGACTTTGCCCGGAAGCGGCAGGAGGCGGTGGCGGGCGCTCTCCGGCCATCTTCTCCCCAGGTGGGAAGACCTGGGCTCTGGTCTTGGGGTGGGCCTGGGAGGAGGGGCTGCAGCCCAGAGGGGACGGGCGGAAGGGAACCGCCGGTGTCCTGCTGGGCTCCCTCCCAGCTGTCTCTCTGCTCTGCTCTGCTCGGCCAGCCTTCTACACCAACAAGTACGGCTACAAGATGTGCCTGCGGATCTACCTCAACGGGACGGCACCGGGCGGGGCACCCACCTGTCTCTCTTCTTCGTGGTGATGAAAGGACCCAACGACTCCCTGTTGCGATGGCCTTTCAACCAGAAGGTAGGGGACCCTGTGGGCTACGAGGGGGAGGTTGGGGGAAGAGGCTTCTGGGCAGGCCTTTGGCTTCTGGAGCCCCAGAGCAGCCTTTCCTGCCTCAAACCCCTTGGCACCCTCTGGGGTTTGTTTGCAAGGACAGAGGCCACAGGGGACCCAGAGTTGAGGGAGGCTACCGTGAGGTTCCTGTCGTTCCCCCCCCCGTAGGTTACCCTGATGCTGCTGGACCAGAATAACCGTGAGCACATCATTGATGCCTTCCGGCCCGACGTGGCCTCCTCCTCCTTCCAGCGGCCCATCAGCGACATGAACATTGCCAGTGGCTGCCCCCTCTTCTGCCCCATCGCTAAGATGGAGTCCAAGAATTCCTACGTGCAGGAAGACACCATCTTTATTAAAGCCATTGTAGACCTCACGGGCCTTTAACGCCTTGCCCACTGGGGTCTTGGAGCACGGGGCTGTCCCTGGGGGGGGGGAGGAAAGGTGGGGGATCTGGACGGCCCCCTGGGCAACGAGGGCCTGGCGGACCTTCTTTCAGCCTTGGACAGCCCCCCTACCCTTGGAGAGGCGTCTTGGAAGCCCAGCTGGGCCCTGAAGGAGAGGCCTTTCCTGGTTCCAAGCAGGCCCTGGGGCTCCTCTGCTGCCTTGGACTGGGGTGGCCGCTGCCCAGGCTAGAGAGGCTGGGCACTCAAGGTCCAGCAACTGTTTGGGGCGGCCTGGCAGAGCCCCTGGAGGGGAACTGCTCCTGACCAGCCCGTGTCTACCGCCAAGCGATCCGCGCTACCCGTTCCCAGGGCACAGAGGCCTGGGCAGCTGCCAGGAAAGCTGAGAAAGGGTGAGAAGAGCTCCACGGGCAGAGGGGAGCCTTCCTCTGGTGGTCCCAACGGAGGAGCCCTGGCCAATTGCCCCCCCTCCCCCTTCTCCACTGGTGGGGAGGGGCGCTCCTCTGAGTAGGAGCAAGATCTCCCAGGAGCTTTCGGGCAATCATAGAGCAACTTCGGGCCGTCCTGCTGAAACGCTCTTCCCTGGAAAAGCGAGAAAGCCGAATAAAGCATTATAGAGGCGAGCCCCCCGTTTTGCTCATCTTTGGGGAGAGAGGGCGCTGGCCCCACCAGAGAGCAACCCACCCACCCTCCCTCCCAGGGGCCTTCTCGGAGGCCAGGGTTCCCTACCCATCTGCCACCGAAGAGGGCCTCTCTTTGCCAGGGGGTTGGGCGCAAACGGGGGCACTCGCGGAGGCCAAAGATGCTCAGCGCGAGAGCAACAACTCAAGCCAAGTTTATTAAGACCAACAAGCCGTGCTGCGCTGGGTAGCCAACTGGAGCCCCTTGGTAGGGCGCGGGAGCTGCCCCACCCCTCCTCAAAAGTGCACACACAAACAAGCTTCTTTCCGCCTCGCAAAAGGAGTAACGCCACACCTTCCCTTCCCCACCCCTCCTCCAAAGCGAATGTTTTGCAAGGGACGACTCCCCCAAGCCAGGCCAGGGACGGATCCGTGCTCCTTCCCAGGAGCTGGCGGGCTGCAGCTCCAAAACCTTTGAGGGAGGGTCCTTGCCACCTGGGGTCAACAAGAGCAGAGGCACTGAAGGGAATCCAGTGCGGTGCCCAGCTCCCTTCCTCTTACCTCCCTGCCGAGCAGAAATTCGCCAGGGCCAGCGCAGGTTTTCCTGGCTCCATCCGTGGCTCTTCAAAGCCCAGAGAGCCACGTCGGAGGGTGGCGGCACCCTACAGAACCACGCCAGCCCGCAAGCCGCCTCCAAAAGGGCATTGAGCCGCCGCACCTGCGCCTCCGTTCCTCGAATGGCGATTCATCCGGGCCTTCCCCCCCAAGCAGGGCATCCGTGAAGGTGAGCGAACTGGGCCAGGGTCGCTTGCAGGGGAATGGACCCTCCCTGGCCCAAGGAAGCCAGCCCTGCCCCGGCTCACGTCCCCTGCTTCGTGTCGCAGGAGAAGAGGTGCCTACGAAGCCAGGGCTTCTCGCCGTGAAGGAGCCGTGCGGTGCGGGGAGAGCGCCACACTTTGATGGTGCTGTCCCCGCAGGCTGTCAGGAGGAGCTCCTGTTCTGCGGGGCTGAAAGCCACCGAGTTGACCACGTCGTCATGCTGCAATTTGGCCAAGCAGATGTCGTAGTGGCGGTCCCAGATGTATCCGTGGCGATCCTCAGCCCCACTGCACAGGAGGAGGAGGAGGAGACGTTGGGGGGACCACAGAACAAAGCTGGAAGCGAAGCTCTTGGAAGTTCACTGCACCCCAACTGCAAAACGCCTCGAAAGGCACCACAGGATCCGGAAGCCACCCACTCCCTTCCTGAAGGAGCCTCCGCTGGGCGGGGCGGAGACTGGCTCACCTGGCCACAAAGTCCCTGCTGACATCCAGGAAAATGAAGTTGAACTCTTCGCTGGGGGTGTAGGCCCGGTGTGCCCGCAGGGCTCGCTTGGCCTCCTTCATGGTCTTGAGGTCCAGCACACGCAACTCAATCTCCTCTGCGATGGGCGGGGGCTGCATAGGGTCGGAAACGACGCAGCCCTCGGGCCAAGCACGGCTGTTGACATACAAGTACCTGGAGGGCAGGGAAAGAGAGAGAGAGAAAGGAGGGCGTACAAGTCCCGCTGGCCTTGTGGAGGGCGAGAGCTGGGCGACAGAAGGCTCCTGCTTGGCCAGACGCCCGGATAGCCCTTCTCCAGTCCCTACCCCCCCAAAAGCTTTCCCCACGGAGCAGAGGCATCGTGCCACCTGGCCGCCAACCCGTGCCCAACTTCTCAACGTCGCTGGCAGCACTCCCTACCTGTGGTCTGGGGAGAGGCCCATGCCAACGATATGCCCGTGAATGTCAATGACATGATCCAGCGAATCGAAAAACCTGTCCGAATTCCTCTCTTCCCCCAGAACGGGGCCCACGGTGGTCATTTGGTGGGGCAGGATCTGCTTAATTCCTAGAGGGGAAGCCAGGAGGGCAACTTGCTAGCTCACTTCCTGCGTCTCACAGGATGTGGCACCAACCGCCTCCGGCCGGGCGACCTAGCCAGGCATGGGGCCTCCAAGGGGAGGCAGCCAGATATTCCAGCAGGGCTCTTCCTATTGCTCGTCCCATGGCTCTGGTTGACAATCCCCAAGGGGAGAGGGCCCCTCAGCGGCCGTTTGTTCCACCCCGCAAAAAGGCGCCCAGGTCACTTACCAATCTGGTGCGGTGAGTAGGTGAGGCAGCCGGTGGTGAAGACCAGGTATTTCTTGTTTCCGCCCTGCAGGGAGAGCAGGTTGGGCTCCGGGGGCTTCGTTCGGTTCCTGGCTAGGAGCCGGGCTACTTTCGTCTCCATCTCCATCTCCGTCATCATTGGCCGGACACGTCCCTCCATGATGTCACTCAGGAAGCGGTCCAGCCCATCTTCAGTCCCTGCCTCCCCTTCGGCCACCGGGAAACCCTTCCTCTCCTCCGCCTGGCTGTGGGTCTCCTTGTGGGGAGGAGCGGGGCCCTCCCCCAGCTCTCCGGGGCTGTCCGGCTCACCGGCGGAGCTGTAGCGGCTGCAATCCACCACCATGACGGTCCGGATGGTGCTGGCATTCAGGTTCTGGATTTTGAAGAGCCGTTTCACCACGTTGACGTTCTCGGACTCGACGCCCTGCAAGCGGAGGGCAAGCCGAGTCAGGCGGCGGGGGCCAGGGCTCCCTCCTCATCCCCACCCCCCAGGTCACCCCCGGCCTCGCTTCACCTGGAAGGCGTTGTTCAGCCATAACACGGAGCAGGAGGTGAGATACCCGATACGGTGCAGGTTGCTGGAAATCAAGTTGGTCTCGTTCAGCCAGCAGCCAAACGCGTCGCAGGGCTTGTTGCGGACTCGGGACAGGAGTTCGAAGTTCTCTAAAAGGAGGACAGGCTGGCGGTGACGGGTGCGAATTGTCTTGAGCCAGCGGAAGAGGATCTGGAGGGAGGGGAGCCTCCTCTCCTGCCTCCCACTGCCCAGGATCCCCTGTCCCCCCGTGTTTACCCCATCCAGGCTGGCCGGCTCCTCCAGGGAGAGAGAGTCCTTCTAAGGCAGGGGGGTCTCCAACCTTGGCCACTTTAAGCCTGGCGGACTTCAACTCCCAGAATTCCCCAGCCAGCTTTGCTGGTTTGTATGCCGGTTGTAAGCCGTAAACTGTAAGCTGGCTGGGGAATTCTCTTGAGTTGAAATCCGCCCGGCTTCAAGTGGCCGAGGTTGGAGACCCCTAGACTCTAGGGGCTCGCTCTCCCCCCCCCTCCTTACCCAGGCCGATGACGGCAATCTCCCCCGAGGAGGAGCTTCGGGGCCCCATGAAGACCCCGGAGACCAGGAGGAGAGAATCGTCCGCGTTGAACTGGGAGAACTGCGTGTAGCTCCAGTTGTACTTCTTCATGCTGGCGCTGTGCAGCAGGGAGACCGGGAGGTCGTTGTCCCAGATCTGCAGCCAGGGAGGAGGAAGAGGAGGGGGAGGGCCGTCGGTGGGAGGGGGCAGCTCCAAAGACCCCCACCCCCCCCCCACCCCGGGTTTTTAGCGCCAGCCCACCAGCAGCAGCTCCTTTCCCAACCGGGTTTGGCCAACCTGGGGCTCAAAGGGGGACCTGATCCCCTCCCCCCTCCTGGAGGGTGCTCCGAGACCCCCCTCCCCACCTTGACGGTGCAGTCCTTGGAGCAGGAGGCGAAGAGGAGGCCGCTGTGGGCGAAGCTGAGGTGGAGGACCGGCTCCCCGTGCTCCCGCAGGCTCTGCACCTCCACGCGCGGGACGGCCTCGCCCAGGCGCTGGAACTCGCCGTACCAGGAGGCGGCAGCTGCGGCGGAAAACGGAGAGCGGCTCCCGAGGCTGCGCGGCCTTCGCCGGCCCCCCCGGGCCCTTCCCCCTCCCCGGGCCCCGTCCCCGCCGTCCACCTGGGTGCCGCGGGACGTGGCGGGCGACGCCGTAGTGCCGGTAGAAGAGCCCCTTCCACAGGACCTCGTCCCGGGCCACCCGGCGCCACTGCCGGCACACCCGGCCCGCCGCCAGGACGCCCGCGGGCGGCAGGTGCCGGAAGATCTCGACCAGGAGGCTGTCGGGGAGCATGGCCGCATCCTGCCCGGCGGGCCGCCCGACCACGGAGGCTCCCGCCGAGAGCGGCCCCTTCCCGGCCGCGCACGCCCTTCCGGAAGAGCGCCGGCACTTCCGCCAACGGAAGCCGAAGAGGGCCGAGATCCTGCTCCACGCTCTTCCCCGCCCCCCCTCCGTCCCCTCCGCCACGCTCGACGAATCGAGGCCGGAGCGGCTGGCGGAGGAATTCTGGGAGTTGGAGTCCACACCGTTAAAGTTGGTTAAGCTCGTTGGGCGTGGGAGCGGACTGGGGGCTGCAGGCGGGTGGCAGCATCTGGGAGGACATACCGTTCTTGAAGGACCCCCCCAAGAACCAACCAAGGGGACACTTGGGCCATGCCAGCCCAGATGCCACTCGGAGAGCTGGCAAGCAGCGTTGCAGAGGCCCCACTTGGAATTCCTCTTATTAAGAATAGAATTCTTTATTGGCCAAGTGTGGTTGGACACCCAAGGAATTTGTCTTGGTGCAAATGTTCTCAGTGTCCATAAAAGAAAAGATGCATTTGTCAAGAGCCAAGAATCATAAGGTACAACACTTAATAATAGTCCTAGGGTACAATAAGAATAGAATAGAAAATAGAATAGAATATAGAATAAAACAGAACAGAATAGAATAGAATAGAATAGAATACTTTATTGGCCAAGTGTGATTGGACACACAAGGAATTTGTCTTGGTGCAAATGCTCTCATTGACATAAAAGAAAAGATACATTCGTCAAGAGTCAAGAATCATCAGGGACAGCACTTAATAATAGTCATAGGGTACAAATAAGCAATCAAAATACTAGGAAACAGTCAATATAAATCGTAAGGATACAAGCGACAAAGTTACAATCATATAGTCACAAGTGGGAGGGGATGGGTGATAAGGAGTGATGAGATTAATAGTAATAGTAGTGCAGACTTTGTAAATAGTAGGACAGTATTGAAGGAGTTATTTGTTTAGCAGAGTGATGGCGTTCGGGAAAAAACTGTTATTGTTTCTAGTTGTTCTGGTGTGCAGTGCTCTATAGCGTCGTTTTGAGCGAAGGAGTTGAAAACAGTTTATGTCTGGGGTGTGAGAGGTCTGTAAATATTTTCACAGCCCCCTTTTTGACTCGTGCAGGATACAGGTCCTCGATGGAAGGCAGGTTGGTAGTAATTGCTATTTTCTGCAGTCCTAATTACTCTCTGGAGTCTGTGTCTGTCCTGTTGGGTTGCAGAACCAAACCAGGCAGTGATAGAGGTGCAGATGACAGACTCAATCATTCCTCTGTAGAACTGGATCAGCAGCTCCTTGAGCAGTTTGAGCTTCCTGAGTTGGCACAGAAAGAACATTCTTTCTGCGCCAACTCATTCTTAAAAGCCTTATGAATAATATCAGTAGGGAAACGGGAGGCCCAGGGGCTGCACCACAGGCGGAGTAGAGGGAAACCTGCTTCCAAAAGCCTTAACCCGAGTTAAAAAGATGATTTCAGCACTAACGCGAAGGGACAGAAAAGAGTGCCCTCGTGTGGTCAACGTCGGAATCGCAACCACAAAATCGTTTAAAATGTTTATTTCCTTTCGTGGTTGCGATTCCGACGTTGACCACACGAGGGCACTCTTTTCTGTCCCTTCGCGTTAGTGCTGAAATCATCTTTTTTTTTAACTTTTGAAGCCAATTTCCCTCTTCTCCGCCTGCCGTGCAGCTTTCGGGCCTCCCGTTTAACTATTAATATTATTCCTAAGGCTTTTATAATAACAAAGATACAGAATAATATCAATGGAGGTTTTTAAAGAAGAGATTGGGCAGCCATTTGTCTGGAATGCTGTAAGGACACCTTGTCTTGGGCAGGGGGTTGGACTAAAAGACCTCCACGGCCCCTTTCAACCTTATTGTTCTAGGGTCTAAGTCGGTGGTGGGATTCAAATTTTTTTTACTACCGGTTCTGCGGGTGGTTCTTGGTGGGCGTGGCATGGCTTGGTGGGCGTGGCTTGGTGGGCATGGCAGGGGGAGGATATACTGCAAAATCCCCCTTCCCTCCCCACCCCACTAACCTGCTTTCCAGCTCCGTTCTCCTGTGCAGGGCAACCAAAGAAGACCCAGCCGATCATCTGGGACTCGATGGGAGGCGGAGAAGAGATGGGGTTGGCGGGGCCAGTCAGAGGTGGGATTGACCGGTTCTCTGAACTACTCAACATTTCCACGACTGGTTCTCCAGAACTGGTTCAGAACCGGCTGAATGGCCTAAGGAGAAGAAGGCCTTTGCAAGCATCCACAGGGAGCTTACGGCCTCTCTGGGAGGCTGCCTTGCAAATCCCAGGGCAGGTTGGAGGCCACAGCCTGTCCCTTTGTGAATACGGCACTGTCCTTGGCTCTGGGGGTGGTGAGACAGCCGCAGCAGCAGCCGGAGGGACCTCCCCAGGGGCCTTTTTCTGGGAAGCCTGATTAATGTCTAACTGGGAGCCTGCCTGCCCGCCCGCCTGTACCCAAGGGCGCCCCGAGCGTTGCCGGTCATTGCCGTCCCACCATGGCTGCCATGGCTGCCTTTCTCCTGGCTGGTCTTTTGCTGGCTTCACCCTCCTGGGCCCGGCGGCCCAAACCCTCCAAGAGCCCCATCGACAAGATCAGCGCCCAGGAACGGTTTGATCCCACCCGGGTGAGCAGGGGGAAGAGGAGGGGGAGGGGTCTCATTTGGTGGGTGCCGAGCTCCGAGCTTCCCCTCCACTTGCTCTGAGGTGGCGAAGTGGTAGCGGAGTCCGTTCTTGGGAGGCAGCTCTCCTCTCTCCTGGCTGCCCACAAGGCTTCAGTTTCACCTCCGTGGCTCAGCTGCCTTTCGGAAGGGCCTGTCCTCCTACTCCTGCCCCCCAAGGCCTTTCCAGGAATCTAGCAGACACCCTAAGCTGCACGCTTGTTAGGCGGTTCCTTATCCGTTCCGTTGGCTCAGCTCCACTCTCCCTGCCAAGTGCAAGGAAGGTGGCTCCCCTGATAAGAGGGAGGTCTCTTCGGGCAGGAGAGCTGATATAATACGCTTCTTCTCTCCCTCTCCGGCTTTTGTCACAATCAAATCCGAAATAAAAGCGTTAAAAGCTTTTTTCCGATCTCTGTTCAGCTCAGAGGAGTCCATACGCCATCTTGTTTGGCAAATAAACGAGTAATGGGGTTTATTTTAAAATGGCCGGTGCCTAATGGCATTTAAAAATACGATTCCCTGAACCGGCCTCTTAGGCTTAATTTTGGCAAGTGTGCCACGTTTTAAGTGTGGTTTGGGGCTGGCGGGGGGGAAGAGTTGCAGAAATAGTGCAAGGAAACCCAGCCACGCAGCCTCTAATCCACTGAGGGGGTCAGCGGGGGTGGGGGAAGACAAGATGGACATCTCCCTCCTTTTCTAGTTTGCAGGGAAGTGGTTCCTGGTGGGGGTGGCCTCTGATTGCCTTTACCTGCGTGAAAGTGGCTACCAGGTGGAGGCCACCAGCGTGGTTGTGTCGGTGAGGGACAGGGACTCGCTGCACTTTAGCACCTTCAGGCCTCTGTGAGTCTTTTGGGGGACCCTGCCTGCACTCAGGACGGGGCACCTGGGGTGGGGGTGGGGGGGGGCTCAGCCTGACTACGTTTCCAAGAGGGGCCTCGCTAGTACACCGTCAGGGAGGAGGAGAGGGGCCAATTCAGACTTGCAGGAATCTGTCTGCAACGGTCCCGACGGACGTGGGTCATTTTGGGGCGGGATACAGTCCTTTTGTCCGTCTGTCTGCCCAGCCTCGGTGGGCTGACTGGCGCCTTCGTCTCTGCAGGGAGGGGATTTGCTGGAACATCAAGCAGAGCTATTTTGCTGGCAAGGCCCCAGGCCGCTTCCTCCTGAAAGGTGAGAGGAGGCCGGAGTGGAGAAGAGCCAGCTGCCCTCTGGCCCTTGCAGGAACAAACCGTCCCTTCATCTCTCCGTGGTTCCCCCCCCCACCCCCCCACCCTCCAGGCCGCGCTGTTCCCGTGGACGTGGTGGTGGGAGAGACGGACTATAGCAGCTACGCCATCCTCTACTTCCAAAAGAACCGCAAGATCTCAGCCAAGCTTTACGGTGGGAATGAAAGCCGTGGCCTTCAGTCGGTGGTCTTTTCTGACCCGGGGGACTGGGGAGGGGCTGAGGGGTCCCGCTGGGTGTTGTGTTACAAGGGGGCTACCTTGCCGCCCCTCTGGGACGGCCTCCCCCCTTTCAGGCTGGGCAAACCCTGAGGAGGGGCCTTCGCTCCTCGAGGCGTCCCGGAGCCACCCTTTCCTGTAGGGAAACTGGCCAGCCGAGCTCTGGAGGGGGGGGGTCCCCTAATGTCCCTCTCTTTTCATGGACTCTCCGGAAGGACGGACGGCACAAGTGGAAAATAGCATCCTGAAGAAGTTCGAAGCTGCCATGACAGCCCTGGGCATCAGCGACGAACTCATCTTCTATTACCCCGTCTACGGTGCGCAGCTGCTGGGAGGGGGGAGGAGGCGAGATTTACGCTTCCCGGGGCCGTGCAAGAACCAGGAAGCTCCTGGATGGCGGCAGCCCCCCTTCCCCTGGTTGCCAAGCGTCCATGCTGGGCCGAGCAAAGGGGCTCCCGTCGGTTGCAGGCCGTCGAAAGCCACTTCGTGGAGGGGCAGGGCAGGGCCCGGGGGAAGCCGGGGTTGGGCCAAGACTTGGGAGGGGGACGAACCCACCAGAATTATTTAATCTGACTTTCTCCTTCCATCCGGACTCTTTTTTTTTTTTTGCAGGGTTTTGCAGCTCGGCCGACCAATTCCACATCCTTGACGGTGAGTTGGCGGCTTCGGCGTCTCCTTGGCCTGAATATCCACCCCAGGCAGGCTTGGCTTCCTCCACTGGCCGATGGGTGACCAGTACAAAGCCCTGCCTTGGGGGGGTGGGGGCTTACGGGGGGGTGGTGGTGTCTCCAGGAGGGTATAAGCAGTGGCCTTTCAGGGGTGGATCCTCCGAAACCAACACACACACCCCTGTATTGTCTCTTCCTGCTTTTCCAGAAACGAAATTCACAGGATAGCAGGAATCAACGAGCGATCCTTCCCTCCGACAGCCTCTGCGGACACAAAGGAGAGCTGAAATCGCCCAAGTTTTCCCTTGCATTTGTTCCCGTGAAAATAAAACCGAGAAAACCCAGTTTGACATTGTTGATGTTTGGGGTGGGGGCAAAAAAAAAAAAGGGGGGGAAATGTTAGCTAAAAGGAGGGTTGAGCTGCTTTGCTGAAAGGCAGAGCTGGGCCTGTAATGAGTCCCCCCCCCTTCCCCCCCCAGTCCTTATGGCTGCCTCAACCCTCCCCGTGTTAAGAGCCTTCTGGCCTCAGGGGGCCCTTTGGACGGCGGCTGGTGGGGAGGAGGGGGCAGGAAGGGAGGTGGGCTGTACGCGGTGGAACCAACTCTGGGCTCTTTGGCAAAGGGGGGGAATCAACGCCTCTCCTGCCTGATGCCCCCCTCCGGAGGTTCCCCCTCCCCCCAGGAATGCCAGGCTGAGCCCCTGAGCGCTGTTTTCTCACCCGCCCACCCACTGCCGCCCTGGCTGAGCCGGTCTTTTTGGCTTTTGCTGAGAAAGCAGTTCTGGAAAGCGCTGGCTGGCCGCCCCCTGCCTGGACTGTTCTCTGGCTTGTTTTGCTGTTCTAGCTCCAGGAAGCCCCCACGTCACAGGGTGTTTAGCCAAGCACGCACGCCCCCTCCCCAGCCTGGCTCTGGCTCCAAAGCGGGTGGCAGCGTCCCGTGCGAAGGCAATGGTCCTCTCTCGCTGGCTGACCCCTTCTGGAAGGGCTGGGGCTGGAGAGGAGCCTGGCCAACGGCCCCGGCCTTCCTTTGGCCAGGCTGAGCTGCGTTGAGGGAGGGGCAGCCACCGCCTGGGACTTGTTCAGCCTGGATCATCTCCCCAATAGGGTGCCTGTTCCCTGCCTCCCTTCCCACGCACGGCCTCTGCCGATCTCCAGGCCTTTTGGCCTCCCCACCGAGCTCAGCCGTCCCATCCAGCTGGGCCTGAGAACAGACTCTGCGACCAAGTCTGCCCTTTGACCCTCTTTTCGGACTTTACCAGGGAGCTGAGTGAGGGCTGGGAGCCGTCCGGCCCCCTCCATGAAAGTCTCCAGATCCTGCCCTGCTCCACTGCCAATGTGGCAGCCCCTCACTCCCCCCGCAAGGGTTTTCGGCTTTCGTGGCCTGGGAACTGCAGGAGGGACCTTCAAACTGACCCAGCCCTCCTGCTGTTCCTCTACTTCTTGCCAAGCGTGATCAAAACACAGGCAGTGCCCGCCAGCAAAATGTCCCCCCTCCCTCCCCCAAGGCGGGCTTGGCCTCAGGGTGAGGGGCTATCCAGGCCTGGGTGCCCGTGTGGGCAGGCAGACCTTCCGCGGGCTCCGTCCGTCCGTCCTCTGTGCTGGGTTGAATGAGGCAGCCCTGCACTTTGAGCCAGAGAGGGAGGGGCCGTCCAACTTTGACACAGCCTGGATGATGGGAGGGCAGGCTCCCCCTCCCCCACCTTCCAGCAAAGGGGGGTCGTCTCTTTGGTGGGCCTGCAGGCTGACACTAGAAGAGCTGCCCCTTCTCTCCCCCCCCCCGCTTTCCGCTTGCATAATTTTGCCCGGAAGGGGCTGAGGGGGAGGAAGCAGAGGCCAGCCTCCAGCATAGGTGGCCCCTTGACCTGCTGCTGGGCTGGCCGATATATAGCCGTCCGACATGGATTCTGGGTGACCATTCCTGAGGGATCCTTCGCAGAGACGCCACGCCAGGTAAAGCCCAGGCACCCCAGTTTCTCGGCATGCGGGCGCAGCTCTCTGCCGCGTTGGTTCTCCTTTGCCTGCTCCAGGTAAAGGCCGAAATGCCCGTCCAGGCTGACTTCCAGCTCGATCAGGTAAGGGGAGTGCCAACGTGGCACCCTTCAGCCCCCTGACCCGGGCACCAACCTCTCGGTGGGCTCCTCAGCTGAGCCAGCGGGTGGAAAGGCTCAGAGTCCCTTGGCAGCATGTGTGTGTGTGTGTGTGTGTGTTCCTTGTCTAACCCTTCTCCCCCATTTCCCAAGTTCACGGGCACCTGGTTCACCATCGGCCTGGCCTCCGACACCGACTGGTTCAAAGAGGACAAACAGGGCATGAAGATGTGCAAGACTCGGGTCATGCTCATGAAAGAGGGGTACCTGGGCATCGACTCCACCTGCCCCGAGTAAGGGGGCTCGGCTGCCAGGCTCTGCTGGTGGGGGGGTGGGTGGGGGGGACTCGGGGCCAGAGCGGTGAGGCTGCCTCCTTGCTTCTAACTACTGTCTCTCTCCAATTCCAGGCAGGACAAATGCGTGACGAGGTGGTTAGATTACCTCCTGACAGACGAACCTGGCCGCTTCAACCGCACCACCGCTTGTATGTGGCAGCCCCTCTCCCGCCCCCTGAAGACCCCAGCCCTCTCCCTGCTCCGCTCTCTCTGAAAAGTCTGGTTTGCCAGCGGGAGGAAACTGGCTTGCAGGCCCCCCCCCCCCCCCGCAACTTTCAGCATTTCCTGCCCTCCCCTCTTTACTCTCCTGCCCCCAGGAGGGGGGAAGAAGGCTGGAGGAGCAGAAGGACAACAAGAGACCAGCCTCCTTGCCTGCTGGGCTGCCCAGAATAGCAGGAGATAATCAGAGTTGGAAGGGACCTTGTAGGTCATTTAGTCCAACCCTCCCCCCAAGCGGTAGACCCTACACCTCTTTGCTCCTCTTCTTCATC